>NC_069122.1:3056107-3656107 GCF_026914265.1 Mya arenaria
CACAAAAACCAAAGCATAGTTTTACAAACTTAGGGTTAAAAAAGACCCGTATTTAAAATAATGTAAATATATTAACTAACTAATGCATTTCCGTTGGATTGCATTGTGTTATACAAAATAAAATATGAAACAATGCAACTTATCAGTTGAAAAATCGTTTCAACGTTTTAGGCGTCATTTCCAACATGATATGGTTCGATTTTAATATTCTAAACTGAGAGAATATGTTGATTGGATATGATTTCCTAATCTTGTAAGTCGAATGATCTTATATTTTACTGTTGTTTTTTTCTGGTGGTTTGGATTGCTTTCTTTAGTTTTATGTAATGTTTTGATTTACTGATAATTCTACTCTTCCGTATTCACTGGTCGTTCGTTGGTTGCTACTTTAATTATTTACAAATAGATAAAAACCGAGATTTCCATACTTCAGAAGTATGTTATGTCTTACACTTCGTATCTATGTTCAATTGTTGTTGTAGACTAACGTTATCTTATAAGTGTATTTGAAGGATTGAATATATGTCAATGAATCAGTTTATCAGTTATTCACTCAAACTGTCTGTCTGCGGGAAGAAGAGAATGTCTGTGGTCTGAAGTTCATTTTGTATGTTTGTTGCACTGCTTGCCTGATAATGAGCACTCGGTCGGTCTGGTTGCCTGTCTTCCATTCATGAAGTCCGTTTGCTTGTCTGCCTTTCTGTGTTTTAATAAGTCGGTCGACCTGGTTGTCTTTTATACATGGAAAAGTGCGTTTCTCTGCCTAGAAGTCTGATCAAAATGTGTACAAGTCGAGTTGTCTGGTTGTCTGTCTGTCATTCCGCGGTTTTGCAACAACGATGCAGTGCCTATAGCTTGTCGTATATATACGCGTATGCTTTCGTATGGCGTGTGTCCGTTTGTTTAGAAAGATTCTTTGGAATCGAATCAGAAAGCATGCTTTCATTTGAACACGCATTTACTGCTTGAGGTTTTAATCGATTCTAATTGCAATCATTGTTTGACTATAGGTCTTTGTATTTCAATTTAACTAGAATAAATCAGAACTTTAAGGCATAAAAACGTGCGTAAGTGTTGGTTATAGAAACAAAGGCAACATGGTCACATGACAAACTTTACGACTTTCGAGCAATGTATATACTCATATGTGCTCATTAAAACTTTCATAATGGACGGTTAAGAATTCTTTATCTCAAAAGAAAAAAAAAATATACGAAAGAGAATCAGTATTTGATTGATTATGATATATTTCTGATGATGTTAAAGGTCACTATGTTGGCACTGTTTTAATCAATCATTCACAAGGATTATTTAAATACTATTAACTTGAAGATGTTGAAAGCTATGTGGCTTCTATTTGCTTCTAATGACCTTGACACATCTGCGCCTTAAATAAGATATTACAAGTAATTAGCTAATGCTGGTAGGAGATTGGAGAGGAATTTTCAAACATGCGAGTTAAGATGGAAACAAAGAGAGTTTATTATTTATAATTATACGCTGATTAGCATTAATACGCAATATCCTATCCCGGAATCATCTTAACCGACGTTTGATGACAAATGTCATGCTAAATATTTCGCAAATCAAACGGATATTTTCAATTTGGTCGTACAATCCTGGTTGTATTTTCGCAAACATCTTTGTTTGAGATTGAAGAAATATTACAGCGAAACTTTATGTTAAATATGCCAATTGATGAATATTTTCGTACACAAATGTGTTTGATTTGGTGTACCCTTACTCTTAAATATTAATTGATCATAAATAAAAGCCAAACTGCTAAAATTATTTTATTTACATGCTTCAATGGATTAAGTCCAGTTTTTTGACACTATATGTTATCGCATTTCTCCGAGTAGATATCACCATGGTATCGACTGCTTTTCCACCTAAAAATAACATGGACCGTTTTTGTCACCTGATCCTGATAGCAGACTGTACTCAACACGACTTTCACAAATCAGTGGTAATCATTCATTGATAACAAATAGACAGAGATGAAAATAATGTGAAGAATCTGTGTTGTTTTTTTCTATTTTGCTAAAACGCAATGCAGACAAACAACTCCGACGAATTGAATGGTTGGAATACAGTGCAATCGCTTCAAGGTAATACCTTATGCAGACAAGTGATAAGATTCCGATTTGATAACACGGTAAACTAATAGTAAACCGGACTATATTTTAAAATCAGTTTGCTTAAATCATTTCATATAAAGATGCACTCTTGCTCCTAAATAAGATTTACCACAATTAATACAAATATTTGATATACCAAAAAGGATAATGTCGAAAACTATGTTTCTTATGAAGGTTCCTGAGATTAAGTTGAAAGTGGTGCAAACAACACAGTATTTCTACCTTATAAGACAATAGACGATCACAGTGAATCTTTTAGCACTCACCAAATATTTAATATGTTTGCATTTTCAGCAATAAATCACACGGTTACAATCTTGTTATCAGTAATTAATTTTTCCAATAAATGCATTATATAGTACGTAGTTAAAGGTTTATCACTCAAAATGTATGTTTGTTATACATGTGTAAGTATTGTTATTGAATAAGAGTGTCACTGTAAGCTAACTTTGCATAAAGGCCTTGATTGATAAGGGAGGATAATAAATTAATACCTAAGTTTCGTTATAATATGTTTGCATTCCACTTCAAAGACACTACTGTTCTCGACAATTAAATAGAGTAGATTAGCATCGTTTTAATTCACTTAAGAATAGTGTAGCTTGAAAGTAAACAACAACAACATGAAAGTGCGAAAGCCGTATTACGTTTCTTATGTAAATATAACAGGTTTTTACATCTGCGCTTGAGTTGACAGAAACAATGTGAGAGCACTGATAAGAACGTTGGATTAGTTTCTGTCAGATAAATACAGTTAATGATATGCAAACAGGTTGTGTCGTCGTCAGCGAGCAGAAGTCATGTGGAGGTATTTACGTTATAAAATGATTATAACAACCAAAATATATAATTTCAAAATCAACAACATAAAACAAACTACACAATATAATGTGATACACTTTCAAACATACAAGAAATAGCAGGCCTAGGTTATTTATAACAGTTCTTCAATGAACTCTCTACTCCAAATAATTTGCAACTCCATAGAATTCGAATTAAATGCTTTAACATGCTTATTTTGATTGTTTTAAATTACATAAGGTCAGTGCATGGAAATGTAAGTTTAACTATCAAACACAAACAAATTAAAAAAGAGTGTCAGTCTTTGTCAAGGCCGTCAGTAAGAGTTAATACTTGTTTACGCTTTCTGTTCAATCGAACAAATATAATATAGACTAACAAGTTTCAACACAAAACTGAATGAAACTCGTAATTAAGGCGTCAATGAGTTGTTTATATAAAAACTTAAAGCAAATGCGAGAAATTTCAGATTCCATCACTTTTATCTTCTGAACTATGTAATGGTTTACTTTTGGTCAAAGAAATTAGACTTTCCATCATATAAATAAATATAAATATAAAAACATGTTAGCTGTAACTCATTGCAAGATAAACGTCAGCAATAAAACGTATTCAAAATGTATCAAACAATACAAAGAAGACAACTCGAGGCAAAATATTTTTTTTTATTAAATTCGTTCTATTGGCTGGCGACTATTGAAACCTTGATGAATGTCAGTTTAATGCTTTTGTTTGGCATCAGCAGCAAGAATAGCTGCTTCCATAGGTTTTACAAATATATCATCCTTGTTTTCAATGTTTGCATAGTAGTATACCCAATTAGCAATTATGACTGAAATGATTAGTATATGTTTAAGATACGAATGTTAAATACTAACATAAAATTAAAATACTTGAAAATATATATCTGCAATGAGAGCCGATGCTAGGGGAGGTATTATTACCGTTGCTTTCAATGAGATGTCTGCATCACACCCAGACAGCTATGATTAATTATTTTCTTCATCTAAAGGATATTTCTTCCCGAATGTTATCAATGGTACAAAATTGAATATCATTTGTATTTGACATTGAGATTTTCCGTGTAATAATCATATTATTTTCTACTGTAAGTAATACGTGTTAACACTATTTCAAAGGAATGTGTCGGACATAAACGAATTACTGCAATAGTACTGAATATTTAATAAACATTATCAAAATAATTTTATCACTTTTATATTAGTTATTATACTAATTATACATATTTGTTTCACATTATTCTCAAAACAACGGCGCGCATCTTTCTTTGAAATTTCTATCGTTTCTACCAAGAAATTCAGAGCGTTTGTCTATTACTACTATTGGATATGGTTTTCCTATTGCATTGACTGCTTCCTTGTACACAAAAAATACAGCTGAAGGATGACTCGCTGTCTGGATTGTGTGAACGTTATATGAGTTGTTTTAAAGAAAGAAAGCATCTTCAATGTATTTAATCTAGTTGTTATACGATTACATTGTTTGTGACCAATATGCTATGACATACAGTCTGGACTAAAAGACGAAAGAACATAATTAATATTACATAATTTGCAAATGGTAAATCATTCGCTTTGATGCTGGATAAAACTATAAATTAAGGTAAGAAGTTGTCAAAATATAAACTCAGTGATCAAAGTTTTATATATTCCTGTGACATTTCTACTTTCACAGGCTTATTATGGATAAAAAAGGTCTCATTATTGTATGCAAATTTATGAGAAAAAAAACAGTCCACAATTTTCGAACAGTAAAATATTCATGACTGCATGAAATCGTTTTATTAAATCTTTCCTGTCCTAAGTTAACATCTTAAATGTGTGTATTTATGTGAATTTATGTTGACTGTTTATTTGTGTTTGTTGTTCTCATATGTGTTTTATCTATTTTGCAAAGTCGTTCAGAAGTTCAAATTTACCACTGTGACAGTACAAAAATGGGAATCAAGCATATCACAACGAAGCGAAAACATACCGAATCAAATATGAACAGATGGCAATGTAGACTTATCAACTTGAAAAAGCGCAGATAACCCGTACACTTTCCAATAACTAATTATTTCCAATGATTAGTTATTTATGTTTTTTGCCACCACGTTGACTGGTCTTAACATTTTTTTATGTGCTATGATTTCTGGTCTTGTTGAACGTAAATTGCGTTAACGAAATGAATGAATCAGACCGACATATTCTCATGTGTTCGATGTATCACTCTTGCAGAGTAGGTAAGTGTTTTATTCTACAGCATCAGCAATATATTTAGCATGAATCCGCTCCTACATTGTCCTTTCAAGTCAAAACGTATTTCCCTAGATTATGACATGTTATTTTTTGTTCTTATCTTTGAAGAACACTTCCGTCTTGAATTTCAAGGCGGTGCAGATATGTTCATTTTGAAGGTTCGTTTCTTGACAACATCTAGATGAACCGTCAGAGCGATAAAATAAAATAATTTGTGTTAATAAAGATCGTATTTGCTGTAGCAAAATTCCACGATATATGTTTGCCACTTTAGTATATTTTCATCAAATAACAGTTGATGTCAACATGTCAACATTTGAATGTTGATCTTAAAATGCATGCATTATACCAAGGTGGCGACGACAATATCTATTGTGAACAGTCTCAATTAAACGTGACTACTGTTTTTATGATACAATGCAAACTGTATGTGCGACCAAAACAAGACATCTATGGAGACACATAAAGTCATCGTGATCAAAGCTTATCAGACACCAAACAGTCCCAATGTATCAGACACAGATAACATAACATAACAATATCGTTTACATAGACTGTTCGAGTTGGATCACTCTGCGAGGGTTACCGCAGTCATACTGTCATACGGCCATGCATATTAGTATGAGTATGAGACGATATCTCTATGTTAGGGCGGATTACCACAGCAAGTAGGACATAAAAAAATTTCACTGTCATCCTTTGGTTTAAACTTATATTTCCAAAACAAGACCTTTATCCTATTGTTGAGAAAGAAAACACCATTATCTTCAATATTCTAAGCAAAGTAAAGAATTGAAGTAACTACAAGGGAAAGCCACAGGAATTATGCAAATGATTAGGCATATTCAACCGAACTTTTAACATTTTTATATTTCTACTTTTTCTATCTATATCGCAATGAAAATATATCTTCATTGTTCTTTGAAGTCGGAATCTTGAAAATTGGCGAACTGTTTGATATGTAATTGATTTATTAAACTTGTCGCGTTTATTAACAACAAACAAACAAACGCACATGTTTCCCAAATGCCACTGAGGTGCTGAAGATTTGCATATGAATTTGAATTCATGACTGATAAGAACTCTTTGAAAACACATTTTCAAATTGGTTCACGTTAAAAACTTGTATAGGCTTTTGAGAAATGACTACGTTATATTCATGAAAATAGGCATATAATTCCGAGAACTAACTGGAAATATTGTGGAATGTTAAAACATTACACATAGGGTGATGTTTAGTTTGCTACAGTCTTTGTTTGTCGGTAATTAAAAGTATCAAAGAATCAAACCATGGAGCCGAACAAGTAAACACAAACCCTGGATTAAGGCACATGGATAGGGCCAATAAAAATCTTAACCAGACGCACAGCGTACAAACGACACAAACATATCGCACATGAATCAAACCAACTTTATCACGTAATGGTTTGGTCATCGCCATGGATGATACAGCGAAACACGAGTTACCCTGGAACTTTAAGTAATTTATGTGGTCACAACCACACATCTAAAGCATTTATCCACATTCGCAATAAAATTTCAACCTCCTTTGATATAGTATTTGCTTGAACAATGAATAATAAAAACAACAATGATTTATATACACGGATAAACTAGCAACAAGTACTCAACCACCAGATACGAACATCACAAACAATGGATTCCAGTCGAATACAACTTTGCTTTATCATCGGAGTTACAAAGAAGTCTGATAAAAATGTAAAGAAAAAAAACAATATGATGCCCGATTGTTCAATCACATTTCTAAAAACAAGCTATAAGCAAATAGCAAGGACATTCGATGAGGACACTTGATAGTCCATAAAGTATAATTTTACACTTTAGAATCATATAGTCTAAAAATAAATGTGTGCATCATCCATATCTGTGACAACCTTAAACGGTTTAACGTTTGAATATTCCGAATATCACTTCGCATTATTGACATAATAAATCGAATATTAGCTAACCATAATCAAACTGGCGATATAACCATTACATGCAATTTGTCGCTTCGCCAGCCGATGTCGGTTAGGAATGGTATTGAAGTTGGCGTACACTCAGTACATGTTTTTATTACATATTTAAAATATTATAAAAGAAGGTAATCATAAAAATATTCGAAAAAAATAGATCGTAGTATTTGGATTGATGTCATGCCCCTTAAAACTTATCTCTATGTATTTATAAATCGCACGAAATGGCAGACGTTTATATCAAACAACTTATGTTTAAGTGATACAATATTATATGAATCATAATATTGACAAGACGATCAGAATAATTTAATCAGTAAAATATGAATGTTTCTTTAGACATAATCTTACCTCTTGGCAGCATATAAAAATTGAACCAATATTTGGATTGGTTATGGTTTTCTATTCAAAATCTTCGAGTCTGCACTTATTCCTATGTAAGTAAGGTATTGTCCCATCGCAATGATTTTGGTCTTGGTCAAAACATGGTATATAGAGGGATGTGCATAGTATTGGGTTGTTTTTGGACATTTAAATAATTAAAAAATTCAACAATCGGATATCATTATATGATTCAATTGTTTACGTTATGACTATGCTATGATACTATTCTACATTGATGAATAGAAATACAACATATCATAGCCTCTTTATAGCCTCTATCATGGAAATAATACCAATAGGTATAAAAGTCTATTCGCTGTTAAAAATGCACTCCTACTCCCAAATAAGATTTACAACATTTTATAATATTGTTTAATTTTCCAAAAAGGATAAATACATGCCAACATCAATGGTTCTAATGAAAGATACCCAGTTTTTTTAGTCATAACATGGTATTTCTACCTTACGAGACTATAGTAGACCACAGTATACATTTTAGCATTCGCATATATTTTTATCCCTTTCTGCAAGATACACAGTAACAATCTTGTTATCAGTAATTATTTTTCCATAAATTCGTTATTTAGTAAGTAGTTAAACATGTGCATGCATGTGTATGTATCGATTTTGAATAAGAGTGTCACTTTAATGGTTGCTTTCGGCTGATTATCAACGAAAACCATTGTGCTTGAAATTCATATCTTGCAGACTGGCATTTTGTCTGTATTTCTGTTGAGCAGTCCTTCTATAAGGATGTCTGCCTCGAATAAGTTGGACTCTCTGTCGGTCTGTCATTCATTTTGCAAGTCCGATTGTCTGATTGCCTGTCTGTGTGCAAGTTGGTCAGTCTGGATGTCTGGATTTTGGTCAGTTACTTCGACACTATACTTTGTGTGTGTGCGTTTATTTGTGTGTGAGTGTAGGTCTTCGTGAAGTGTGTGTTAGATGTTTTCTCTAATTATGAGATATTCTCACTGGACTTATATATACATTTAAAATATGATACTAAGCAATCGCATACTTTAGAATCGGTTCAAAATCTTTATGGTTTGATTGGATCCCACCCTAAATATATTAGGTTTATTACCGATTCAAGTGTCAAACTTGTTGTTTTAATAGCACTTTATTCAAAGATTTGCAACTAAAATACCTCATATATAATATTAAAGGCAGGCAAAGTATAACAAATCGTGTGCAAGTTTTGGTCAAGGAAAAGGCAATATGGTATTCTGATAGACAAAATGAATGCCTCACCAACATTGAACAGCACTGGTAGAGATTTGTCTATCTCAAAGTTATTTAATTAAATAAAAGCAGTAATATTAATATATTAAGAGAAGCTTTTGCTGATGCATACACTATATATGTTGACACTATATTCTTAAAATGATCACAAACACTAAACTAAAATTCACTTAAGGAGTTTACAGCTTAAAGCAAAACGTTGACTTTATACGAACGGAATATTATGATTGTGTTATTCTAAGTTATTAGCTAATGGTGGTAGGAGATTGAACAAGAACACAGACATTTTGGGTTAAAATGAAGACGAATATTTCGCTTTAGTAGCATTCAGACTGATTTGCAACGCTCAGATTCAAACCGGGGAATCCGAAATTGCGCCAAACGGGAATAAAGAAAATAGTTATAACTGTCTGATGAAATAACATAATGATATTTCCATTGAAATAATTCCAAGATACAAGGCCTATTTTATGGGCTACATGTTCCTCTTTTATTCCTGGACTGTGCAAAATACATCTTCGAACAAACGATTCTTGGATTAAAAGTAGCCTGATTGTGTTTCCGTTCATTAGTCAGTCCGTCTCTCTGCCTACCTGGCTATGTATTTTGCGATCAATCTGGGTGTTGGTTTTTCATTTCGTCATTTAGTCATAACGCGTGTCCATATTTTTGCCTGTCTGTAAACCAACCAGTCGTTTTGTTTGTCTTTATTTTTTCATTAAGTCCGTATCTTTATCATTATGTTTGTCTTACAGCGTTTATGTCTCAATTTTAAAGTGTTGGTCTGTTTGTCAATAAAGTGCTTCACAGCTTTTCGTATGTTTGCATGTGCGTGTGTATTCGTGTATAAATTTCTTGTTTTCTTGTTCTGCTTTATTTATTTTCCTCCGACCTAACATTTATATATAACTTAAATAAAGCATAATCTGTGAGCGATCAAAGAATTTACATGGTTTAATTGAAATTTAATCCAATCATTAAAACCATTTTCATGCGTGTGTGGACTGCAGTTAGTATTTTTCTGCTTATGATTTCGTTTTGTACGTGTGTGTCTGTAGTTCATTGTCGTTTAGACCCCTGCCTTGTACCTTTGAACAGGGTTGGTCTTTATTGTTTCGACTTCTTGCTTTGTCATTCTAGTGGGTATTGTATTATTATTTGAATAATATTATTGATTCAAGTTTTACCCATTCTTTCTCTCTGTATTTAAATAGCAATAATATTTTAATAAATTGAATTGTTAAACGTCAGACCTCAATTTAAAGGCATGAACAGAACCAGAAGGTTAATGAGAGTTGAGCAAGGCTCTGAGGCGACGTGGTCTTAAAACAAAACAAAAAACTATGAAAAAAGATCATTTAACAACACTTAACAATTTTGAGTTATTTTCTAAAAGCTTCATAAACATTCTTAAAAGAAGCATTTTTATTCAATGGATTGGACGATCTTTTCTGCTGATGTCTTAATGTATATTTTTTAACTATTTAAAAAGATGTACACACGGATATTATGGAGGTAATATTAACATTCACTTAAAAAGGATGATGGCTACAAAACAACACTATGTTTTTCAACTGATGTTGCAACATGCGTGTTATCTTTACAATTATTGGTCTTTCTGGTAGGGAAAAACGCAAGAGCGGGCGAATAAAAGAAACCAAGAAGTAATACGCTGAACGGCATTTAGACAGAAAATCTAAGCCCGGACTCATATCGAGTTTTAAGAATATGGCAAAAATAAAAATAAGAAAATGGTTATTTATAATTGAGGAAAACACATTTTGATAATTATAGAAGTTCAATGGCACAGGTTCATATAATATAATTATACAGTGGCTATTCCTTAACGATAATCTATGTTTACTTATGTATTGTTTCTGAGTTTGAGGTTCAAAGTTTCATTTTATTGTAGAATTTACTTCTTTGATTTTTGTTTAATTAACATTCCTATACAAAGTTCTCCTATTAACGACATAATGACCTAATCATGTGCTAACATTCCCGTGCCTGCCTGCTAGTCCAATGTTTAGGAGAAGTCAGATCTGGCAAATCTATTCAACATGCCATGTTGTACGCACATTTTATGACAGACTGCTTTGTTTCATCTTTGAATGACTGAATTACAGTAACTGATGATTCTACGGCACCAACAAAACGTGCATCAAGAAGTTACAAAATAAACAGAATACTGCTGCCCGTCTGATTACATGAACATCTATGATTTAGTTATATTACTTGAGGAATTACATTGGCAACCGGTGAAGAAAAAAATGAATAAGAAAACTGACTACCACAATTAAAGCTTTACATGGACAATCGCCAGTATATATGACGAACTTGTTACAAGTTTACGAGCCTAGGCACAATCTAAGATCAAATAATGAAGTGCCCATATAAGTGATTCCAAGGAATATCGTACTGTCACATTTAGAGAACAAAGTTACAAGTATGCGGAGCCAAAACTTTGAACCTCTCTTCGATCTCAAATCAGAAGATTCTAAAACGTTGTTCTCCTTCTAACAGACACTTAAAACTCACTTTTTCTCAAACAGTTTGTCGTGAAGTGCACCAGTATTTCTGATTGATTGTATATATTCACTTAAAATCCTCTCAGAATATTATTTATAAGCTTGAAAGACATTATATACATGTACTTACGTAAATTGACAATTATTTGGTATGAAACCTTCTCAATGATTAAGAAGAAAACAATTTATATTTTAAACATGAATAGTTATCCATTTTTTATGTTATTTTACTTAAATAAATAGGCAATGGATTTTATGTTTATTTCATAATATCACTAAGCTTGATTTTTAAAAATGATTAACCTGTTCATTTACCTTTTAATTTAAGGTAAAAATTAGAATTAAATTATGGTATTGGTGAACTTGAGCTAAAAATCAGATTGTGTGTAATTATATAAATAACCTAACAATACGTATATGTATGAATACTGTGGTGCAACAGATCTTGTACTTAAATGCAGATTATACTATACGTTGAATGGAAAGTTGGTTATATTTATGAGAAAAGGTTTTGTTCTTTCTTTTGAAAGAAATGCACATTAAACTGTGCAGTTTTAACCTGATGTGATTTATTTGTATTCAGCATGCTGCTTTTTATTATTTTAGCATATAATCTGCTTAATTTGTTTTACGATAACTATTAATTAGCATATACAGAGATGCTTATGAATAGGTTTCAAATTAACATTAAAGAAAAAGCAATCTAGCATACGTTTTTAAATAAAGGGTCTCACAGTGTAATTGATAGATTTACAGTGAAGTTAATCAATTAGTTTTATATAAACAATAAAATTTAACATACTTTTTACTTAAAGGGATTCACAGTGTACAGAGATTCTAATGAATAAGTTTAAAACAACACAATGAGAATACAAATCAGAAAACAGTTTTACTTGATACATTTCACAGGGAAGAATGTGACAATGTTTTTTTTTCGACAATAAAATATATAAAAAACAAACTTGCGATACGTTCATATCATCCGGAGCTTGTGTTCTGGACCAGAAGTGTATTTTGGGTTGACTTTAAACTTCTCATACATATAGATTATGTGCGGGAGATGTGCAATGTATATGAAACATAGATCTGGGGGAAAACGTTATGTTATTAACCTTTGTTTTTGGTTCATTCCATATTTTTCTAACTGGAGCGTTAATCAAAATGACTTTACATTTGTCAGAGTTAAATCCAAACGCCTTTAGGGGGTTGACTTTAAATTTCACATACATTACCGTAACACCAATAATAAACACGCTTCAGTTGCGTTAAGTACTAAATGTTCCTCACTTAGCACGTGTTATGCTTATAATATTCAATAACCGTGTGGAATAGAATGACATAATACTGGCTTTGTTAAAAACACGTCGGAAAGTCAGAATTTCCATATGTTTCTCAAGCATAAAATACCCCCGGAGCCGAAAATATGTTTCACAGTCCTATGGGATTGTCGGGTTTTGTTTAAATTTGTATTGTGTTCAGACAAATAAATTCTGGGAGCGTTAGATGGGTTAGAGGATTTATCATTTCAAAGCAACATCACAGTAGTCCGTCATAATCAAACTGCCTCTTTCCTGATGTTTTTTTCTAATAGCATTTTCAAACAAAAACATCCCTGTTTCAATGCAGTTTACGTAATAGCCCCTCGCATTTTATTCATTTTCTGTTGCAAGTCAATTGAATTCTTGGAGCTTTATATTAGATAAGATTTAATTTTTTCAAAGTAATTGCATGGTTTTCTTTCTTTCATATTGAAATTGGGGGTCTTTCAGAACATTGATTGAATTGTTCACATTTATATTTATATTATAGCTGTTTATTGAAATGTGTGGAGTATTATATTGCATGAAATTCCTTTGATGATTTAAAATAACCCCGAGTGAACTCCTATTTCATGGGTTGTTCCGAAATGACTACCCCAAAATTGAATTATACAGATAGTTTGATGTGAGTGAATTCTGTTTTTTTGTTAACTTAAGTGTCTGTATCCTTTTACATTGAGCATATAAACTATAATATATATTTTTAAATTGTTGAATACTTGACTTGCAATTGTAGCCTTGCAATTCACCTGAGACAAACATATCGACCTATGAACAAATGAAGTGGTCTTTTATTAAAGCCCGTGAAAAGTTCTCTTTGTATGTACCATTCAAGAGGGGAAAACAATAATGCGACTGAACCTTACTGAACTTAGACCGAAAAAATATCACCCGGGGCCAATTGTATCATTTCCGTTAAATTTTGGATTCGTAAATGTTATCCGAGATCAGGTGTATATTGATTGGTAAGATCATATAATGATCTGTTTAATGAGTTCATGTGCCACCATTTACTGTCAAGCGTGAATATAAGAATAATGGTGTGAAAAACGTTACTAGACATTGCACTTTCATTCTTATTATTGAATACAAACTGTTGGAAATGCCAACGATGTTTTGTGTCCCTCTATTAGAGTCTGTTAGATATGTGTCCTTTACGATACGCTTTAGTGTCAAACCTGAACTGAAAACATAAAAGAAAATCATCATTTTGGATCCACATATAATTGGAACAGAAACTGTGTTTGCAGTATACCTGATCTAGGCAACCAAAGAATGTCATGTATTTACGCATTTTATTTTCAAAACAAAGTAAAATGCAAAATGCGTTATCAAGAAAACACTTTTAAAACACGTAGGTTATTTGTGATATGTTTTAAGTATATTACATTTTTTTTTGCCTTAACGCTAGTGTATGATTCGCCGTTAAAAGGGTTTTTATGTTTTCCATGTTTTATTTACCGATTTGTGATTGTTTTGAAGTTTACATACAAATACAAATTGAACCTTGTGACCTCCTTTGTGTTGTCATTATAAATGCTAAGGCACTCACCTCAATATTTATTGTACTTCGGTTGATCATATAGTTAAGTGTTTTGTTTAGTGTGATGGAAATTGTTACAATCGTTTGATACTATCTTGGGATTCACTGAAATTCTTATCACCCGAGTTCATTTTTACATTCAAATATTGTCTCGGCCGCAGGTAGCGGTGTCAGTCAATAAGGGTAAGAATTTGTTTTGTATATCGTGATACTGCAACATATGCATTCGCCCATTTATTTCATACTTGTTTCCAACCTTAGTTCATGAGATAGGTGTTTTGTAAATTATCTTAATGGTTCGTTTACGCAAATTACATGAGGTTTAAAAAATACTTAATAGTTGTATAAATGCCCATCTTGTTTTTGAGAGGTTCTTGGTTTTACTTCCGACCGGAATCTCAGGGGGCTTGTGTAAAAGGTTCCACCAGGGCGAGACTGGTCCAGTATAATATGTGTCCATCTTGTCCAAACAAGTTTGTTATCCAGTCCAACCAGATAGGGCGTTGCCTATTGGTGTAGGTTTCGATTTCTCAGCCATGAGTTTGATTTATTTTAGCGGAATTTTCTCCTGGCCCCTTAAAATGGAAATTATCGCAAGTTGTTTGTCAAGCTATCAGTTTTAGTCCAAAAAGAGCTCAAACATAAAAAACAACAACATATTAACTTCTTAAACAAAACTAAATAAAACATCTTTTTTTATGACTTATGGACAAAAACTGCAATTAACAGCACAACCACTAAGTAAAAGTCGAAATTTAAATATAAACCCCTTCCAATGGAACAGTGTCAACGCTAATGACACAAACCTGAAGCACGACTTTTTGGTACCGCCACTGAATGGTCAGTAAAATGTAAATTTACTGGGTGCACAACCTCACAGTAACCCCAACTATTATGAATAAAGTAAAAAATACACCGAACTGTCTCAAGATAGAATTAAATGTTTATAAATCCGATAAATGATTAAATCAATGCTTTCCTTCAATTAAATATGTTGTACGTTTCAAATGTCAACCTATTTGGAGAATAATAGCAATCCTCCCAGCATGGTACAGACGCTTTATTTCTAAGAATTTTCTAGATTTTTAACACCCATAAATATATCACGGTTGCTATCTGTTACCTAAGAAACCATTATGAGAGCAGACAGTATTCAGCGCAACTTCTGTATAATTTCATAATTCACTAATACACAATCTTTTGAGAAATATCACACGAGGTCAAAATTTGTACTCTTCTAGTACGTTTTGTGTGTCAAAACGCAATAGTTTATGTTTGAATGGAATTAATAATAGGCAACTGGTGTTAAGGACAACAGTATTGCTATTTATCGGAAAGGTTTAGCAGTTTGCAATGGATATATTCCTTCTACATAATACTTTGATGTAAAGGTGAACACAGAGTAAGTCAATTTATATTTTAATTATACTATTGCAGAATGATCTTTATCAATATCATTAATATAGTTTACGATATGAATTGGGATTTGAATATGTTAACGAACGAATGTGTCTCATTAGTCCAGCGGGCAGTTCCTTAATTGAGAGGAGTGACATATAAACAAATAACGTTGCTTATGTAACCTTACATTCAAAGACATCCTGGATTAACTGCATATAAGCAAAAACATATAGGTAACAGAATCCTTTCGGATTTGAGTGTATGAAAAATACAGTAAATATATGTTCTATCTGTTAATCCTAATGACACGCTGTAGTGACATTACAGAGGCTAGGGATGAGGTATGCAAAGATGAAAACGATTTTGAATGTTGATGTTTCATTTAATGATGCATATAAAATAAATTTCAATCTGTAACATATAGCAATTGAATTCATTACCTTAACAAACTTAACTTGCATAACATAATTTTGACTCGTACATAGTTTACCAGGTTGTTCACTTCATGTTTTATGATATTAATCAATTCAACTCGTTTAATGATAGAAGGTTTGCTGGTATTTAATATAAATGATGACAAACATTTACATTGTGCTGGGACAATCAAACAAATTCCTACAGTTTAACTGCAGTAATCTGTTGCATAATCCCATAATGTGGTTAAAATGCATACTAAAATTAGCAGCCGCAACGCTTTATCGTTATGGTTTTGAAACAAAGAACACCATGTAAACAATTCATGATTGAAGACGCTGTAACAAAGATGTATAATTAATTTTATGAATTTGTTTCACCTAGGCTTAAATGTAATTATTACTGCATTTTATTTTTAAGTTTAAGTTTGTTAAGTAAACGGTTTTTAAAACAACAGGTATTGAAAACAAATCGTAGAGATAATTTGATTTTCTTTCCAGTGTAATGATCCCATATATATTGCTTCCGATTTAGTTAAAAACTTAAATTGTGAGTTTTCCACCTTTGGTTCCCTTTTCACAGGCGTCGTCGCATTTTTATTCAAAAGCCTAGAGGAGTAGAGAGACGACATCCCAAACTGGCTTCCTTATCTTTTCTTGTCTTTCTTTATTTGACACGTTAAAACTGAAACCAGCTTTGTCCAAAAGACATGAGCATGATTTTGCTTCGTCAAATATATACATTCCAGTGGCATAAAATATGTACTCGTTTTATAAACCTATGGGATAGTTTTTTTAATTACATTGTCAAAGAAATGAATAACGGGAGCCTTATACAGGTTTTCAAATTTGAAAGCACCATCAGAATTGTCTGCCATGTAGAAATTGTCAATGTTCTAAATAATATTTAGAATCGCAGTTAAAAATGTCAAATTGAAACAAATACAGCTTGAATGCGGTTCTAGTATTAACGCATTTTTAGTTGTCAAACTTATAAATTCCTTAAGCCTTAGGTTATATGATTTCAAAACAAGAGCAGTGTCATACAGGAATTGCCGCATCTTTTATTATGACTCTTAATATTCATATTTAAAATTTGGTTATTGACATGTGTAAATAAAAAAAAAGTTTGGACTATGTTTCTGAATAACTTTTTTTAATACTGCGGTGAATTAGATTAGATTAGAAAATTTTCTTCAGAAGTCATGTATCACCTCCGGCTAATTCCTTGTTAAAGGTTCTTCATTGTTGACAGGAGTTGTTTTTGAGCGTGCTTCTCCAAATAAATTTGAATGAAACTAGAGAAAAAGTACAAGCAGTCCACGATCTAACAAATGGTTTACGAAACAGTGTAAGTAGATGTGAAGTCGAAGAAATATTGTCTCAACATACACTTACTTTTAACGAGCAACTCCGTTAGCGCTGACGAGACAAGTTCAGCGATTTATAAAATGTTCTCCGCTGTACGGCGTAACGCGGTTATATGTATTATAGCGCGGATAATTGAAACAATTGATCGTGTCAAGATAGATGCAATTGTAAAATACAGCTAGCGTACATGCCTGAGTAGTCCGTTAAACTAGACCGTATTGTGAGTCTAAGCTTATCAATGAGCAATCTCAATCAGAACTACTATTATTAAACACTATATTTTATTCGCTGTACCATATGAAACTACTTGAGGATTTTAACACTAAAATGTAATGCTATTGATCGCATCACCAGAAATATAACAATATCGGTTAAACAGAGTGGAAATTAAAAAATCCCGGATGTTAACGTTGGTTTACTCAGTGTAATATTATGAAAAACATGATATAGTATACGTTTCAAAAATAGTGTTCAATGTAAGGATACAAATGAAAATATTTAAATATAGAATCTGCTTTGAAAACTAAGGTCTTGTTGAAAGTGTTTCAGTTATTATCGCTTTAAATGAGTTATCTCAATTAAACCGAAGGTATTACTTCATATTTTTTATGTTGGTCTACGAAATGATTTTGATGAACTTATTCATCAATAGTAGAAAATGAAATCAGTTATATCTAACATTTGAATATAACTGTGTAATCACTGTTGAAGAGTACCCGAATTTATGGTTTTGAACAAAATAAAATACAATTGAGGCACTTCTTTAAAAAGTAGAATGTTTGTGTAAGAAATAAACAAGAATCCTGCTATAGTTGTTTCAATTTAATTTATACTATAACATAATCAGTTATATTCATATATACATACTAATTGTATGTTTTCCTTTAAATTTCCAGTACAACGGATTACCGGAATGATTATTGTTTTCCACCAATAATCTTCGAGTGCCTAATCTAAACATACAACTAAATGAGTGTTTTTCCTGTTGGACTGCCTGCCTCCTCGGGCATAAAGAAGACAGCTAAATGTGTATTCGTGTACTGGACCGTTTGAATATATATAGATATATTAATTGGATTAGAGATATAAACTACTGGACGGTGTGTATTCATACGGAATCGATATACTATTAGTGTTCTTGTGATATTTCGGTATGACATACAACGAGGACTAAAGGAACAAAATCAATATCACATTTGACCGCATCTCGAAGTGGAGAACTATTCGTTTTGATTCCGGATTCAATAGAATCTTACAGGTAAGACGATTTTTCAAACTATGATTGAACTGGTACATTGTCATTTTTGTTAGCTATTTATAAATATGAATATAAAAACACATATTATAAGAAAAATGAATATAATCATATTAGATATTAATAAATATATTATTATTTATCTGGTACTGCAAAAGGTACATCCATAGATATAGATTAAATATATTATAATACTTTTAGCGAAATTCTACATGTGGCCGCGTTAAATTTTATTTTCTTTAGAAGATTCAATGTTAATGACCGCAAATTATCATATAATGTATTAATTCTGAGGCATTTGTAGTATATGTGCCAATTAAGAATTTGAGTGTCTTTGATTATTTGTTTCGGAAATTTTATAACTCATGTCATGTTCTATTTGTTGTGATGAAGTACGCGTTTAACTGTGTTTGCATGATTTATGTCAATGAAGTCAATTAAATGTTCATTGTTACACAAGTTCGCATCTGGAATTGATTTCTGAGTCGCTGTTTTGATGCTTAATTCGAAAACGATAACCTCATTGATATCAATGCAGTATCAGCATGCATATTATGATTGGATTTGATTACGATTGCCCAATGGATTTAAAGGAGAAATTGTCTAAGCCTTGTTATCATCGTCGATGTAATAACAACAAGACAAAATATGATGCATAACATCAAGTCGGCGCGATAAAAAGAAAGAAAAACACATGTATGTGGATCACCAAAAAGTTGTTTTCTTCAATGATAACATGAAAAGTATACATATGTTCGAAAGACTAATTTCTTATAGTAGTGTTTTAATTGTTTTTGTTTATGTGAACACGCTTTACTGTTATGAGTAAATTAAATGTGCATAATAAGACTATTCATTATGAGGGTATAATTAAACATTTATTCGTTTGAATGACATTTGCAAAACAAACAAAACAGTATGAAAGTTTTTCAAAACTTTCATTAGAATATGGAAAACAAGAGCATGAACTCTAGGAGATGGGAAACATGGGCATGGACTGTAATATATGTGAACACGAGCATGCACTTTAAGAGACAGAACAATTTATAGGAGATTAACGATATGGGAAACATGAGCATGTACATTAGGATACAGGAAACATGAGCATGAGCTGAAATAAATGCAACTCAGGAGCATGCACTTAAGGATATGAAAAACATGTGAATGGCTCATGTATTAAGGGAAACATAAGCATGAGCTTAAGGATAAGGTGAACATGATCATGAGCTTTAGGATAAGGGAAACATGATCATGAGCTTTAGGTTCACGGAAACATGAGCATGAGCATTAGGAGAAGGTGAACATGATCATGAGCTTTAGGATAAGGGAAACATGAGCATAAGCTTTAGGTTCAGGGAAACATGAGCATGAGCTTTAGGATCAGGGAAAAATGAGCATGAGCTTTAGGTTCACGGAAACATGAGCATGAGCTTTAGGATCAGGGAAACATGAGCATGAGCATGAGCTTTAGGATCAGGGAAACATGAGCATGAGCTTAAGGTTCAGGGAAACATGAGCATGAGCTTTAGGTTTACGGAAACATGAGCATGAGCTTTAGGATAAGGGAAACATGATCATGAGCTTTAGGTTCACGGAAACATGAGCATGAGCATAAGGAGAAGGTGAACATGATCATGAGCTTTAGGATAAGGGAAACATGAGCATGAGCTTTAGGTTGAGGGAAACATGAGCATGAGCTTTAGGATCAGGGAAAAATGAGCATGAGCTTTAGGTTCACGGAAACATGAGCATGAGCTTTAGGATCAGGGAAACATGAGCATGAGCTTTAGGTTCAGGGAAACATGAGCATGAGCTTTAGGTTCAGGGAAACATGAGCATGAGCTTTAGGTTCACGGAAACATGAGCATGAGCATTAGGTTCACGGAAACATGAGCATGAGCTTTAGGATCACGGAAACATGAGCATGAGCTTTAGGTTCAGGGAAACATGAGCATGAGCTTTAGGATCAGGGAAACATGAGCATGAGCTTTAGGATCACGGAAACATGAGCATGTGCTTTAGGATCAGGGAAAAATGAGCAAGAGCTTTAGGTTCACGGAAACATGAGCATGAGCTTTTGGATCAGGGAAACATGAGCATGAGCATGAGCTTTAGGTTCACGGAAACATGAGCATGAGCTTTAGGTTCACGGAAACATGAGCATGAGCTTTAGGTTCACGGAAACATGAGCATGAGCTTTAGGTTCACGGAAACATGAGCATGAGCTTTAGGTTCAGGGAAACATGAGCATGAGCTTTAGGTTCACGGAAACATGAGCATGAGCTTAAGGTTCACGGAAACATGAGCATGAGCTTTAGGTTCAGGGAAACATGAGCATGTGCTCTAGGATCAGGGAAACATGAGCATGAGCTTTAGGTTCACGGAAACATGAGCATGAGCTTTAGGATCAGGGAAAAATGAGCATGAGCTTTAGGATCAGGGAAACATGAGCATGAGCTGTAGGATCAGGGAAAAATGAGCATGAGCTTTAGGATAAGGGGGACATGAGCATGAGCTTAGGAACAGTGAAAAATGAGCATGAGCTTTAGGTTCACGGAAAAATGAGCATGAGCTTTAGGATCACGGAAACATTACCATGAGCTTTAGGATCACGGAAACATTAGCATGAGCTTTAGGATCACGGAAACATGAGCATGAGCTTTAGGTTCAGGGAAAAATGAGCATGAGCTTTAGGTTCACGGAAACATTAGCATGAGCTTTAGGATCACGGAAACATTAGCATGAGCTTTAGGATCACGGAAACATGAGCATGAGCTTTAGGTTCAGGGAAAAATGAGCATGAGCTTTAGGATCACGGAAACATGAGCATGAGCTTTAGGATCACGGAAACATGAGCATGAGCTTTAGGTTCAGGGAAAAATGAGCATGAGCTTTAGGATCACGGAAACATGAGCATGAGCTTTAGGATCACGGAAACATGAGCATGAGCTTTAGGAACAGGGAAAAATGAGCATGAGCTTTAGGATCACGGAAACATGAGCATGAGCATTAGGTTCACGGAAACATGAGCATCAGCTTTAGGTTCAGGGAAACATGAGCATGAGCTTGAGGAACAGGGAAAAATGAGCATGAGCTTTAGGATCACGGAAACATGAGCATGAGCTTTAGGATAAGGGAAACATGAGCATGAGCTTTAGGATTACGGAAACATGAGCATGAGTTTCAGGTCCAGGGAAACATGAGCATGAGCTTTAGGTTCACCGAAACATGAGCATGAGCTTTAGGTTCAGGGAAACATGAGCATGAGCTTTAGGTTCAGGGAAAGATGAGCATGAGCTTTAGGTTCACGGAAACATGAGCATGAGCTTTAGGTTCACGGAAACATGAGCATGAGCTTTAGGATCAGGGAAAAATGAGCATGAGCTTTAGGATCAGGGAAACATGAGCATGAGCTTTAGGATCAGGGAAAAATGAGCATGAGCTTTAGGATAAGGGAGACATGAGCATGAGCTTAGGAACAGTGAAAAATGAGCATGAGCTTTAGGTTCACGGAAAAATGAGCATGAGCTTTAGGATCACAGAAACATTACCATGAGCTTTAGGATCACGGAAACATTAGCATGAGCTTTAGGATCACGGAAACATGAGCATGAGCTTTAGGTTCAGGGAAAAATGAGCATGAGCTTTAGGATCACGGAAACATGAGCATGAGCTTTAGGATCACGGAAACATTAGCATGAGCTTTAGGATCACGGAAACATGAGCATGAGCTTTAGGATCAGGGAAAAATGAGCATGAGCTTTAGGATCACGGAAACATGAGCATGAGCTTTAGGATCACGGAAACATGAGCATGAGCTTTAGGTTCAGGGAAAAATGAGCATGAGCTTTAGGATCGCGGAAAAATGAGCATGAGCTTTAGGATCACGGGAACATGAGCATGAGCTTTAGGAACAGGGAAAAATGAGCATGAGCTTTAGGATCACGGAAACATGAGCATGAGCATTAGGTTCACGGAAACATGAGCATCAGCCTTAGGGTCAGGGAAACATGAGCATGAGCTTGAGGAACAGGGAAAAATGAGCATGAGCTTTAGGATCACGGAAACATGAGCATGAGCTTTAGGATAAGGGAAACATGAGCATGAGCTTTAGGATTACGGAAACATGAGCATTAGCTTCAGGTCCAGGGATACATGAGCATGAGCTTTAGGTTCACCGAAACATGAGCATGAGCTTTAGGTTCAGGGAAACATGAGCATGAGCTTTAGGTTCAGAGAAAGATGAGCATGAGCTTTAGGTTCACGGAAACATGAGCATGAGCTTTAGGTTCACGGAAACATGAGCATGAGCCTTAGCTTTAGGTTCAGGGAAACATGAGCATGAGCTTTAGGTTCAGGGAAACATGAGCATGAACTTTAGGTTCACGGAAACATGAGCATGAGCTTTAGGTTCAGGGAAAGATGAGCATGAGCTTTAGGTTCACGGAAACATGAGCATGAGCTTAAGGTTCACGGAAACATGAGCATGAGCTTAGGTTCACGGAAACATGAGCATGAGATTTAGGTTCACGGAAACATGAGCATGAGCTTTAGGTTCACGGAAACATGAGCATGAGCTTTAGGTTCACGGAAACATGAGCATGTGCTTTAGGATAAGGGAAGCACCAGCATGAGCTTTAGGTTCACGGAAACATGAGCATGAGCTTTAGGATAAGGGAAACATGAGCATGAGCTTACGTATAAGGAAACATGAGCATGTGCTTAAGGATTTGGAAACATGAGCATGAGCTTTAGGATAAGGGAAACATGAGCATGAGCTTTAGGATAAGGAACATGAGCATGAGCTTTAGGATAAGGAAAGCATGAACTTGCGCTTAGTGATACAGGATACATTAAACGTCACATCAAATAGTTCAATGTGCTAAAGCGGAAAGGTTCGAAATGTTATTGCGAACAAGCAAATACAACCTTTGTTGTCTTATCTTTTATTATGAACTAAAATCTCCCAAACAAATTTTCTAACTGTTGATATCGAAAACATGGAAACGATAAGATAAAAAGCAAACTCAATTTTTTTTCATTTATACTCGCAGGACTAAGTAGTTATTTTTTCTATACCACTTATGAAAACGAGTAAGTTCAAACGTTATGTTTCACGTGTATACCCTTTCTCTTGTTACTATTCACAACATCAAAAATAACTTATCTAGATTGTTGTTTGATGTCGGAAGAGACGATATCTGGAGAGCCTTTCTAATTTGTAATGGATTTACCAGTCACTTACACATTCTCAACAATTAAAACATTTAACATTTACATATGTCTCTTTAATGCCGTTGTTTTCAAAAAGGGGGTACATAAATCATAAAACATAACTGAAGAAAACTTCATTTTTCAGCAGTAATACAAACCAGGTTATATTTCAAATTGCGTATGTGCGAATAAAGACTGACATTAAAATAATTTAAAGTATTGTAGTATTCTTAAGAGTAGAAGCTGCAGAACCAAGTATTCATTGGAAGTTTCTTCTCTTAAATGAAACACCCACGGCATCGTCCTTTTCCTGACACGGGTTAATGGGCCAACATTTAGTGCCAATAGTTAATATATCAATTAACGTGACAAATACGTTGTCAGAGATCGCAATTTTGATTTATCATATAATAGTAACTGTAGGGTCATTTTCAATGAGGAACAATAAAGCATGTCACTCATTAAGGCCGTTGCGTAGTGTCTGTAACTATTCACTGAAGCAAAAATGTGTGTTAAGAAACTGTTTTCATCCAGCACTTACTAGGTTATTTTTAACAAACTGACACCAAAACATTCCGCTTGGTCGTCACATTTCGTTGGCATGATACATTGTAACGATTTCATCTGGTTTTGGAAGTTAGTGCAAAGAGTTATACTTTTCCCTTATTTGTCTGACCAATATTTATGCAAAAAGCAGTCAATTTGGTATAATCGTCTCCATCGAATACTTTTGCGAATATTGACGAAGCAAAACAAGATTTAATGCATAGCTGAAAATTAGCACCTAGTAGTATACGTAAACACTATGTAATAGGCGAAGACATAATCTGGTGTAATAAGATTATAAACGGATGTTCTTTTTAACTAATTGATAGTTATGGATTTCATTCCCAGGCGTACTTTCTTCTGGTTCCCCAAAATAGACACCATTACTGCCCAGGAAGAAGGCTCTAGTATGATATCTTTAGCTTTTATCATTAGTCACAATATAGCTTAAAGGAGTATGAAATAAAATATCAACTTCGTACACAAAACGAATATAAAATTTACAAGTAATTTCAACGTCTAAAGTATCTTCACTCTAAATTATATATGAAAATAAGCTTAATTGTTATTCAAAAGCGAATTTATTATGCATACATCCAATAAATGAGTTAATTTTTTCGTTCGATATCTATTGTATTGATCAAATGTCAAATTATTTTGAGAATTATAGCAATTCTCCCAGTAAATATCAGCATGGTACAGACGCTTTAAATTTCTAAGAAATTTATAGCTTTTTAACACACATAAATATATCATGGTTGCTATCTGATACCTAAAAAACCATTCTGATTGCAGACAGTAATCAGCGCACTTTTTGTATAGTTTCATAAATCAAAAATTCTCATTTTTTTGTAGAACGATTGAAAGAGGCAAGGATTTTTTTTATTGTTCTAGTGCGTTAAGTTTGTGAAAAAACAACAGAATATTATTGTATGGAATGCAACAGTCAATTGGTGCAAAACAGTGTTGCCGTTTGCTGGACAAACTTGCAATGTATATATTCCTCATAAATAAATCATTGATGCAATGGTAAACTTATTGTAAGTGTATGCATGTATTAAGCTGTTTTATTGCAATCTTGTGTTTGTTACTATCATGGACTTAGTTTCAGATAGCAATCAGGATTTAGATATGTTTAGCAATCAATAAGACTCGTCAATCGTCCAGCGGGCTGCTCCTTAATTGAGAGGATAATACACAAATAAGTTGCTTATTCCACCCCAAATACATTCCAAGACATCATCTGCATAATAACAATAACATAGACATTTGCAAAATCATTTCCGGATTATACTTTAGTGTATAAACAATGAAATAGATACCTCAAATATACTCTAAAATATCCGTTTGAAATTATTGTAGTGGCATTTCAGATTCTTGAGTTGAGGTATGCAAAAGTAATTCGTTCTGGATGTTTTATGTTTTATTCATTGTAACATATTTAAGAATTATGACTCTGTAACATATAGAAATTAAAGTCATAAAATAACTAATGCCTTTCGTTCATTGATGTATATATTTAAACTTTATACATTTTAAAGCCGAGTGGAACAGACAGACAACACCAAAAACTGGCTTTGCCCAAAGCAACTGGAAAACTCAGATTTTGGTTCGCATATTTTCCAGACAAAAACAACACAAAAGCCTAAATGTATGCTTGTTTTGTATTCCTTTTGGGGAGGTAGAAGAAATAAATTCGGTGCGCCTTAAATAGGTTTCATTTTTTGCAAAAGCAACGTAAGTGGTGTATGGCATGTACAAATTGGTACCTTTCTGAATATATTTCGGAATTGCATAAACATTCGCTCAATTGAAAAACAATCCGGCTGAAATGCGGTTTCAGCTTAAACGCATTTTAGTGGTCAGAATAAAAAGATATTGCTGCCTTAGATTATTTGTTTTTAAACAAAGAGCAGTGTATTCTTTCTTGAAGTTATTGCAGCGTTTTATAATATAAATTGACTTTTCCATATTTAAAATGAGCTTATTATAATGTGAATGAATGAATTCCTTCGATGGTATAAAATAACCCGAAAGTCTACTTCTCCCGATTGAACTCCTTTTTCGTAGATTGTTCCAAAAGTGACTATTCTACATTAAGGTATACAGGTAGTTTGACGTGACTGTAATGTGTTATGTGGTGTTGTGACGGTAAGTGTCTGTTACTTTCACATCGTCTTTTACAAGAACATCTAATTAAATTGTCGATTATTCTGCTTGCAAATGTAGCCATGCAATTTTCCGGAGACAAACATATCGACATATTGACAACGTATTGACATGGACATCCATATATTAAGTATCAATTTATAAAACTACATTGACATGTAAACGTTTCGAAATATAATATTAATTGTATGTATACACTAATCTCAGACCGTATAAAATGTTGCGTGCATGTATATATTAGAAAAAGTACAATTTGTCACTGAACAAAACTGAGACTGTTAAAAGGAGTACATGAAGCCGATTGTATGAAATTAGTTACATTTTGGGGTTGGCGACTGTTATCCGACATGTGTTTTGGTTGGTGAATGTTTATCAATTAATAACAAGTAGTAATGAAGTCTTTAATGTGTGCAAATGTATCAAAATATAAAACGGAAACCCTATTATCGCTTTATACGATTGATTGTCGTACGCCTTCCAATGTTCGGCCATTGACTGTCTTGACCCTTCGAGGTAATTTGATGTAATTTAGTGTTCTTTAAAAAACAAAGCAATACCGCTTCATTCGGATCTAGTGTCAGTGACGTTGGTTCTTGTGATATCGCCGCAAATGCGTTACCTTAATAAAACAGATCTTGATATTATACATTCAAATATCAGAAACACATTCAACTTCTTGTTGAATTTTATTGTTCGGAATAAAACAAATATGCAACATTGAAGTTTTTCTTATCATTTAAGAGCAATACTAACCGTCGATATGGGCTTAAGATTTTTCATCAGGGGGGAAGAACAAAGTGATAATGATTGGGGAATTTGAAATAAGGCAATTTATTTACTAAACATAAGAAGTGTTTTTGACAACATTATTTCTGTTCATCATATTGCTTGTAATGATATTAACACTTGTTTACAAATAGCAACTCCAAAGAATTTGCCTAAAATGCTGATTTTATTCCTTCAAATTGTGTTTAAATGTACAAACGTCATTGCATATAACAACAATTTATATTATCAAACACATGCACCTTTTACAATAGTGACAATCTTTGTCAAAGGAAACGTAATTAAATGTTTTCCAGTTTATTTTTTTCCAAATAATCAAACAAATATTAGTACAGTCTATGCAATCCAATGACTAGGTGTAACCGTTTATCAAATGAAGGTGCCAATATTGTGTTTATCTAAAACTATTTTCTGTTTTGTTTGATTCCATCGCTTTTGTTTGTTTGACAACAAGTTTTTAATTTGTTTGACAGGTGTTATTTCATTTTTTTTCTGGGATTGTATTAAATCCTCGAATTGAACGACGGTAGTGCGTTTTGGCTGGTTCTGTTAAGTTTCACCTGTAGGAAACTTTTAAAATCGATCACGATACAAGGAGTTGAAATCAGATTTGTAAAGATAATTCAAACTATCATCGGCATAGAGGCTAGCAATGAGCGATGATTTGTTTTAGGAAATTTAATGAATTCAATTTAAAATCCACCATTATATTTAAATCATGTGACTTAAAGGATAAAAACAAAAAGGCATAGGATGGATGTATTGTTAAAATAGACGTCAAATGGCGTCATGTCGACCCCGTTGAAAGAGCCGACATAAAACTCTTCAATGCAAGTGTAATAATGAATAACATTAAGTTGAACAATCAGCAGATACTTACCATGTTTATTATGACATAGGACGTAGCTACGTTTCTACTAGGTGTTCTATATAAAAAAAACACAGAGGTTAAACCCTAAACTTCGACATACCGTCAAGTTAATCATTATAATTGACCGTAGGGTTTTTACATGATATTGGTACTAAATGGGAGTTTGGACTATGCAAGGGCATATCTAATGTTGTTATCCGTCGGTAAGCTCCCTCAACTCAAATTACAAGTTAAAAAACAGAGTCACTTATTCGATGGATATGACAGAAATTATAGTAAAATATGAAACTTCTTTAATACCTTGAATTAAATTGGTGTCATATATGCTTATGTTTATTACTCCTTTAGTTTAAATGGATAAAACTGTAATGCCTTTCTTACTTCTTTGTAAGGTATTATTATATATAACAAAATCATGTTTGTTGTCCTTTTCATTGAACGCCTAAATCCCTTGTATAAAGAAACATGAAAACTCTAAAACAGAGCAGCAATATCAACCAATGATAAACAGCCAAGGATATGTTTCGTATATTTCGTTTCAGTGCTTCAGATTGTTGATGAAAGAATAACTTAATAAATTAAATAGCTATACACCAGCTAAGGCTTATTTACTATATAAAATGAATTATCATAGACTATATTTGAGCTTGTTTCGCATGCGCTTCTAAAATGAAATTGAAATAGATATAAAGGGTAATTTTCAACTGTCAATGACCGTGCAACACTACTGTCCAATGTGGCCATGATGGTTCGGTCAATATATAACCATAAACTACAGCTTTTGCAGATAGGAAGACAAAAACACATTGTCTCAAAACATTATATCTCACTCGAGACTCCGTTTCCGCTGACGAAACAATTTTATAGACGTATGCAACTTATTTCCGCTGGAGAACTGTATTTTATCGCTGAGAAATGGTGGTGTCAAAACAGATACAATAGTACAAACAGCAGACGTATATGCATTATAAGTAAGTTGAACGAAACTGTATTGTGAGTAAATTTGCTGATCAATTAGCCGAGACTTATATTGCTCTTCCAGAATGTATTTTTTTCCGATGTACGAACTTAAAATCCATTTTTGCGGTAGTAAACATACATTGTTATTTATGCAGCTTTTCCTACCTCATATATTTTAGAATGACTATGTTTCTTAACTACGCATCCTTCACAGAACTATTCAAGAAAATTTCAGGACTATATTCTAGGAATCAGTCTGGCATTTCATCAGTAACTACGCCTCTGCACCTATAAGATGTTTGTGCAGAATGATGATGTTTTCCTATTCTCCTCGGACTAATTATGCTTTTGAAATCTGACTTGAAGCATAATTTGGCATCATTCGCGAATCTCTTTATGGCTTTATTGTTTAACCAACCATTTTGATTTGAAGTTGAGCGCATTGTTGTTCCTATACATCTAAGCAAATGAACGTAAAATATTGCAGACATCACTTTAAAGGCATGCACAGGAGAAAATACATGCGTATTTCTTGGATCAAAGTAACCAAGGTTACATAATCACCCAAAAAACACCCAAAAAACAGACAAAGTAATAGAGAAACGAACAAATCACATCACAATAACGCCTTCATGTTATGCGGTAAAGAGTCGTATATCTTAGAGAATTTAAATAAAATAGAGTTTTATTAATCGATTAAGTGAAATCTTTGCTGAAACCTTGAATATAAATTCTGAAACTGCATAACTAATATGTCGACAAAGACTTAGTGTGTTTGTATTCGTTTGAGGAAGATGACAGCTAAAACCAAAAACTATGTGTTTTAAATGACGTTAAAATAGCTGCGATCTATGTCCGATATTGTGGAGTTAATCGCCCAAGTCGTTAAATAATGCTGGAAAGAGTGTGGAGGGACACAGAAACAAGCGTTTTAAAGGGGAATAAAAAACAACATGTTTTAGATTTATGCACGGAATGAATTCGGGCTTCGATATTTCGTCTTTATGCTAGACGCGAGCATTATGAAATTGGCTAAACGTAAATAAATTTAATAGTTTTTCTAATTGAGAACAACAAGGAATCATCTTTACCGATGTTTGAATCTTAATTATTATAAAATGCAGTAGGGACATTGCAGACGAAAGAAATATGCAAAAGTCATTGACCTAAATTTTGACATTTCATGAAACCATGTATTATTCAAAAATAAACTAACATATAGTAGTTTGAAGTCAATACCTTAAATATAATGTTTAAAAAAGCTACAGTTCCAGTACATACTTAAGTCCTCACATACATTGCTAAGGGTTTATTGATTTTATCAAATAGTTGATATGCTTTACGGTGCCTCATTTTATGACAAAAAAATGGCACATTCTCATGCCAAAATAATACTATAAGCTAATCTTCGGTGGAATGGACAGGAACAAAAACAGTTATGGTGTTACCAAAAACTGATTGAAAATAGATTTTGTCAGGCAAATACAGTCCTGGAGCAGTCAATATTTTGTATAAACCCATGGGGAAATAGTTTTTACCTATTGTTGCTTGACAATTTAATTCTCGGATCTATTTTTTTATAATAATGCTTAAGCAAAAACAAATCGCTTTCATAGATGCAACATTAATTGTGGGCATACAGTTTTAACGATAAGCGGTGCATACGTGCATGATTGCACTCAATTTGAACTAACACACAAAATGAATGATAGTGTGGTAGAATGATGTTTTCATTAAAGATGGTTTCATGAATGCTTACTACATGTTCTGCATATGAAAGTCCTTAATGGAGGAAGCTAAGAATATTCTCACTTAAAGACAATTTCAACACGATCACTTCTATTCTTTTATTAGGCGCAAGTCGAAACACTTCTGAATCGCTGTTGGAAGTTTAGAAACATGGCTATTGGCTTAGCTGGTAATATCCGGAATCGTTTTATCAGCAAACTGCACGTCTTCGCTAAACAGCAGGAAACATGTACTTTTGAAACCAATGCCTCACAAATATTGGTGTAGGAAGCCGCTTAATGGGATAATAAGATAAAGAAAATGAGAAGCAAACAAAACCAACATCAAGTGTGCAGGGGCAGTCACGGTTTGTCAAAAAATAATTATTCAAACGATTCATCGATCATTTACAAATAAAAAGATGCTTGGTTACAACGAATGTATAATCTAAACGAAACGATTACATTTTCTTCTACAGAAAATGATTTTACTATTAAAGCAGCCAAGTGGTGCTTTAGATGTTCACTGCCACAACTATATTATACACATTTTTTGCTGTTAGCTGGCTAGGTAAGTTATGCTCATGAATGATTCAATGGCACTAATTAGAATAACTCGCATGCCCTCTCATTTACTATCATTTCAATAAATTTCTCAGATATTTTTTACTTATTTGAATGGCATTGACAAATATATTTGCCTATTTACATACAGGCAATATACCATTATATACCGAGAAAAAATATTCTGCAGAAAGAAATCTCTACACTCAAGCTATATGTTTCAATAATGAATGATATTTAAAATACAAATAAGTACTTCATACAATATGAGGATAACCCGTAGTTTGACTTTTCTTCTCTGTAGCGATATAAAATTATTGTATTAATCGTCGTGTAGTGCTGAATATCAGTGAAGAAATTATTGAAAGACCATACGTTTTACGACGACAGACTAAGAAATTGAAACGTATCCAGTCTGATCACCAAAACAACGGAAACATATAGTAAAGAAAGAAATGCTTGTTTATAAAAATAAATCATCTAAATGTAGATATTTTGATCTAGCTCACGTGATATAACATTGCTGTACTTCAAATCCGAACACATGGACGTCAGAGGAATATAAAGTGTAGGTGTTCATTTTCTGATCGAGATAATATGATTTTATCTTGTTTTTCTTGACAAACAATCAGCGCTTAGCCCGGGCAATAGGGCGTTGACAGTATTGCATCTATCATACCTATCACACCTAGCTGTCAAAGCACATTCGCCATCAGACTGAGATTAAGTTTTTTCAAACTTTGGACGCAATGCATACTAAACGATGATATCCAAGAATGTATTAAATCACTAACGCAAGCTCGGAGTGTCAAATATTCATTATCCTATTTATTTACTGGAAAACTGGGATGTACACGGAAATTAAACTTCGAAGATACGGTGAAGTATTTGAATTTTTGATTAACCTGTGTAAACTACAAATGTGTTAATCATTGAAAGTTTTTAAACATGTCTAGGAGGTTTAATCTCATGATTACTTTCTTATCAGTCAATATTGTCATTGTTTCAAATCAAATTTGCTTGCGCTATTTTAGTAAAAAAAATCAATACATTTCTTCTCGACCGTATGATTAAAAGCATGAGTTGAAGCAACAATTTAAGCTAGGCTCCGTTGCTGTGACCAATAGAACAGTACACATCACGTATCTAAGACTTTGAGTTTATGTTAAGCACACAATCAGTTATCCAGTATTGGTAATGTTATCGTTGCTGGTTATTGTAATTCGTACATGGTATTTCTACGGCTACTCGGTGCACTTGCTCGAAAGCTTAAATATTGCTTTTACTATTTGTGCCGCGACGGATTACACCTTTGGCAATTTCGGCAGTGCTCAAGGTAGCAGTGCTAATTTGCATACAATAATGACCTAGACTGGACCAGTTAAAGCAACGTTCTTCTGTTACGATTGGCTGCAAGAAAGTAGATATATTGTTTTATAAAATTCACGAATGTATAGATATTTCGGCATCAGCTGGGTTGATAGTATTAGTATTCTCATGATCAGTTTTTGTCCAAACAGCAGTATTTTAAACATGATGGCATATGATCAGCATTGTTAAAACTAGTATTTATAAGCGATGTTTTAGGTGTGAAAAAGTCGTGACATTAATTTCGATATCGTAATAAATTAAATTTTACGTGTAGGTAGAATTATAAAGTATTCTTAAAATTGCTGCAGTTGAAAAACATATTAAATGCGCTTCGCGTGTAATGTTTTAAGTTAATACTTTAGACATTATATTTTGCTGTTGCCTCATTCCTTGGCGATATGACATTGTTTTTATCATTTATATTAGATATAGGTTAATCGTCAGCTGAATAGACTGAACCAATATTGGGGCCGTACAATTTTGACCAGAACAGTTGTGTTATATCTACGAGTGTCTTATAGTGTGTGAGTCACACTGGAACTATTATACAACTTAACATACATTGTATGCATTTCTTTGTCTTATGTTCAGTGTCTTATCTGGCCCTAAAACTGTGCAGAATTTATTCTAAAATGTTACCTACTTGGCTTATCCTGTAGTTTGCAGTGTAATAAATTGTTTAAATTGGAGATCCGTGATTGCCTTCCTCATCTGCCTACTCGTTTCCACAAAACAGTCCTGAAAATGAAAACAAAAAACATACTCAAATGCAATTTTAAACACGTCCACTATTCCGTTTCCGTTAGTGTAAACTTTTCTGGATTGTTGTTGAAAACTGAAAATCATTGCAATTTAAACACGTCCACCATTCTGTTTCTGATAGTATGATACTGTCTGGATTGCTGTTGGAATCTCAAAACATTGCAAATTTTAGAAGTGTTATTATCAGACAACGTTGTATCAGTAAACTGCAGGAATTCTATAGACAGCAGGAAACATGTAATTTGGAAACCAATGCCTCTAAAATCCCGTTACGAATCAGAAGCCATTGTTAGAGTCGATTTGGTATTTTTGAAATGTTTGTACTCAAATTCAAATTAAACCTTGTGTTCTCAATTCTGTTGGCACTGTTGATGCGAAGGCATTAACATCAATATTAATTGGGAGAGGGCCGTAACTGATGTTGGCATAACTCGTGACCCAATCCCTTTGCATGTTTGATTATATATTGTCGGTCTTAATATTGTGTTGAAATTTATATTGATATTGTCATTGTGAAATGTGTTCTCAGGCAGTTTTCCAAGTGTACTGTAAACCAATACGCCGTTTTGTAATTGTAGTTATATTCATTTATCAAATAACAGTTTTCGTTCTCTTACCGCGGGAGTTGCCACATTTAATTGAAAAATTGCAATATTTTCTGCAATTACCGAATCTAAATTTATTTTCGTTTAGTTATTTTATTTTTCTTATTAAGGACCTGGAAGGGATCTTAGAGATCTTAAAATAGTTTGTTTTATTTTGTATAAAGCTAATAAAGCCGTTCTTGCAGAAGTTGCTAAGATGTATTTAATACAACAGTCTCTTTTAAACTGAGATTTTCAGACAATAAATCACATTTTGGTAGTAAGTCAATCCTTATGTTTGCCTGCCTGTCTGTGAGTAATTAGTTCATTGTGGGAATCAGTCTGCCATTTCATCAGTTACTACGCCTCCGCACGTATGATATGAGTGCGCAAAATGCGTGAGTGTATTTGTGTGTATGGTGTTTCCTTGAAGCATGTTTTAGCATCATATAAAATATCGTCATTGCTAAAATGTTTAACCAACCTTTACTCTTTAAAGTTGAGCGCATTGTTGTTATTAAACAACTGAAAGTCAAGAACTGCCAACATTACTTTAGGCATGCGTAGGAGAAATCACATGCATATATTTGGATCAAAGCCACCAAGGTTACATAATCACCTTACACAAAAAATAATTTAGAAACAAACAGAGCACACAAACATAAAACCTCATTTAATGCAGTAAAGAATCGTATATGGTTATTTTTATAAGTCGATTAAGGGAGATCGCCGCTGACTCCTATAGTATTTATTTTGACACCGGGTCCCTAATATGTCAACAAGGACTTTTTTATTCCTTTGAGAAGGATGAATGCTAAATAACAAAATTATGTGTTTCAATTGACGTTAGAACAGCTGCACCTATTCATAAGATTGTGAAGTTAGTCCAAGTTGTTAGATAATGCTGGAAGGTGAGTTGAGAAACACGGAAACACAGAAACAGGCGATTTAAAGCGGAATCAAAGAGTCTTTTTCTTAGATTTATGCGCGGAATGAATCCGGGCTTTGATATTTCGTCTTAATGTAAGTCCCGAGCCTTATGGAATTGTATTCAACGGAAATAAAGATAATAGTTTTTCTAATTGAGGACACCAAGGAATGATCTATACCGTTGTTTTATGGCACTTTTTCATATGAATAATTTCCCTGATAAAATAGCATTTTTATGGGCTAAATTGCTTTTCTTTGCTCCTTTGTCAATATTGGCAAACGCCTTAGTCTGAGTTTGAGATTTAAGACAGCAAACATTTATTTATTTTTAATGCTTTTCTTGAATAAAATTTTAATTAGCATTCCCGTATGCAATGTTAATGAACATCAATTTTCTAATCATATATTGTAAAAAAAAATATAATAAGAAAGGTTTCAATATTTCTGATTTATATTTCTGAATATGTTTGCACCTTCAGACTATGATACTTAGTAAATATGTGCCAGGAAGCATGTTCATAGTTTCATGCAATCCCAACGAAACGTAATATTTATTTTAACACAAACAGCGTTTGTATTAAATCTTTTGCATTGAAGTAAGAATATAGTGCTAAGAAATAAATGCTTAAAAAGTATAGTCCAACATTTCCCGAAATGTTTTCAGTGAGAATTGTTTTTGATTTTTGAAGTATAGAACCCAGTATTTGAACGATTTAAAAAAAAAATTGTACTTAAACACTAACTTGATTAAATCCGAGACTTAACATTATTCTGTTTTGATTCCACTAGAGTGAGTGCGGTCTAGTGATATAGTTTTATTCCTATCACTCAATTAGTTGTTGGATTGATCCCGCCCAGAAAAAATAGTTGTCAAGTGTTATTATGTCCTCTCAAAAATGTGAGTTTTCGAAAGTAAGATTTATTTACGATTGAAATCGCCCGCCAGGAATCGCCGTAAATGCCTTTGCAGATTTCAAGTACCAGCCAATCAAGTATACTCCTTTATGCTAACATTAGCACTAACCCTGACCCTTTCAGATATTTTTAGAGAGATGCCGAACATGCAACTGAATATTATTCAGACTTTAAACGGTAATTAAATAATTGCCTTGTAGAGTTCCTTAAGGAACTATCTCCAGTAGTTGTCACATAGATTTGAATATCTCTTATTAAGTGTATGTTCCCCTTTAGTTAATTCGCGTTGAAATACCATCTTGGTTTAATATACGGTGTGTTCACTTGTTTGAATTAATTTACATTACTTTATTGTTAACTGTTTTACTAGGGTGTCAATGATCATGTCCATGTTAGACGCCCAGTAAACATTGCTGAGATTCATTAGTATTTATGTTTCTACATATGTTTCCCAATTCGAATTATTTCCTATACGCGTTTTGTCCAAATATATGCTCATATTTTCTTGCTATACACTATTTCAATTTATGTTTCAACTTTATATTTTTGCAACGTTTTACTTCGTTTTACACGGAGATTTCAGCGGTTTTACGTTCACGTTCGTGTCGCTGTGTAATTTATCATGTTAGCAAAGAATTAGTACTTTACTTCATACTTCATGATTGTGAATTCTGCCGAACGTATTTTCATTTTCTTGTAAATTAATTTTAATGCTATTACTATTAGCTTCAATGAAAAAATTAGGAGGTCATCAATACTGATACTGACGTGTCCTAGTTGTTTGAAATACACGTTATTAATTGAAAAGAAAAATGCACTTAAAATGCCTGTTTGTTGTTGTAGTTTATATGCGCAGTAACGAGAATAAAAAGGCGTTTGGAAGTACATTGTACAGTATAAAGTCTCAACTTTTCGGCCGTTTGGCATTGATATAGAGACAGTGTATGGAATCATACTGATTGCTATTACGTCAATTTTAAGCCATTTGTAAACCAATCAGTTTGCACGTTATCAAACACATTGCTAGGCGAGGGCTAAAACAGTTTTTCCTCTTAAGTCGAACGGCTTAATAATCAAGTGGTACGTATCAGGATCTTATCTCCAGTAATTGTCACATATATTTGTATAATTTCAGTCTTTCAGTCAAAACATAAGGTGCTATCGTATGTATTTCTTTCTGTAGCTTAAGTTCAGGTTTTTTTCTTTCACTAGAGTAATAGTATTGTTAAATGTTAAAAATAGTGCTTAACACCCCCAAATCGCTTCCATAGATATAACTTTTATAATGAGCATAACGCATACAGTTTTATCGATATCTGGTGCATGCTTGTACTCAATTTGAACAAACACACAAAACAAATTATAGTGTGGTAAAAGTTATGGTTTCATTAAAAATGGCTACATAATTGCCTTCTACATATTCTGCATAATACAGTCTTTATTGGAGGGAGCTTAGAATACTCTTATTTTAAGCCAATTTCAATACGATCACTTCTATTTTGTAAGTCGTGACACATTGTGACTACTGATGGAAGTTAATAAACATTGCTACTGTGAAAACTATTTATATCTTGAATCGTTCTATCAGCGAACTGCACGTCTTTGCAAAACAGCAGGAAACGTGTACCTTTTAAACCAATGCGTGTCAAAACTGTGTAGGAAGCCGCTTAATGTCAAAATAAGACAAATAGAAAGAGATGCAAGGAAAACCAACATCCAGGATTCAGGGACAGTCACGGTTTGATTCTCATTGACAGCAACGGTAGGTGCAACATTGTCATTGTCCCAAATTACCGATAATTATTGTTGGCTCCAATGACATTTAAAAATTATTTGTACAGCAGCCGCTTTAAGTTCGCGAAACAAATATCTAAGCTACTTGAATATCATTTCGTCTTCATTAAATAATGTGAAACAAACGTTTTATCTAGCGTCAGTAGACGTAATTGAAGATAACTTGATAGCATTATACATAGACTTACTATTGTTAAGAAACTAAATAATGTATAAAGATGTATCCCCTCATTGTAAAAATGAAAGAAGGAAACAATTTAGTTTTAACTTCGCAATATTTAAAAGGAAATGCAGTGTATTGTAATATGTTTTGTTTTTCTTTTTGAATTTTTTTATACTTTGTGCTACATGTTGATTTAATAATATTTAATATAACTGTCAAAAATAATTATTCAATCGAATGATCGATAATGTACAAATAATAAGTTCTTGGTTAGTACAATGAATGTATGTATAGACGAAACGTTGCAAGCACGCTTTTCTTCTACAGACAATGACTTTACTATTAAAGCAGCCAACTGATGCTCGAAGCATTCAATGTCGCAAATATCAATTATACGCGTTTAGTTATATACCATCATGCTTCATTTGCACAACTATGATCTATTCAGAATAACTCTCAAATCCTCGCCTCCATCAAATTCGTGTAGTCACATGTTTCTTGATGGGTGATTTAGATGCTATTGGATTTTCCTCTCGCTAATTATTATTCAGCTGTATATATTGATATGATCATTTGCATTTAAAACGTCTAAAAATGCCTTTTGTCTATGTCTGGGCATTTAACTGTATATAATGTTATGTTGATCGCCGAAAGAAAACTTCAAAAGTGCATTTATATCGCAGTGTTTCGCTAACGTGTAAACTATAATACTTAATGGAAATTTCGTCAGATAATTTAAAATTATTTTAATGGCCTAGACAACTACATATAAGCCCATTTACATACATCATGATTGTAATTCATCATACACCAATAATGTATAATGCATTTAAAACATTCTACACCGAGAAGCCTCTTCATTAAAGCAAAATGTTTGAATAAAATAATGATAATAATTAAAAAGACAAAAAGTAATTCATATCAAATGAGGATTACGCATAGTTTGACTTTACTTCTCTGTAGCGATATAAAATGATGTATTAATCATAGTGTTGTGCTGAATATCAGTGAAGCATTTATTAAAAGACCGTACGTTTTACGACGACATAAGAATAAATTGAAACTTATCCAGGCTTGTCACAAAATAATGAAGACATATAGTAAAGCAATAATGTTTGTTTATTAGTTCATTTTGTTCGTGTATATATTTTGATATTTTGATCAAGATCATGTAATATAATGTTGTAATTTTCAATACACCACTTAACACGGGCGTCAGATAGTGTAGGTGTTCGTTTTCTGATAATGTGCTATTACTTTGTTATTCTTGAAATCAGAACTCCACCTAACACGGCATCAGGGTCATTGACATGTTTTTTTTACTGATCAAGAACTTGTGATATTACTCTGTGATTCTTAAAAAAACAATCACCGATTAGCAAGGGCACTAGGACGTTGACGGTGTTGCATATATCAATACTGTCAAAGTACATTTGCAATTAGACCGAGGTTGGTTTGTTCAAACTTTGATGCAATGCATCGGTAACAATGATTTCCAAGAATGTATTTTATCACTAACTCAGAGTCAAATATTCAATATTCTGTTTATCAACCGAAACTAGTTTGTATACGGAAATTAAATTTGAAAAATACGGTGAGGTGGTCTTTTTGATAAACCTTTGTAAACTACCAAACTTTTAATCATTGAAAGTTTTAAACGTGTCTAGGAGATTTAATCTCATGCTTATTTTCTTATCAGTCAGTTCTGCCATTGTTTGCCCTGTTTAAGACAAAAACAAATACTTTTCATCTCCTCGATCGCATGATTAAAAACAATATGAGTTGAACAAGCAATCTATCCTAGGCTCCGAACAAATAGACAACAAATCACAACACGTATATAATACATTGCGTTTATTATGTTAAACACAAAATCAGTTTTGGTAATAGAGTAGCGGGTTATCGGTATTCGTGTATGACATTACTACCGCTACTCTTTGTACTTGCTCGAAAGCTTAAATGCTGTTTTGACGATTTGTGCTGCGAGGGTTTAAACCGTTCGCAGTTTTGTCAAGTAGCACTATTATTTTAGAGCATACAGCACTTATCTAGACAGATCCAGTTGAGAAGATGCCACAAAGTAGATTTATTGTTTTAAAAAATCACGAATGTATTGATTTTTAAGCCACAGGTGGGTTGCTAATTATATATTCTCAGGATCTATTTTCGTCTTACCATTTGTATTTCAGACATGATAGCATAGGAATGACATTTTCAAAACTAGTATTTGCACGCGCTGTTTTCGTTGCCGCAATGTCATTACATGACTTCGATAGCTTATAAAATGTTACATATAGGTGAAGCTGTAACACATAGAACCTTAGATAGTATTCTTAAACAACCTGCAGTTTCGTAACATACTAAATGCGCTGTGGATGTATATTTTGAAGTCAGTTCAAAAGCCGATATATTTTTCTGGTGACTCATTCTATTGCGATATGACTTTTTTAATACTTCTATTAGATGTAGGTTAATCGTCTGTGAATAGACAGACATTAACCAATACTGGGGCCGTACAACGATGACTAGGTCAGCTGTTCGGTGTTTACGCCTGTCTAATTGTATGTGTGTCACAATAAACCAATGATACAACTAAACATGCATTAATGAGGTTAATAATCCCCACTGGTTTTCACATATCCAACTTTAATTAGTATTTATTAATGACGTTACCGTTTAAACTTTAACTAGAGCATGATTGTCACCGGTTTGAACAAACACACATATGGGGTATATAAGGTTCCTACACACTAATTCCGCTATTGTAATATCTATGATTGTTTAAACATGTCTGGTCTGGTGGTATTGCATGTACTTTAATGTTGGCCCGAGATCTGTGCAGGGTTTATTCTTAAATGCTTGGCTTCTCCTGTCGTTTGGAATGTACTAATTTGTTTTAATGTGGATCCGTGATTGCTTACCTTATCTTCCTACAAGTTTTCAGAAAAAAATCCTGAAAATGAAAACAATAAAACGAGCTCAAACGCAATTTTAAACACGTTCACTCTTCTGTTTTCGTTAGTGTAAAACTGTCTGGATTGTTGTTGGAAGATGCAAAACATTGATATCGTTAAAGCTGTTATGATCTGACAACGTTTTACCAGTTAACTGCACGCAATTGATAGACAGCAGGAAACATGCAATTTTGAAACCAATGCCTCTTAAATCCCGTAGTACGAGCCACAAGCGTCAGAGTCGATTTGGTATTTGTTGAAATGTTTGTAATCAAATACAAACAAACTCTTGTGTCCTCCCTTATGTTGGCACTGTTGACGTTAATGCATTAACATCAATATTTACTGTACTACGAGTGATTCTTTAATAGTACGCCTTATTTTGAACAACATTTGGATCCGGGAGGATAAATTCGACTGTGAATATTTTTAGATTTGAATTTCACGTACGCTCGCCGATACTAAAAACACAAGAGTTGAATATTGAAATTAGATTATTTTGTGTGTGTTTTGGTAATATAACGTCAGCCGATACGGAATTTAGTTTCATTTATTTATTCAATCAGAGGCTTGCGCAGTATACTTTAAAACAATAGCTGGTTTATTTCTTATTTTTTTGTCAAAATATATATTTATAATTTAAATTTCTCATAATTTTCTGCAATAGTCGATTCTAAATTTACTATGATCGTTTTTTTTCTTACAATTAATCTGGAATATGGAATCTTCTATTAATTTGTATTGTGTATAAATGCATATATTGCAGTTCTTGGGGATGTTGTTGATAATGTTAGTAATATAACAGTCCCACTCAAACCGAGATTTTAAAACTGTAAATTATACTATGGTACTTAGACAGTCCGTTTGTTTGCCTGCCTGTCTTGTGTTTAAGTATTTCATTCTGAAAATCTGGTTGTCATTTCATCAGTTACTTCACCTCTGCCCCTATGATATTTGTGTGGAAAATGCGTGTATGCATTTCAGTGTATAATGTCCATATTCTCTCCAGACTAAGTATACAATTGAAATCTGAGTTGAACCATACAATGGCATCATTGCAATGTCTTTATGGTTTAATTGTTTAACCAACCTTAACTATTTGAAGTTGAGCACATTATTGTTCCTATGTATCTAAACAACTTAAAGTAAATTACTGCCTATATTACTTCAAAGGCATGCATAGGCGTAAATACATGAACATTTGTTAAATCAAAGTCACCAAGGTTGCATAATCACCTTTTAGACAAGGCAATTGAGAAACGAACAAAGCACACCACCATAAAATCTTCGTATTATGCGTTTAAGAATCGTATATCGTAATAAAATAAAAAATAAATCATTCATCGATTAAGGGAGATCTGTGCTGATACTTAGAATATAAATTTTGACACTGCATCACTACTATATCAACAAGGGCTAAATGTTTTTATTCGTTTGAGGAGGATGATAACTAAAAAGCAAAACCATGTGTTTTAATTGACGTGAGAACAGCTGTGGCTATACTATATTTTGAAGTATTGTGAAGCTAATCTTCAGAGACGTTAGATAATGCTGGAATGAGAGAGAGGAACCATAGAAACAGGTGATTTGAAGAGGAATCAAAGAGGACATTTCTTAGATTTATGCGTGAAGTAAATCCGGGCGTCTTAGTGTAAGACCAGATATACATGATATTGACTAAAACGGAAATAAAGATGATAGTTATTCTAATTGAGTACACCAAGGGATCATCTTTACCGATGTATTGACACATTTTCATATGAAATACTTCCCTGCGAAAATGACATTTTCTATGCTCCTGGATCAATATTCATTTACCCCATGGTCTGTTTGGAGAATCATTATTTAAGACAGCAAACAATTCTTATATGTTGAATCCCATTCTTAAATAAAATATTAATAAACAAGCCTGTATGTAATATAAATTAAAATTATTATTCTTTTAAGGTGTATTGTTTTCAACTCATATTTTGTTATAAATATATCTCATAATAAAGATTTCAACATTCGGATTTCTGCACCCAAACCCTCAGACTAACGTCTTTAGTGAGTATGTGCAATTGAGATGGCCATAGCCAATCACTAAACCAACACTATTCGTTAGCTGATGCAACTGTTTTCGTGAGGCGTTTACAGATAATTACGTAAGATTTAACACATAACATACAGTACAATCGTTTTTAAGAAATCTCATGGAAAAAGGTAATATTTGATTACACGTGTAGATCAATTGTAGAGTCCTGATTATATCAATTAAATACTGTGCTTAGTTAAAGTACTGGCTCGGATTAAACAGTTGTTGAAGCACTTATTTAATACCGCATTGTCGTTTTCTGGTATGTAGTTTAAACGATTTAATCATAAAAATATAATATTGCTATTAAAATATGAATTTCACATTTTTCTCATCGCTGTGTTACTCTAGCTCAATGGCTTCCCGTCTCGCACATAGGTGGCGGTATCTATCAAATATGGTAATATTCTTTGTTTAAAAGTATTTACTGATATTGTCACATGTATACAACTTATAATTATCTGGTTCATCACGTTTATGAGCATGTATCTGTATTTGTGTAATAATGCTTGAAACAGAAACAAGAAACGACATTTAAACACATACAACGTTTATTTATTAACAAGTGTACAAAAAAAAAATCAAGAAAGATATGCTTACAATTTAACGCCTAGCATAGTATAGTAGTCCAACATGTCACTAAATGTTTTCAGTGATCATTGATTTTTAATTTCCCATATTAAGTACATCCACGTGTACTATTGAACATATAATTCCACTAAAGATGGAAATGTAAACCTTACCGAACAGTTTTATTTAATCCGAAATTTTAAATTATTCTGGAATGATTGGTCTAGTTGTATAGTTTCCTACCTAACACTCAATAGGCTGATAGTTGATCACGCCGAGAATGATAGTTGTCTAGTGTCATAATTCCATAACTCTAACCTACGAGTTTGTGTGTTTGATTTAACCCGAGGAAAGCATGTAACGACCTCTCGAATTTGACATTATCACTGGTTTCTACCGAGGAAATATACATGATTCTGATTGTATATGCTATATTTTCTCGTCACAATAAAGCATGTAAAGAATAAAACTCTTAACTTAATAATGACTTTCGGTGACATTCTACATATTTTTGTTTTCAGAATGCACTACAAAGAAAAGCACAACCACTTCGAAGCTAGTTTTTTATGATTTAAAAGTAAAATGCTTTTTTACCTTCAACGAAACCTTAACGTTACTTAAACTAAATATGTTTACATGTGTAATTAATGATTCAATTCATTATTACCCTGCATAAAATAAAAAAAATGTCTGAAAATGTCAAATTATTTATGTTTCATTTTAAGACGTGCATTTCTCCTCATAAATAACAGCATGGTACTGACAATTCGTATATGTATTGCTTTTCTAGTTATCTCACATATGTGAGTATATCATGGCTGTAATCAATTCCCTATGCATTCTGATAGCAGACAGAAGTCCGCGCAAACTGTGTATCATTCCATAAATCAGTTAAAGAACAATTTAAAGACGCCGATATAATGATTCTGTTTTCTCAAGTGTGTTAAAACATATTCCATTGAAAGTAAACAGGCAACATTTGTCACAAGAACAGTGTTGGTATTTCAAAGGAGAGTTTTCAACATCAAAAGTACATTAGATAACTTTCAACCGCAGATGTGAAAAGTAAGCATATCCAATTTTTAATTTGTATTGTAAATTCTTCACAGTTATTTCATCACAAAAAGTATAAATTTCACTGTGAATCCGAAATAAGGTTTGTATGAACCAATGCGTCTTGTTAGTCCATCCTTATAATAGGGAGTGGTGACTATATGATAAATATGACCTTTTTATATTTTGAAAGACATGCTGCATCATCTGCATGTAAGAACGAGCACGTGTGTAAGACAATATTGGAGTGTTTAAACAATTCGATATTGATATTTACTCTCTATTAAAATACAACCTATATTTACAACCTAAATTGCTGATAAGCAAGCTTTATGTACTACGCTTAATCATTAAGGTTTTCACATTTCACGGGTTTTAAAGGCCCGCCCGTTGCCAAATATCCGATACACACTCCCTGTGTCAAATTATGCGTTGAAAATGTGTCAAAAAATAATGCTACGCTCAATCCACCCATCTTAATCATTTAAGCCTTTTAGATACTTTGTGCGCATTGCAGAGGCAAGAAAAAATGTTTGCAAAAGTCATTGAAGTACCCGATATTTAACATTTCATAAAACGTTGTATTATTTTTTAATAGTAATACATCTATAACATATAGTAATTTGTGGTCATTACCATAAATATAATGTATTAACAAGCTGCAATTGCATTACACACTTAAGACCTCGCATACATTGCAGACTGCATTTATTTAATTCAATAGTCAATGTTTTACTGAAGCCTTATTACATGGCAAAATACCTCATCGGAAAAGACTCATGGGAAAGTTCAATCTATACATATTTTGGTTAAACCCATGAGGAAGTAGTTTTTTTTATTCCTGTTGTTACCAGACAAACTACTTCTGGGAGCATTAAGATTTATAATTGTAAATTATGTCATTAACAAAATTGGCTTCTTTTTATAAAGATGCAAAATATTCATATGTTAAATGTGGTCATTGAACTGTTTGGCATTCCCTGTGGAAAATAATGTTTTAAGAACTCCTAACATAGAATCATTAAACACAGTACCAACATCCACGCTGCCATTGAACTCATATTTCGTTTTATCACTCTTAAGCGTTAATCAAAGCATAATGTCATGTTAATGCATAACACGTTTGTCTAATTTGTTTTGTTACGACGACTTTTTCACGTTTAACGCATGTAAGGATTTAACATCTAGCCTCTTCAAAAGATTATCTCAAACGTCGGCTACTGGGCTTGCATGTGTAGGCGTTCAATTCAATTGAGACACACGTATCGATTTTAAACAATGTTTCTGCGTTGAATATTTATTTTTCAAAATAACTTCCAACTGGACTATTTAAAAAAAAAATTCAAGCAACTTTGAAAGGGTCGTATTTACCATAACTCTATTAAACCAATACTTCTTTATTTAACCTTGTGAGTACAATTTGCATTATACACTTATTCATCCAAGTAAAACTCTTCTATCATAACCCTTACCCTAACCCTATCCCTTGCATATACTTTGTGAGAGAATTCATATCAATCATCAATTCCTTCAGGAACAATCTCCAGCAGTTGTCACATATGTTTGTATTAGGCATGTCAGTCAAATCATAAGGTGCTAGCGTGTCGATATCTTTGTAGCTTCTGTTCATTTTTATTCTCACAATAGAGTTATAATATAGTGACATTTTCATAATAATTTTTCCAATAATCCAAATCGCTTCCATAGATATAACATTGTATTATTGTGAGCATTAAGTGTACAGTTCTAACGGTTCATAATTGCACTTAATTTAAAGTTACACATAAAGTAAATAACATGGTCGTAGAAATAATGGTTTCATTAAAAATGGTTCAATGGTTGCCTCCTACATGTTTTGCACATTTCAGTCCTTATTGGAGGAAGCTAAAAATATTCTCACTTTAGAGAAAATATCAGCCTTTTCATTTCGATTTTGTTATTAGACGTTAGTCGAAAGAAACACATCTGAACTGCTGCTGCTGAAACATTGCTATTGTGAAAGCTGTTAATATTTGAAATCGTTTTATCAGCAAACTGCACGCTAGCTTATCAGCAGGAAACTTGTACTTTTGAAAACTATGCCTCTCAAATTTTGAATAGAAAGCCGCTAAATGTAATAATAAGACAAATAGGAAAAAACAAGCAAAACCAACATCCAGAAAGCAGGGAAATCACGGCTGCTTGAGGTTCATTTCATTGTCATATTATTTTCAAAGAAACTCAAACAGCGGCATCAAAACTGTTTTATTGAAATAGTATTGGTTATCTCAAGAAGGTTGTTTTTGCTATTTCATAAACCGGACATTGAAACACAAGATGCTATATCTATATATATAGAACGGTCAATGGTTAAACAGATAATATACCATCATTGTGACCGCTCATCCTTAATATGAAAGAAGGAAACAATTTAGTTATAACTACGTAGTATTGTAATGGAAATACAAAGTACTGTAATTAATTACAAAATGATATGATGTTTCCTTTTTTTCTTTTTGGAATGCATTTGCACTTTATGCTACATGTGGTTTAAATACAATTTACTATAACTGTCAAAAATATTATTCAGACGATAATTTACAAATTAAAAGGTATTTGGTTACAACGATTGTATAGTCTAAACGAAACATGCACCCTTTCTTCTACAGACAATCAATTTACTATTAAAGCAGCCAATTGGTGCTTTAAATGTTCACTGTCACAAATATAGTTTACGCGTTTTTGTTGTAAGCTGGATTGGTATGTTCAGCGCCCTCATCTTTCATTGGCAAGAACTATTCAGAATAACTTATATTCTCTTCTCCGTCACTTGCTTCCTGAAGAGTAATTTTAATGTTACTGGATCATTCTGTTCGAATTGCGTTACTTTTTATAGTATACTGTATATATTGTTTTGATTCGCATTTCAATCGTCTTAAACTGTCATTTGACTATATCTGAGCATGAAAGGAATCTTCAAATGTGCAACGTCTATGAGGAAAAGAATGTTAAATGAGGATGTATATGGTGCCTTTTTAATAGGTTTTCTCTCTCTGGGACTACAAAGACAATATAAATGCAACATTTTCTATTAAACTCGACACAAAAGCAAGGAAAGAATTAACATTTCTGACACCAATGTTTCTCTTACGAGTAAATTATAATAGTTGATGTATCTTTCGTCAGATTATTTCAACGTATTTTAATGGCCTAGACAATTATATATTTGCCTCTTTACATACAAGTAATTGTAAACCATCATAAACTTTGCAAGTATCATGCATTTAAAATATTCTGCACCAAGATGCCTCTCCTCTTAGACTATATGTTTAAATAAATAATGATAGTCCAAATACAAAAGAGTAATTCATATTAAATAGGGAAAATTCACAGTTCGACCTTACTTCTCTGTAGCAATTTAAGATGATATATTTATCATAATGATGTGCTGAATATCAGTGAAGCGTTTATTGAAAGACCATAACTTTTACGTCGATAGTCGAAAGAATTGAAATTTATCCAGTCTAATCGCAAAAACAAAGAAAAATATAGCAAAAAACTTATGTTTTTTATTACTTCTTTTTTTCCGTCTAAACGTAAATAGTTTGAAATTTTCATCGAGATCACATGATATTATATTGTTAAGACTAATATTTATAAGTGCTGTTTTAGGTGTGCACTATATAGTATTAAATGTTACATATAGGTAGAAATATGAAATTGTTAAAAATAGTACTTAAAGTAATATAAATAAACAAGCTACAGTTGCATTACATGTTAAATGCGCTTTGGATGTATTATTTCTAAGTCAATACAATAACCGATATGTTTTGCTGGTGCCTCATTTTATGGCGATGTGAATTTGTTTGGTATCACCTTTATAAGATATAGTTCAATCGTCAGTGCAATAGACTGAAACGTAATAAAACTTGGACTTATTTCACCCTTGACCTGTGCAGGGTTTGTTTTCTTTAATGTTTTACTTATAAGCCTCTCCTTTAGGTTGTTATGTACTAAAGTGTGGAAACTGTGGATCCGAGATTGTCTTCTTCATCTTCCTACACGTTTCCAGAAAACAGTCCTGAAAATGAACACAGACAGGTTTAATTTTAAAAACGTCAAATATACTGCCTGGATTATGTTGGAAGATTCACAACAAAGCTATTTTTAAAATGTTATTATCTGACAACATTTCATAAGAGAACTGAACGTATTGGAAAGACAGCAGGAAACATTCAATATTGAACCAATGCCTCTCAAATCCTGTTGTAAGAAACAGAATTCACAGTTAATGTCAGTATAAGAGAACAAAACGAAAGTGAGCTCCATAAATGTATGAGATGCGAGTCTCAGTGAGATTTAGACTGTTCATTGAAAGCAATATTTGGTGCGGCACTTTCAACACCCCTAGTGCTGGTTGGTATGTGATTATTTTTCACAAATCAAATATTCATTTTACAACATTAAAGATGCCGCTATAAGTCTGTGTTTTAATTGATTACGTCATTAAGTAATTTGAACAGCAGATCCTATCAAATTACAATGGTTGAAAAATCAAGAAAGTGTGCCCTCCTGTCTCCGTATAAAATAGAATTTCACTCAGTTTGCATTTACCGTCTCCAATTTTGAAAGAACAGAATATAACAAAGTTCATTTAATTTACTTAAAGTTATAAAAACAATCATTGTCACGGAAGAGCATATTCCTGTAGTTTGTTTTTGCCTGCGAGTAGATCTTGTTTGCAATATTTGTCAATGAATACGTATTCCGGCGTTCAACTATTTTCGTATTATTTTCATATATATATTCTATAACATTTGTTTTGCAAATAAATCGCCTGACGGTTTCACCATATCCGATCTTGGCACTTTGAATAAGGGTATATTGTTCACAAAAATGTAACTCCGAAAGTGTCCTATTCATCTGAAAAACAAAAACGTTACATTTGTATACTTGTTTCATTACAAACCACTATAAGTCATAAACGCCCAACACATCTCTTAAACCCCAAAACGTCTAAGAACTTAGGCTGAATGTTTGATGAAAAAAACCTTCTATAAAGACGCAAGGATAACGTTAACAATAGGCGTGACAGCTGACAAAACAACAACAGTTTTTGTATCTGATAACTCAAGAATCAAATTTTAATTATATCGTTTGTATTTAAGTATGTGTTTGTTCCGTTTTTTCCGTATTTTTTCGTCTTCAGTGTAGCTATTAAATTCTCATGCGATAATAACTTGTGATATTTGAATTTTAAACACTGGTTTTAACGGGAAACAGGGTTGTTAACAGTGTTTCACCTTTCAATTTTGGCAATCTGCATTTCCAATTAAATCGAGACTGCCATATTCAACCAGCAGCTGCAAAGCATACACACTATTTCTTTACAATAAGGTTTTCAATCCCTAACTAAAGCTTTTAGTCTCAGTGGTGACAGTAATGTCAGTGGCCAAATATGTTTTTCATATCCTAAAAAAATCGGTTTAATACGGAAATGAATCGTAAAGGTTACAAAGGATACCTAGGAATTTCTTAACTACATATTTACACTAGCCACATCCTACTCATTGGATGTTTTACAAATAGTTCATTATACTCAATCTCAGTGGATTTATTTATGTATTTTCATACTTGTTAGACTCTGCAAACCTTATATATTCTCAACCGAAGTATATGCGCGCGGGTGTGCGAACGTGCGTGTGCACTTGTTTGTATTCATACCAACGGGGCGCTTATATTTATGAATGTACAATTTCAAATAAGGCTAGCCAAGATTGTTATGCCGTACAAATCACGAAGGAACTTATTTGGATGAGTGTCAGTGAGCGTATATGTACAAAACAGCAATTCCTTGAAAAAAAGTCTATATGCAACCAGTAGGGGTCACTTGTTAGATATTGCGCTATCACCCTGTGATAAAGTCTGAACCGGAATCAGTATACATCCATTTAATAAACATAATGGTTTCTTTTCCCCTTTGAAATTTTATCACCGCGTGCCCAATTCATTTAAAAGAGTACAAAAAGTACATTAAATTTAATATGATATGGAACTAGTATTAAAAGATGTGACAAACTTTATCATTTCTTTTCCGCTTTGAATTTTGGTATTTGCGTGACTCCAATCCATTTGTAAGAGTACATGTTTGCGACGTGTTTGGAATTGGAAGAGCTATTTGAAACCTTTATATTTCATATACATATACATCCGACTCGTGATCTTATTATAGTACAGCAATGTAATTCTGTTTGCCAGTGCTCTCCATTGACCGATGAGTAATTAATACAATGTATTACCTTTTTTAAATAGATGGTCTGTTTTTCACAAAGCTCGTTTCGTTGATAAAATTCTTATAAGTTTCAAAATATCGTGAATGTTATAAATTTTGAAAGCATATGTTCCTGATTATATAGGAGATTATTTTTGACAGCATGTTTACATATTTGCTGATATATTAGCCTTTGAACAACAAATTTAACAATTAGCCTTTCTGGGTCTAAGTGTTAGACACGGACGTAAGACGTCCCTTGCAATCACATCATTTACTATGATCATGTTTAAACACATTACAGACACTCAACGAAAGACACTTAGCATCACAAGTATTACAAAAATATATAACCATCCTTGGCAATAAATGCATGGGTAACCGTAATCAATTGTGAAAGGGCTGCCTGTTTTTAGCAGGCTTGCACGATTTCAACTCTAACATTGTCCAACCATCTTCTAGCATAGAATACCAAATATAACACCAACACTTTAAATCAAAAATCATACACAAGACAACTAATGTTTTCATAAACTTAAGGTAGGTCAGCAAGGCAGTTTCAAACGTTGCGCCAACGTTTAGATAGTAATGTAGTATTAACTAACTTTTTGCGTCCTTTCTGTTGTTTCATCAAACTTTCTCAGTGGGGCTTTCAAAATGTTTTTTTTTCTTGATTACGCATCGGCTTGGTCAGTGTTAATTTCTAGAAAGCAGTGTGTTTGAAGTCGAGTTTCAGCTTTCAAGGAGTCCAAAGTACACATACCTGAATGACATAAAAGAGAACTCTATACGGTCAAATATTGTTTTGAAATATCTTTTAGGACGTGACTGGTGTTTGAATGTTATGCCTTATTTGATCGATTGTAATGTTTATCCACAAATATTCAGAACTAAATTTACATTTCATTGACTTGATATCAATTACATAAAAAGTTTGTCAGCGATAGCCGTTGCTATTCTGGAATTAATTAAAAGATCATTCAAGCTAATGCCTTTTATTATAGTATCCATGATAAGCAAATTAAAGTTAAGGCAATGATCAGAACATAGTTAGATACAACATAGTTAAGTTACAATAATGTCACCGTTTTGTATCTGTTTGTGCCATACATAAGACTGTTCATTTTTTAATTGGCCCAACGTACTTCAACTAACTTCAACGAAGGTATTTGCAACAATCTAAGTATATCCGTGGCTATATCTTGATGAAACTAGTGGAGGGCAGTGGGCCTTCTCGACTTGTTCGATCGGGATTTTGAGTTACTGGAGTTGGTATGTGTAACACCCATCACTATTAAACCGTAATCAATGGTTTTTCAGCAGTGTTATCTTCCGTACCACTACCGTTCAGGACCTCTATGAAATCTGGAGAACCGTTAGCTTACGTCACCTTAATACACTTCCTAGTTATGGGCTTCTTATAAACAAGAACAGGAATTTTGAAAAGTTCATTTGCCTTTTTCTTATCAAACATATAACAAATAGCAACAGGAGTGTCATAGTAATATAATTACAATTATAGAAAACCCATTTATGAAAAAAAAACATATGTCATCAGTTCAAGTTTGCCAAAAGTAATAATACAAGTCCTTTATGTGCGCTTTTATCGAAACAAATTTAGGTTTGCTAATATATTTAGTATAGGGTTTTGACAAAATTTAACCCAATGGAACATTTTGAATTATCTCATCGTACACAAATCGCAATTAGTATCGTACTTATGTTTAATACGGAGCATCCAGTGCTCCGGTTTAACGTTCAATTATTACATACATCACTTATCTTTTACATCCTATATATTTCATGGCGCTTTACCTATTTATTTCATAACACACCATCAACTATTCATAGGCTATTCAGTATGAAGACGTCAAGTATCGTCTTACATCGCTAATTCGCAATGCTCATCATTAGATGACTCACAACCTAAATTGATTATTTATCTCATAACACATCAACTATTCATAGGCTATTCAGTTTGAAGACGTCAAGTATCGTCTTACATCGCTAATTCGCAATACTCATCATTAGATGACTCACAACCTAAATTGATTATTTATCTCGCGTTATTATTTCGCGTTTCATGGGCTAGAGCCTACCTGTGATAAACCAGTACTGAGTACATTACTTTTCCAAGCACTATCCTTTAATTTCCGAGCTCCAGGGAAGGGAGCTTCTTCTTCCACCTTTTAACGTCGTTCGGTATGACGTTGCCGGGGATCGAAAAGACATCCCCGCTTTGTAAGCGGATGATTCATCCAATAGGCTGCGGAGACGGTGAACCAATGGCTTCAAAGTAACATTATAACATAAGGTTGCTGTCAAATATGGCTACAGTTAGTTATGGTTAAAGCTATGATTTATACTTGTTGATATATATTACATAAGCTAAAGGTATACTTAAGTCGCCTAAAATACAGTTACAGCTCTATATTAACAACGTACAGACAGAAGTATTCAAACCTACAGCTATAAATATATCTATAACTATAATTCACTTTTGTTGTATTTGATTTTTAGCTACAGCTGCACATTACGGTAAGAATTTAAAATTTACATATGTATATAAATCTTTGGCAATAAATACAGCAGAATCAATAAATTCACAGCTTAAGCTGTATTTTGTGTCTAACTGTGTTTGCTAGCATATACTTGAGCAAATTGGTTCGACATACAGATAAAACCTACTGCGGAGCGAAAATGTTTTTACGACAACTTGTTTTCGTCCGCTGTTCAGTTGCGTAACAATCGCGTCGGGAATGCGATAAATACCCACTGTTCTCATCTATCTGTTTACCACGATCCTTAATAAAACAGCAGATAACATGGTCTGTAAAGTGTTAATAATTTCCAATTTAATTAGAAATAGTGTTTTACTGCGTGCATGTTAATAGGAACTCATTTATATGATCCATCAATACATGCATGTTTTCAAATTGCTTAGGGAGTATATGGTTGACGGAGCATCGTATTTAGTAATAGACCAGACGACATAGCTCTTCGACGAACAAAGTATGTAACACAATTCAAACTTGTTTTCTATATTCGATATTATTAATATTCGTAACATATAAAATATATTGCTTGATATAACACCATCAGATTAGCTACTTAGTCTTGTAATTGGTTTCTACAATGTATTTATTGCAGGATCTTTTCAACAATTCTATATTTAGTTTTGAGTAGCTGTGTGCTTTGACAAAATGTGTAACTCAATTTGTCGTTCTTCTGGTGAAACTTATAATATTGCTATTTTGAAATGCTTGAAGAACACTTTACACTGTGAAGTTGACTATTTGCAAGGGTTTGAGGGATTTTGTGAACTATGTAAAGCTGTTGATAGATAACTTACTTTCCACATACAATTGTCGAAACAAATCTGCGGTTAAGAATATTTTTACATGGTGGTTTTGGAGTTTATTGTTATCTTTCTTCAAACAATTTTCATTGATTAAAAATTGATTGCGGTTTCAAAAGTAATAGCTCGGTTTGGTATTTAGTTCAAACACACGCACTATTCAATGCGCAAGAACTATCCAGACACCATCAGGCATTAGCACGTGCTACAGTTTAATTCAATATTGCAAATTTAAATTCCTTTCATTTTCGTTTTATTTCAAGCAATTTCAAGTTTGCCTTTGATGTTTTCTTTCTTCTGTTTTAGAAATATGAGTATTTAATTTTAACCGTCACGAATGCACGGCTTATGTTTTGTGTTTATGTGTGTTTATTCTAACATTTTCTTTTTTAAACACCAAATACCTCGAATTCAGAAGAATTCGCAATCTTACCATCAACAGCTCGAAAGTCCTTCATTACAAACAGAACCTCAATTTGTTTGGTTTTAGCCATACATGGTGATCACATGAACTAAATTCTTTTCAAAAAGTCAAGCTTAAATCAGAACAGTTTTTTATAAGATGAGATACTTACGCTTATTACACTTAAGGTTATTCAAAATATGCCTGAATGCCATCAAACTTTGTCGAAGCGTTGAGATTGAAAGTATTGTGTCTGTTCAACTGGGAATATGTATCCGTGTTTGCTGTTGTAATATGAATAATCATTTTCTTTTCACTTGAAAACACACGCCATATGACCTAACTATTCAGCATTGATCCTGAAAAATCCTGACATAAGCTACTATTTTGGTTTAATTACAAAAAAGCCCTTGCATTCCGAGATGATCTTAATCGCTATTAACTGCTTTATCAGGATAATGTGACCTATAATGATGCTTAAATTTATAATATATTTTGTGATTAATAGTAGTTGACTAATAAAGAAATGATGACGGAAAATTGTTTTAATCCTTTTCCCGTAAAACAAACCTGTAGTCTTTGTAGAATCAATGTTTCGCAAGTCGTAATAGAAAATACCGTTGAAGATATACTGTAGACGAAAAGGTTATTAAACTGGAGACAGAAACTTAATACGTTAAGGAATTTAATTTCGTCTCGAGCAGAAAAGCATATAACAAAGTACCAAATCAAATTGATGACACCCCGGAGAACCTTTTGTCAATTTACTTTTCTTTGAACTCTGCCCGAGAACGAAGTGATTTTTAATAAATACTCCTGATACTAGAGATGAATTGTTATTTGAAATTCAAAACAGACAGCCCTTCGACCGATTTATTTTATACCTAAGATTTTAGAATTGATTTTAGACATCCTTAGTATCAAATCCACCGGGCCGATATTCAATGAAAACAAATCTTAAGTTAATCTTTTTCTTTCCTCGAAACATTCTAATATAATATACTTAATATATCAATATATTTCTAACTTATCAATCAACAGTTTTACCAATCCAAATGGCTTGGCATAATTCACTGTTTTTCTCTCACAGTTGTTGCATTTAAAAAGCCAGAGCGTTCAACATATATACACTTAGACGACATTCATATTCATGATGAAACATATACTTAAACGAAAGGGCTCCAGTTTTTTGTTTTGTGTTTAGTGTACATTTTTTTTTTTGTCAACACAATCCGACATAATTATATAACAATTAACAATTATTTTGGCCATCTATGTATGACAAAATAAGATAAACCTTAAGGACATTTTATCGTAATGTTTTTAGACGTGCAGCAGTAATCAAACCATTTGAAAGTTAAATATGAATTAATTGTTAATCTTCTTCATATATTCTTAACTTCATTATGCCAGACTAATAAGTGAAAGATTTTGAAGGATTGCAGGGGAATGCGATTTTTTGTCAGTACATCATTCATAAGATAAAATTATAACTTTAAAATAAATTAATACTCCCTTCTGAAAGTAATCTGAAGCCAATGCCACTGTTTTATATAGCTGTAGACTTCACAGAAAACAACACGATTACGAATAAAAAAGGTGTTTTTGTTTTTATTCTACTTTTATTCTTCTTGGAAAAAAATAATAATGTGTAGCTTAAAATATGTTTTTCTAACACTTATGCAATTTTACTGTAGCTGTTCAACAAAAGGTAGTCGATGGAACGACATTTTCTCCCACCTCAGATAAGAAAATGCAAATATTTTGCCATGCTGGAAATTATTTTCTTGCCCACGGACAAAGTTAAAACCAGTACCCGTATGGAACTCCCTTTTTTGGCATACCACACTTACCTGCCTTGTTGAAGACCGTCGTCTGTAGCATCATAGAAACGTTCTCTTTTGGCAATATTTAAATCCTAATTAATCAAGTATAAATCAATCATTTGTTTGCTTCAAATGGCGCCATAAAAAGTGTTCACGCTTTGACGTCTTTTTGTGTGTTTTTTTCTGTTGTTTATTGTGTGTGTCAGTTCATCATATTTGCCTTACAGACAAGTACATGTAAGTTTTATTCTTCTTGTTTTGTGTTTGTCATTCGGAACATTCTTTACCCCAGTTGGTGACCATTAACTACTTTGTCTCGTTGATTTTGAATACTTCTGAAACTATAAGGCGAGTACGAACGTCCCGCTTTTTATAGATCAATTTCTTAACGAGTAACTTAAGCTCTTAAGCCACTGTCTTTTCCGATATAAATCTCATTGCTATTTATGAAGATCTATGGCTATGACAAATGACGGTACTCGTACAAACATTGATTGTTATTGTTCATTGATAGTAACGCCAAATGTTGGTTAAAACTGTTTACGCTTTCATTAGATCCAGTATATGCGGTTTATCTTTACATGTAAAGAGCTCATCAATTTCAATCAGTGGTCACGACAGACCAGATTGTATGCATTGCATCTTTGATTATGTCTGGTTTTCTAAGTTTATGTGTCACAATTACGATGACAAGTGCTTTAAGACCAGGTTGACAAACTTAACATAAGTGTGTACATACCTGTATATGCTACGTTGTGATTGGCCAGAGAATCTGTTCGATGTCGTGCTGGTCCGGAAGAAATCGTCGTTAATGCTGATTTAGTTTCTCATTACAAAACAACGGCGTCTGTTTGAAAGGAATTCGCTTGGTAATTACCAGACAATTGAACAATTTACAGTTGAATTGTTATAGTATCTCTTTCGTATGGCATTACCTCGTGGAACCTTGCTGTAAAATACACTAACAACAAATTGGTTCTGCCGACGGGTGTATCTCACTATAAGGTAAAACATTTCCTGTCTTATTGTGACACAGATGGTTTTAGTTATGCGTTAATGTTTTAAAAGTGTTTTCGTATTTATTTGAATGTTTTGTCCGTTTGACCTTGAACTGAATGTTTAAACCCCAAGTGAATATGTTGATGCGTGTATGATCTGACTCTATGGCCTTGTTTGCTGTGTGTCTCTCGGTGAATTTTTGCTGGGCATTAGTATCAGTTGAAGCGTTTGGTTAGTGGGCTTGTCCCTATAATATTCATTGTATTGCCGCGCATGACCATGTAATATCATTTGGCTTTGATAAGCGAAGTTATAAAAGGCTATATTAAGAACATTGACGGCAAGCACAATATAATGCATGAGCATTTACTTAATTGTTCAACATCTTCTGCAGTTAAACGACCTAAAACGGGATTAAAGGGCAAATACTGGTGTTCTGTTTGTCTAACATATATTAATGTAGAAACAACAAGAACAAAATGCAACGGTAAGATTATACAGATTGTTGAGAGTTGAATAATTATTTTGTGTTTTGGTCATCGAAACCCTTTATGTACAGCTTTGTAAAATATTTATTGATTAAGTTAATAGTACCTGTCATATTTGGTCCTTTGCTCTTATGGTTTTGGTTCCTTAACAAACGATTACATGTTACATTTTGGCTACTTGGATGTCTCTTTTTTCCTCTGGAATGATTTAGTTCGAATGTCAATCAATATGTTTTAAGCGTTCATAAATACTGATTTACATGTGAAGAAAAAGACTTATGATGTGGTTTGTTTTGGTTTATGTTTTCTACCTTGACGTTGGTCATTTGCTTGTGTGAATAAACTGTGAGGATGTTTTTAAGCCCTGTGCATAAATAAGTTTTGTATTATTACGAGGGCTTTTATTATGGTTTAAATATGGAACTGGTATAGAAATACATGCATTACAATAAATCATTACATTTTGCGTTTATAATGAAATTTTACTTCACTTAAGGCTATTGCCGGGATCTGTTTAGAACTTAAAATGATTAGAAAGATAACAGTTCTACTTCCGTTTAATATAGCTGGTCGCTATGTTCCTCTATTTTAAGGATCAACCTAAAGAAATAAATTTGACTTAAGTTGGTACCTTATTCACAGGTTTTGAATACAAATCCATAAAACCTGTCAGTTCATTGAAATAATCTTGATGTTTTCATTTATATGGAACTTATTAGTTTGCACATGCAAGACGAATTATTCCCGGTGAATTTTAATCATCTTTTGTCTAGCGCAATATGTGGAAAACAACCTTGACACCTTATTAAAAAAAGTTGATGTAAGCTTTTCGAAGCAGTTTGAGATCTTGTCTTAAGTTTCGTTCAGGAACACATCGATGCATTGATTTAATTTAAATAGTGTCTATAATACAATGAAGGAACTGAATTGAATGTGCCCTATTATTGTGACCGTAGTATTTATATTGTTTTGAATTGAGCGTATGGCAATGTTGTTACTATAACAATACATATATCTACATATTAACTATGGCAATGTTGTTACTTTAACAATACATATATCTACATAATGACGACGTTAAATCAAGTTTACACTTTAGTGTATAGTTTTTTTATCGGTGTATAAACATGGTATAATTCAATTACAAAGCTTACAAGACAATCGAACGAAGTATAATTGGAGTGTTTGAAATCAGCGTTAGTGTCAACAACGCCACTTTTTTCAGTTTATATAATAGGAAATTTTTATTCTCAGCGATATTAAGTTCATCTGAATACAACTGCACTTGAAAGGATACGCGTTTATCCAAGGAAACGCAAAAAAAGGTTAAGGTATTGTAAAAAGGTTAAGGTAAGTGCATTCAGTATATCAAAAATAAGTTTGACTCATAATGTATTGCTATCAAAGGCTATATATGCCGAGGTGTTTTAAGATATCAGAAAGTGTACCCAGTATCTACTTCACAACATGATTTTGAGTATATACATCTAAAATATATCTTAGTAGATACAAGGTATCTGGTTATCGTCAATCCACTACAAGGGGAACTGTACATATAAAAAGCGAACATTATATGTCTAAATTGTCGTATGGTTAAACACCTACACCTTAGCATACGGCAGTTAATATTAATATAATAGGTATTTTTTCCGTGCCTAGGTTCTACTACGAACTTACAGTTCAATCTGCTGTTTAAACATGAGCCTGGTTTTGTCCGTTGATTAGTTGCGTAAAAACTTCAACGGGAGTACAATAAATGCCCGCCATCTTTATATATATGCTTACCTACTCTTCTTTGAAGTTCAGCAGACAACATTGTCTGGAAAGTTTTGCCAATTATTTTATTTAATAAGCGCATTGTATCAATGATCACACTTAGGCTGAACCTTCTTCAATGATCCGTAAATAGCATGCATAAATCTGAAGTCAACAATCCATGTACTGACGGATCGCAATATTGTTATGCCTTTTGGCTCATTCCACGAACATAATACGTAGCTTTGTACAAAATGTGTGTGTATATCTACTTCCACTTATTTTAAATATTTGATAAAAATAGCGTTGTTTATGTCAAAATATTATCACAGTGAAGGTAAGGTGAATTGTTTGATGGTCAATTCACACCAATTGCAATGCACTTGGAACTTACAATACGCGTTAGATAAGTAATTAGATAAGTAAGATAGGTAATTTTAGAAATATACTTTAGCAAGACTGACGTATGTAAAGTTGTTATGGACAATGGGTAATACTTTCAAAGCTACCATTTTTTCACAGTGTGTATAATTATACAGTAAACACTGATACAACGAAAGAGGAATAAACATGGTTTGAATATCCTTTGTTATTTTATGATATGCTCAAATAATCTTCTTCGGATTTCCTCAAAGGGCAAAAGTTTGTATATTGGCGTTTGGCCATTTTTGCCAATTTTATATTATATTTATATAAATGACAAATTCCATCAGTGTTATTTGCAGCTGAACTGTTACGCCTTCTGTGTCAAGGTTTTGCTTGGAATAGTTGGTACTATATAATCACGTCGCGCTTTCTTCTATCCAGTAAAAGGAGTTCAGTGTTTTTGCCAGATTATAGTATTTAAATCAAGGCGATCCCAATATCTCTTGAGATTTAGAAATAAATGATTGCAACTGGCGAATGTATTTTGCGGAGGGAAATGCTATTTAAATTGAGACAGTAATATATAAAGTTTTCAGAATCGAATTACGTTCTATACAGAAACACATATTCATGATAAAACTGAAGGACGTTTGTCCATTATATGAACATGTTGAATGCGTCGCGTTTGTAATTAAGTAATATTTCGCGATTAAGAGAAAAAATAAAATGTGTATATATATATACGTATAAAAATAATGAAGACGGAGTATTTTTATTTAACTGCAGACATAAACCTAATACGTTTAGGAATTCAATTACTTCTCAAGCAGAAGAACACATATCCATAACAAAACCTATGACATCGCTGAGGACATTTTGACAGCTTCTTTTCCCTTGAAAATTGCCGAAAATGACGTGTATTTTATTAAGTCTGAGGACGCTAGAGATTGATTGTTTTAACAAATTTAAAACAGACAAATACCTTCAACGAAAGCTTCTTTATGCCTTATCATTTTGATTTGTTTTAAAACATCTCAGTTAAAGGTGAACATGCCGTGTTCAATGAAAACAATTTGAAACCGTAGGATTTCTTCGAAACATTCTACTTTAAAATACAAAATAGATGTACTATTATACCCAGTTAAGATGTACCACGATTTATTCAGTTGTTTAAATTTTCTAAAAATGATGAATAAATATCGAATACAATAAAATTAATTCGAAAGAACGATGCAGAAAATATTGTTTTTCTTCCTTATCAGTTGATAGTTGATCACTGTAAATCTTTTAACACTCACCAGTCATTTAATATTTGTGCGTTTTCAGCTATCAAATACCCAGTACCTTTCTTGGTATCAGTAATTGATATTTTCCCTAATTGCATTATTTTGTAAGTAGTTAAAGGTTTATCACTCAAATGCATGTTTATTATACATGTGCATGTATTGATTTTAAATATGAATGTCGCTTTAATAGATAATAGGTTACCTACCACTAGCTTTAGGTGAAAATCACTGCTTTTTCTCACAGTTGGTGTTATCAGAGTTTTTAGAGTAGTCTTAATCAATAAAATCCTGCCAAAATTCACAGAAATAATCAACTAAATGTTCAAATTAAACGGTTCTGTTATTAATTATGTGTCCATATGATGTCAATATAATCCAACCAAATATAACACCAAAAGTTTTTTACATTAAATATCTTTTAAGATCAGCTTAATCAGAAAAAAATCCATAATTTAGCCTGAAAATACAGCATCCTTCCAAAAAAACTTCCAAAGTTCTAATCCACTAAAGCAAACAAAATATTCCTTTTAAAGTTTTGCTCTATCAAGTGTGTTCTCAATATCATAAGGCTCCCGTGAATAAAATGATAGAAAAGAAACAATTTAAGAAACACTCTGTCATATAGGTTTAAATTGTTTAATATAAATATATATATATATATATATATATATGAATTAATTAAGGGAAATGTTTGTGAATGTTTTTGGTTCCTTATATCTTGACCATAAAATTTTAAGTGCCAATAATCTATTACATATACATACTAGTAAAGGAAATAATATTTGGGACATAAGGCATAAGTAAGAAATACATTTCAAATATTTAAGTTCTTTAAGGTATTAATATGAGTTCAGGCACAACTGCTATCACCTTCATGGAATAAGGTAGACAATTTGTGGATAATTTGCAGTAGTTTTGCTAAAGTTATTGGTGATACAATGTATATTCTTATGTTTCAAGGACAATTTTAAAAGTATAACATGATGTTTAAACGACAAATTATTGTGGCATAATGTAATAAACGTTTAGAATATTTTAGAGAAACGTTTCGAAAATGAGTGGAATGATCACGGATTTGCAGTATTCAAAAGCTTTGAATGTTTAATATGTTTGAACCTAAAATCAAGTTCATGTATTTATGACTGATTTTATCCATACAAATTAATTGTAGTGTGTTTGACTAAATAAAAATGAGAGGACAAAGTAACAATTAAAACAACATAAGGGGAACCGGCTATTTTGGCTAGTACGCTTTCTGAGCATTCTTGAAATTTTTGGTTAGTGCTTGCAATATCCATGGTATTATTACTGCTGCGCGTAGCCGTGTAATTGCATTTGGCTTAGATTAACGAAGAACATAAATGCTACGCAACGTTGAAGGCAAGCGCAACACAACGCATGGAAATTAATAATTCAACATTTTAATCAGTTAAACGGCCCAAAACGAGAACTAAATGCAAACATAATTAAACTGGTGCAATTCGTCTATCATTTAATACTGTAATGGAAACAAGAGGCCAAAGTTCAAAATCAACACAGCTAGCCATGTTCATATTTTATGGGCATTGACCATACGAGAGGCCAAACAGACGATCATAAAAGAAACACACAGACCAGGAAACAAAAATCACATGCATATCAAAAGTTCGTCCTTTAGTAAACGTTGGTGTTTTCGCCTTGAAAAGATCAGCAAAAACAGAAAATGTATAATAATCAGGTTATACCCATTGTTATGATCTTAGAAATCCTGTTAACTACGAACTACGTTTAGCTCTGAAAAAAGCGATGGATAATAATAAAAGTACCAGCCATATTTGGTCATTTTGCCAATTTTGTTTCGGTTTGTTTACAAAGGATAACAATATACAAATTACATTTTGTTAAATTTGAATAACTTAGTTAGAATTTTCAAGTTATATGTGTTTTCCAATCAGGAAAAAAAGACCGATTTGCCTTTTGTAAAGTAATAAATTCAATATCCATGAATAGCTAATGTAAATACACTGTGAGAATGTTTTTGTAAGCCCTGTGCGTATAAATTATCAATATTTACCAAGGACATTCGCTTGGTTTACGTGGTTGAACTAGAATAGAAATAAATTCAATTAAAACTACTAACTAATGGCATTCCGTTTGACTTAAAGATATTGCCGGGGTTGGCTTTATACTTTAAATATAAGTTATATTTCCGTTAAGCATAGCTGGTCAGTTTGTTCCTTTATTTTCTGGAGAGACATAGAACGAATAAATGTGACTTAAATTGGTATCTTATTTACAAATAATGAAAATAAATCCATACAACCAAACAATTCATTGAACAAAACATCTTTATGTTTTCCATTTCGATGGAAATAACTAGTTGTAAATGCATAATTCTCTTTGAGTTTTACTTATCTCTCATCTAGCGCAATATGTGGAAAACAACCTTGAAACCTTATTAAACATTGCTGATTAAAGCGTATCTCGACAGTTTGAGATCTTGTCTTAAAATTCGTTTAGGAACACATTGATGTATCAATTTAATCTCTTTAGTGTCTCTGATACCATAGATGGTGTCTTGTTTAATTGTTTCCAATTTTTGTTATCGTAGTGTGTATATTGTTTTGAAATGAGCGTGTGCTTTTTCGATTTTCCTTCACACGTGGAAGTAAAGTGCTTTCAGTAAAGTTGTGGATCGGGTTAACAAGTGTTCATGTCTTTTGCACACAAAAAGTCATCCGTTTATATGTTTTACCATGAAATCGATTCTTAATGTTCATGGTGAGTGCAAATTTATCCTTCCATAGGTCAAAATAAATGCCACTCAAATGATCTGTAAATAGAAAGAATACATACGAGAATGTTGTTACTCCCGCCATGTACATAATTACATAAGGGTGGACTGTTATAGTATTGAAATTTTAATAAGTATGAAGTAAGTTTCGGTGTATGAACTTTTTTGTTCAGTGCATGATAAACTAAATCCGATGCGTTTTTATTTACACGCGTTACTTGCATACTCTATGGGATACTTTAAATACAAAGCTTTTAAAACAATTGAACGTAATATGAGTTTGACTGTTTGGTAGCAGCAGTAGTATAATGCACACAGAAATGTAGAAAGTTGTAAAATTAAATTACGTCCCATTCTGAAACGCATTTTTATGACGAAACTTTAGGACGTTTGGCCTTTATATGAACTTTATTGAATAGGTCGCGTTTGTTATTTAATTCGCCGGATTGCTATTCCAAATATTTGATTATCATTTAGAAAGTTATTCAGCGTTCAACCTTTTCTACGATTAATTCTTCAGCATGAATGTCAACTGATTATTTTCTACGAAGTCGCTCCTATGATGAAATTAAGTTTCCCAAATTAGCAAATTAAGTTCAACTATATAGGTTATCGTTTGCACGCGGTAAACCGGTTTTTCTTAAATGAGGTAAGAAATGACACATTTTTAACAAACAGTTGTACAAGGGGCACGGTCTACTGACATAAAGAACAAAAAGTCAGTATTCACACATAGGAAATAACACTATTAAAATCATCAATACGCGGATTAGATGTTTGACCCTTCTGCCCTTCCACATGTTTGCCATTATACTATGTCACAATAAGTAAATGCTGACTGATAACTGACCTGTTACCGGGTGCTAATGCTATATATGCTACTCCCAGTAAAGATATACTTATACAATCACTGATTAATTTGAAATATAGTAAAGAGCTCCGTTTTCATATAATAGCACTGTTTAATTAACATTTTTATTTTATTTCGTAATTTATATTTTTTCGTGAATCATAATGCAATAAGAAAATTAATATTATAATGGTCTCAACACTGGTAACTACGCTATGTGGGTGTGTCAATATAACAGTGATTTTATTTCAATATTGACTCTCAAAACGTTCATAGCATTCTTATGTATAATTTGAACAGTGCGATTTGCGATACATATCTTATCCTCAATAGCATGTTTTTATATGAGATACAATTCGGAAGAGTGCTTGTATATATGAGTTGCTCACTTGTTCGTCTCTGTTTATTGATTTTATAATGCTGTTGCTAGTAACATATGAGGCTGCAAGGTTTGTTTTTGATAAACTGAGAAGACGTATCCGTCATCCGATGTTGTAGTAAGGACAGAGTTCACTGCAAACACATGCCATATGACATAAATGTTCAGCTAATCTTACTGAACAATTTTTTTTTTAATCTTAGACTAAAATAAGTATGATAGCCCCTTTGCACATATAACAAAACTGGAGTCATTGTAGAAGAAATATTTCGAAATAAAGAGAAGAAAAAATGAGCATATCTATAATTAAGACGGAATTTTTTTTTTAACTGCAAACGGAAACCTTATACATTTAGGAATGCAATTTCTTCCCAAGCAGAAAAAACATATCCCTTATTAAATAGCTGACATCGCGGAGGTCCTTTTGAAAGCTTCTTTTCCCCCTGAACATTGCCGAAAATGACGTGTAGTCCAAGATAAAGATTGATTGTTTTACAAATTCAATACATACAGTACCTCGAACGATATTTGTAAAATACTCTATATTTTATATTTGTTTTTAACATCCTGAGTTAAAGGTGAACAGGGCCGGTGTTCAATGAAACCAAATCTTAACCGTAGGATTATTTGAACATTCTAATTTAAAATACTTAAAAGGTTATAACTTCCAGCTTACCAATCACGAGTACCAGGTAAAGTTAACTGTTTTTCTCTCATGGTTGATGTTTTCAGCGTTTTTAGGGTGATCGAAATCGATAAAATCTGACAAAATTCACAGACATGATTAACTAAATACTCAGAGTAAAGGTGCCTTATTTTATTGTTTTGTCGATTTGATGTCGTGTCAATATACTTTTACCCATTATAACAACACACAATGTGTTTGACATCAAAAATACATATAGCTATGCAAAATCAATTCATATTTTTTTCAGGAAAATTATTCCCTTATTCCAAATACAGGTTAATATGTTGTATTCCTTCCAAACTTCTGCTCAACCAAGTGTGTTTGCAAGATCAAAAGGCTCTCGTAAAGGTATTGATTGAACAAGGCAATTCAAGAAACGATAAAAATTTAAATTGCCTTTAAAATTGATTAAAAAAAGTTTGTGAACGTTGTTGATTCCTTGTCTTCTGTTTGAAAAATTAAAGTGCCCAAAGTATATTAACTTCTGAACACTTACTAGATACGGAAACTAATTAGGCAGATAGCGGATTAGTAAGAAGTTCTTTCAATGTGTTAAGTTCTTTAAATTATTATTTAAATTCAGTCCCAGCTGTTATCTCCTTCATGGAATAACGTAGACATTTTGTATAAAATTTGCAGTAGTTTATGCTATATTGATTCCTAATTACAGTAATATTCTAATGATTATAATATGTTAAATTAAGCGACACGTTATGTGTAGCAGAATAAGATAAACATTGCGAATATTTTAGCGAAACGTTTCCTTGAGGAGTGATCACGGATTTGTAATAATCAAAAAAGTTGAAAGTATCTTAAGCTCATAGATTTGACTGCTTTTCTTTTGTGTTTAAATAATTTTGGACGACACAAGTGGATGAGCGAACAGCATAATAATAAAACAAGATGAGGCGAAATCGGAACTCTTTTTATAACACAATGATATCTTAGTATAAAGCAATGAAACATTCGTTTTTACCCTCATTTCTTTACCTTATGTGTCACATCTTTAACAAGTCTAAGGCAGGTAAAAGTGAGCTGCCACTTTTAGACTATGTCTCGCGAAATTTCACTTTCGTATGGTCTATCAAACGAGTAAGATGGCTACTATGTGTCAATGTCGAAGTTATGTCGTAGGTTATTTTAATCATTGATCAAACAAAACTATATGTTCATGAGTGATATAACTGTTGATTTTACACCGAAATTCAGCGAATGTGATGTACATTATTTGCCAAAGACTTAAAACAAATGTAAACTTTTTTAGTTTGGGTTAAATGTATATATTGTGATTTGTAGGTATCGGGTTGGTAACTGCGCTGTACCTTGACACTGCCCAATTAACAATATAAATATGAAATGAAACAACAGGGACAAGCCGAGAAGCCCAATTTTAAGTTAAAGCCTTGTTTAGTGTCCAAGAGACACATAACGAGGGACACATAGGTGAAACACGTTATATCTGAAATGGAAATCAAAATGGAAATATGGTCTATTAAATACATCATGTTTTTAGCGTGGTTTTATAATAGAACTGTAAGACAAACAAAGGTGAATGCATTCACAGGCCAAGTGTGAATTACGCCTCATTTAGGTAAACATTGTGGATGTGTTTTCATTTCATGAAAATAGGTCATGTCTTTCACTAAGAGATAGCGAAGACCGGCTTATAGTTAACTGCATCTTAGTTAAAATAGTTCCTGTTTATTGGCAATTCATATGGTATTGGTTATGTGTTTATGTTACAAAAGTGATTTAGTATTTTTTTATTGTTTGTTTTCGTGTGACCTCAAACCAAGGCTGTTTTGAGCCTCAAATGAATATTTTGATGCTATGTGAAACATCCATTTTGCCTATACGCTGTTTGTCTCTCGATGAATAATTGTCTGGTATGAGCTTGGTTAGTTGGCTTGCCCTTGTACTATCCATTGAATTATTACTGCTGCGCGTGGCCTTGTGATTTCATTTGGCTAAGATCAACGATGCATTAAAGGCTATATTAAGAATGTTCAAGGCAAGCACATAATAACGCATGCACATAAAATTAATTATTTTACATCTTTATCAGTTAAAAGGCCTTAAACGAGAACAACATGCAAACTTAATTATACTATACGTGTTGTTCGTCTATCATTTTCTAATGAAATGGAAACAACAGGCCAAAGTACCACATAAACACAATTTTCTATGCTCCTATTTAATGGGCGCGGATTATTAATGTCAGACCGAAACAGACAATCATGAAAAGATACACATAACAGGGATCACGAATTACATGCTTATAAAAAATCATGGTTATTAGTAAATGTTTGAGTTATCGCAAGGGAGCCAAACACAGAAAAGGATCACAACGAATATTTATATGAAAAACTACAGAAAAGTATTACATATTGTTGAAAGTTGAGAAATAGTTTTGTATTGTTTGCATCGAAACCTCTTATGTATCGCATTGAAAACATTGATTGAAAACGTAATTAATACGTGTCATATTTGGTCCTATAGGCATTTTTAGTTTCAGCTACTTTACGAACATGAACATAATATATTTTGGTTAAGTTGGTGTCTCTGTTCGTTCAGTTTGAAGTCTCTAGTAGGTAGTAGGTAGAATTTCAAATAATATGTGGTATGCGCTAAAAAAGACTGGTTGGTCCTTCTTATTTATTATCCCTTCTCGTCAATAAATAGTTATGTAAGCCCTGTGGGTTAACGTATTCTATCATATTATATATTATTACGACACTTTTGGTGTACTTATATAACTGGTATGAAAAAAACGATTACGTAATCACAGTAGTATTTAATAATGGAATTATGTTTGACCTAAGGATATTTTCGGGGTTAACTTTGGACTATAAACTAAAATATATTAAGATTGCATAGTAAACTAAGAATACTTTCGATAAACATAGCTGGTCGCCCTGTTCCTGTACTTTCGGGAGGGACTTAAAACGAATATATGTTGGTATTATATTCACCAGTTATACAATTCCATACAGCCAATCAATGTATTGGACGAAATAGTGTATGTTTTCAATTACTATGGAACGAATTATTTTGCAAATGCAAGATGAAAATTTCCCTTTGAGTTTTAATCATCGCCTGTCTAGCGAAATATGTGGAAAACAACCTTGGAATGGACATTGATGATAAAAGCTTATCACAACAGTTTGAATCATTGTGTTCACTTAAGTTGAGGAACAAATCGATGTATAGCTTTTATCTTTATAGGGTCTATGATTCCAAGATGGGTCTTGATTAATTTTGTACCGTTTTTGTGACCGTTGTGTGAATGCTATTTTGAAATGTGCGTTTCCGAATGACATTCGCACATGGAAGTCAGTGCTAACGGTTTAAACATGAATAAGTGGAATAGTTTTCCTTTTTTATACGGTTCGCATCCATTTTTTCTGTTAAATTAGGAAAGCGAGATTTGATACCCAAGGAGAATGCATATTATTCTTTCGAGAGGTCAAAGATCTACTACCCAAATGCTAAAACACAGAACAAATACGAAAATGTTGTTACTTCTACCATACTAATATTTTCAAAAACGTATAGTTTCAACACTTTTTAACCACATGTGACATACATCAGAATTGGCAGACCGCAATAACGGTTCAAAAGTAGTCTGTTATGTGTTATATCCGGTCGACATAGGCCCGCCGTCAAATATATATATATATATATATATATATATATATATATATATATATATATATATATATATATATATATATATATATATATATATATATATATATATATATATTTACTTCTTACAAATCTTCTTTTAAAAATGTTATATAGGACATGTGACAAATAAAAGATAAAAGTAAAACACAGTAAACTGCCATGTTTGATAACTAAGTTATTGCTGTTCCACAACAATATGTATATATGTTTTCTAGAACGTAAAGCATCCTTTAACATTAACATAATAGGTGAGCATTCCGTAATTTGAGGTTTGGCTATAAAATAACACTAAAAAGTTTGCATTGCTGTTTAAACATGTTTTACGTGATGAGCATGGGGTGTTTTCCGCTGACTAGTTACGTAAGAACTACATAGGGATTAATATAAATGCGCGTTATTCGCATATATCGGTTAACCTACTACCGCTTGAAGCTCAACAGACAACGATGTATAAAAAGTTTAATAATTTTAATTTAATAAGACCCATTGATTTTATGTTCACCCGTATGCTGGGATTCTCTTCAATGATCTATAGGCGGTATGCCTGTTTTCAAAGTCATTATTCAGTGTATTGACGAACCGGTATATTCTTATGAATGGATAGCTCTTCATACAAGCGCAGGGCAGTGCAATGTGTTTTGTTTGGCCGTTCGGCTGTTATAATTGACTCTGGTTTCCTGTGAAATGCACAAAAATGAAATAGATGAAATTACGATTTGCATAAGTTATTATGAACCTGAAGTATCTCTTAAAATATAAATAAGTTTATGATTTTACGTTGAAACATTGATACAAATATTCACCAACCGGCGCAAGGTTCTTCTGAACACAATCACAATTAATGTACAGCGTGTGCTTTTGTTGCAAATGACCAAACTGTTGACAGTGTTGTGTTGTTACCAATTTGAACATTTTGCTTTAAACCATATATCACATGAATTAAAAATGTATATTAAACAAATTCCTTCTTGCAATTACATTTTGCAATAAATTCCCTGAATTTCACGAATTGCAAATGCCGTTTGCGTTATTTGAACACAGAGCAATTTAGATTTTTGATTCATGATTTTGCTTGAAATTCCTGGCACACAATAATCACGTCCAACTTGCTTATATTAAGTTCAACACGTCTAGTTTTCATCCCGATATATTGTTAATTAAGGAGAAATCAACATCTCTTGCGACAAAATTGAAAACCATAAAGGACGATCAACTTAAGCCGAAATTTAATTGAAATCAAAACAGATAAATATCAAAAATAATTCTGAATCCAATTTTGTCCCGAGCAGATGCAACTGAAGGATCTTTTGTCAATTAAATTAACTTTGTTGAATGCGTCGCGTCTATTCTAAAATTCGCCGGTTTTGAGACATATGTTTTCCAAAACTTTGATTCAAAAGGGATTAATCTAATTAGATGATTGTTTCCTAAATTAAGAAAACAATTGATTTTCTTCAACAATTACCACTTCTATAATACGTTAGGATTAATCGCAAACAATTTGCAATAGTGTATACCACAATTGATGTTTAATGTTAGCTGTTAGCTTTATACACGAACGAGCTAAAATTATTGGTTAATAACTAACATTGATGTAATCGCGCGAAGATTTCTTGTTATTCAAATAATACAAAGAATTGTTGACATTTTAGATTAGGAAAACACTGTTTTGCGTTCTTTGCGATAAATAAAAATGGTGGTCACCATGCAGGTCATGAAGACTTCCTCCAAATTCCAAATTTATATACCTAAATAAGCATTCCTTAAATAACAAGCACAATTTGACCAAAACATGATCTGTCATTCGCAGTACAAGTACATCTGTACCACGCAATGTAAGTGCATAACAGAATAAATGACACAAGAGCGGAAACAAGTGATTACGTTGTCTTTACAGAGTCACGTGGCTCCTCAATTATTTTTGTGATATTAAGAACTGTCGGAAAAAGGAAATGATAATAAAATGGTAAAGATTTTATTATCAAACAACACAAAAAACAATAACGCGATCAACAGAAAGCATTCTATTTCAAACATTTTTGTTTAGTTAAATATATAACTGAGAAAGAACTGACAGAAGAATTTTTAATTTTTAAGATGACATTTTCTAAGGTATTCTTTTCTGAAGTACTTGCTATTGAATAAATCAGTCAATTGAAGAGTTTTATTTGAATCACAAATAACTGTATGAAAATAATTTTACGTTTCATGAATATAGTATATGCTGCTTACTGGAAAACCCTTATGCCCCATGTATGATTCTGAAAAATTTAGATAGTTACCGAAAATAATGAACTAAGTGACAAAGCCAGAAGACTTGACTTAAAAAACCTTCAGCTTCATCAAAACAATATTACGTTCGTGTTACAGTTTAGAGTTTACAGTTTATTTCCAAATACATCTACACAAAGATGCTCAAGCGTATACGTAATATAATTACGAAACATGTTTCTAAACATAGTCAAGGTCCAAAACATTCAAATAAGCAACTGATCAAAATTATAAATACATCAAATCATGCGACCAAATTTTATATCATCAATAAACTTACATTTAAGCGTGAAGTAGTTAATGTTAACAAATAAAATTACTCGTAATACAATAAATATCTTTCTCTTATTTCCATTGCCCTATACACATAAATGGCAAGGTATCTGTTTTACAGTTACATTTTGTGATATAAATAATTCAATAAATTTAGGTATATTCGGTGCAGTATAATAATATGTTTTCAAGTTTTGCTGTCTTAGTTCTTTATACAATTGACATTCAATAATAAAATGAAATTCATCTTCAAGTCAATTACATGCAAGACATTTTCCATCACAGTGTGGTATTGCTACTGGTTTGTGTCATCTACCGGTTTCTGTTTCTAATCTATGTGCCGATACTCTTATTCTCGTTAAAGCAGTCCTATATTTTACTATATTAACATTTGACAAATAAGATTGAAGTTTAATATCAGCAAACAATATGTATGATCTAGCTCTAGTAGAATCATTTAACTCGGATATCCACGTTTGTATAAATATATCAGTTACTCGTTGTTTGACTGCAGACATAAATAAGTTAGCATCTCCAACACATTGGTACATCCAAACATCATAGTAAAGCCTTAGTTTTAGAGTAAATGTCTCACCAAAAAAGCCAATGATTTAAAATTTGGATTTTCATCTAAATCTCAAAACATCTGATCATACACTATCATAACGTATCTAATAGTCTTTATATATGTTGTACTGTAGATATTGTAACAAACAACATAATAATGCCTGCACTATCATGACGAGGACAAAACATCAGTAATATTGTTTGAAAAATGGGTTCCCGAAACAGTAAATGACGTTTTAACTTGCACCTTTCAAAAGCGGCGGGTTCGCTTAAATTACGAATTTACGCAGGAAGCAATTACCATAAACAATGCTTGTCGAGTCTACTTAGTTGTAAACATTGTTACTGATTTATTGTTTCAGACATTACGTTTCGTATGAAATGGTGTAATAAATAAGGCTTTAATCAATGTACGAAAGGTATTGAATAAGAAACAGGTATGGGGGTTAGATTGTTTGATACTGCGCAAAAACGAAGTCGGAAAGGTACACTTTTCTTGATATCAGGTGATTTGTTATAAAACATTGAAAATATATGTTTAAAAAAATCAAAAATTAAACGAGCGGTTTTTTTAAAAATTAAAGAAAGGCGCACTTGTTTCAGCTAAAAGCGAAAAATGACATTTTAAGCAAATTTAAAATGAAAAATGTAAAACAAGAGAAAGAAAAATATATGTGAACTATTTCACAAGACGCACTTGAGGTTGAAATTTCATAGCGGTAAACGAAAAATTGATGAAAATATCTGTTATTGTAGCTGGAATGAAAAAAAAAATGACAGACGTCTCAAAATTGACACCAGTGGTATATTTTGAAGACTCGTAGTTTCATTACTGTTCCGAATATTGAAAAAGTAAAAATAGTTCCTAACTGGGCATATGCTCTTCTATTCGTACACCAAATTTCATAAAATAACTCGAAAATTCGCTTATGGTCGCGTTCTACCTTAAAATAATACAACTATTGTGGGTGTAAATTCAACTAGAAAACGTCTCGGCAAATGCAATATTTAGGAATGAATAATGAAAATTGACCTTTTGGTATGGAAGTCGTTCGATTTACAACTCCTGATAAGATTGCTAGTACTGAAATTAATCATCTTTCTCGTTTGATCATATATGTTAATTGAAGCATGTTATTCGTACAAAAACTCCAATAACGTAGTGCCAAACAAACAAGAGGCCAACACGAACATGTACCCGTACAAATAAATCTTTCCCGAAAGCTTTTGCGAATCCCCTGAACATATATAATAGCGAAGACTGGGCTTCAGTCTTTTTGCCCCAACGTTAACTAGGAACATTGGAACGCATAGATCGTCCTATCGAGAGAGGCATCAATTGTTATCCAAACCTGTTATTGCCATATATCAAGTTGTGTAATTCAATTTGAGTGTCCATCAAATTTCACGCTTGTGTAGGAAGATATTGTTGTAACGATTTATTTGGTTTTTCATTACGGAAATTCATCGGAAGAATACAACGGGAAAGCTTAAGGTAGGTTTTTTTTTTCAAAACTGTGGAAGTTCGGGTGTCCATCTTACTGTTTACTGACATTTGCCGTATATGTTTGTGTCCTTATTATTGATTTTGGTAATTGTGCCATTATAGTGAATTGCAGGTTACTGAGCATGTTTCTGTAATAGTTTAAATATCCTTTTCGGACCCCGATAATTTTTGTATAGACACCATAACATTAAACAATTGAAGCTAAGCAAGGTGGCTATTGAAAGGACCATATTGTTTATTTAAAATCCTGTCTTTAAATCAAAACCTTTTAGGTTCATGCCACAACAATTCAACAAACAATTATCAATATTTGTTTCATAGAGAACTCATTCAAAATATGGCGCAAAAAACAAAGCAAATAACAAGCATCCAATAAATTCAATATTATAACGCATTTATGCCCTTAAGGATGCTATCACCGACTGTGCCATGGAAGGCAATACAATGCTTCTGTGCGTTAGTATTCGTGTCTGACTGCGATTATTGAATAATTGTATTGGCACCATTACGTTAGAAATTATTGGCAATTGTAATTTCCCTACTTTACTATTTGTATTCAATAAACACTGACTTATTATGGGTAAACCGTTCAGAGGCCATCTCTGGCTTCTTAAAGAGTAATTGGAGAGGTTTAGTTTATCTGATACTTGGTCAAGATCCAAAACTCGTTTCGGACTATAAGCGTTTAACATTTTAAAAATTTATCTGTGTTATCTTGAGTTGCTTAGAGAGTTAATCTACCGTTTGAAAACGAATATCCGTAGATACATGTCACCAACTCCTGAAACGTTAATCGAATAAATATGTTTATTTTACAAATCATTTTAAAGAACAATTGTAGGTCATTTTCAACGAGGATGTGGTACATTGATAAACGTTATACGCGTTGCGTGGGTAAAGCAAAAGGAACGAATAACAGGGAAAGCGTACTTGTAATATTATCATCATGCGTATTTTAATAAAATAGAACTATTGGAGATCATGGACTGTTAGCAATACAATCATCTGCCTCAAACTTAGACGCATACATTGTTGAATTTGATAATAATAATATTTATATGAAAAGCCACAGGAACAATCTTAGAAGCTAAACGTTTAAACATAAGGCATTCACTTTACTTCTATTTAAAACGTTATAAAACATAAAATGAAAACTAGTCATACATAATATGTATAGCAATAAATATCACCAATTCTTGACTAATCATTAATTTTTCCCGGAAAAAATCTCAAGATTTCTAGTTTTTATTTCATGTGTAGATCAGTACGGACCCCCACTCTTAAATCCTCGGACAATACTGAGTGCTTGTGTCCACCTAAGGCTCTACCATGATGCTACATTCCAGACAAGCTTTTCCTGGAAGTACATATACGAATCATTGTTAAAACATCAATTTGCAATTCAGACAAATTTGAAAATTGGAAAGTATAAACTCCATTGAGTCCCGAGCAAATATATGTATCCATATGAAACATCACATGAACTTTCGACAATTCGATCTGAATTTGTAATCAAGTAGATGTCTAATTTTGCATGCTGGCAAACATATCAAGGATCCTAAGTAAATAAGTCTGATTCGGAACTCAAAAATTACCGACCCGTTTGACAAAAGATGGATTAAAATTGCAAAGACATCCTTTCACGAATAATCCTTTCTCCTTCGTTAAGCTCCTTTTCTACCTACTTTAGTAGAGCCTTTTAGACGTCGAGCATCCTGCGAGAAGTAAGAGTTATCCTTCTTTGGATCAAAGTCACAATATTCCCTTGAATTTCCTTGTTTTCCTTCACAAGATAATCTGAAACCCTTTTGACTTGACGCGAACCCTAAGTCTTCGATCTAGCGCCAATTACTTGTGCCGCTGTATTGTTTATAAATCAAGGTCAGGACTTTTGGAAAGGGATGGAATTAAACAATGACACGATCGGATTTACGGATAAGCGACCATGGGTGACTGCACATTTAAAAATAGTTCCCTATAATCATTACAGTTGAGGCTAAAACTTGGTAAATAGCATGCACCAATCAGGTGACCAAACATTCATTGCAACGTTTTCAGGCTTTTATTTTTGTTTTTTGTTTTCTTGCGCAGGTTAAATGTGCGTGTTTTACTATAGATTCGTTAATGGCATACTACTCTTTTTACCAAACAACATAATTTTACTTTGTTTTCATAGTTTCTGGTTGAAACACTTAGATGTAATTTTTCTGGTTTAAACATTACACTCGAAATGAAAATGACAATTGTTTATGTTAGTACAATGTCTCTGTTACACAACTATCGATTCAGCAACTTGTCTCAAACACATCTCATAAATTAAATTGTTTACACATTGAGTCAGACTTAACTATTTATAACAACACGTTATTGAAAGACAGCACCGTTAAAGCCAGTCTCAATGTCACACATTAATCAGCTGGTTTGGCCTTGTGTTGTCAAAACAGTAATTGACATTTGTTACGTCCGACAATTATGGACGGTAGTTTCGCTCAAGTTTCATCTTAATGCAGAAAGTAATTACCATAATTGCTAGAAGCTGTTCCAACCAAGCTTCAAATTACGTTATTTATTGTTTTGGCATATGTTTTTGTATTAAATGTTGTAATTAATTAAGTTTTAATCGCTGTTAGGATTTTTAAGGATCTGAGGATATCTTGGATCCAAAAATCATGTTGATGTAGGAAGCAATTACGCTAGTGTTGGAAGTCCAGTCGACATAACTTCAATTATTGTAACTCTTGTTTTGTCATAACGTTTTCGATGTTGAATGGTGAATATGGTTTTTCATCAATATTCATAGGTAATAGCGTATATTGTTCGAAGCCTCCTTTAAACGATTTATTAGATATGTAGATAAGTATACCACTTTTTCTTTGAAATATAAATGATACACTTAACACGTTTCGTATGAATGTATTGCATTACGTCGCTTTATCGGTACACAAAAACCATGTACCGAATTACTAAAAGCAGTTCTTTGTTGGATGCTGTATAACAGAAATAATGTTAAATGTTAAAAATTAATAGACTTTATATAACAACATTGATTGAGCCCGAATTTTAACCAATTTCAGAAGCGGACCTCTCGCAATATGTAGTTTCATGCATAAGGGACAGTTATGTATGACAGATGGTTAACTTTATATAATTGTAACATATAAATGTAATCAAAGAAGATTAATCACCATATCAACATGTTGCATTACATCTTTTCAGTTTGAGACCTTACGATTTAATCTATTGTTTACTGTTCAAAACCATTGTTTAAGGTATATACACGGATTGATGATTCACTGTATTTTGTATTGGCAAATGAAATATTTTGAAATAACATCAGTAGATCATTACACAAAATATCTTGTTTTAGTGAAATTGTATCGTTATGTTTAGCTATCGAATGCCATATATAAAGCGGTGATTTAAAATGTCATAACACTTCTTGTACTTCAACACAATAGCATTTCGGTTGTTTAATTTCAAGATGTATTTTTTTGTTTATAGTCAAACTTCAACATGTTGAACCATACCGCTTAAAAAGCAAACATTATATGTTCTAAATTGTCTTATGGTTGACCAACTGCATCGTAGCGTGTAATAATTCACATAGCCCTAATGTGTGGATATTACCTTCAAAACTTTAATACAGTAGATTTCGGTAAGATATTTTTTCCACCAAGGCTTACTTTTATTACTTGTATCAAAGGCTAAATGTATCATATACCTGGTATTTGCATTATAGTAAGTGCAAAGAAAAATCGAGGATGTTTCAAATTTTATGTTCATGACTAAAGCGTAGATCGATTCTGACCTTCCAAAATTTTTGTTGTTACGTACCTAAAGCATTTAATCTGGAATAATTGTTAAATTGTTTTTAAAAAAGCACTTTTCTATCTGTAAAATTTAATGTATACCTATTTGACCTTATCTGTGTAAATCATTTAGTAGTAGCAACTAATACCACAAATGAATGCATTATAGGAAATATCACATGGAATAAGAATGGTTTGTATATCTTTCGTGTTATTTTATAGACACAATTACAACCGTTTCGTCGAAATTTCGTTATAGAGCAGAACTCGACCTTTTTTGTATGTGGCAACCGGTTCCTAAGATGTTAAACGTTTTCGTTTTTCTTAATAATAACTTTTTGTGTTTATGCTTATTTATCTTCCTTAACACCAAATTCCAATAATAATGTTTGACTAATATTTGAATAACTTTTGACTAAAATAATGTAGTTTATGCACTACAAATCTCATGTTGCCGAAGTTTAATTTTTTGCTATACAATACCTTTTTAATCACAGATGATTAAATCTTGTGTTTTATGTATATGGAACGGTTTAGATTTCTGTATTATGATTTTCCTTCGAAGATTTGGTACGATATGAAGTGGTTACGCTACTCGTGAAATATTCCTTTCTGTGCTTACTTGATGAATATTTGGAAATCTTATACTAAAACAAACAATTTGTATTATATTCCTTCAACATCTTTTTAAATATATTTAATGTTACTATATAAAACGCGTAAACATGTACATTTCGGAAATGATGTCGTCGATATTTTCCCAAACCGTGCATGTACTAAACAGATCATGAATTTAAAAGCAGACGGGAGAAATTTCAAAATTAAATACTACTTTATTTCACTGATGTTTTTCAATAAAATACTTACAATGACGTTGCAATTGCGTATATTCAGTTAAAAATATGTTAAATTTATTTCCAATAACATTGCTTTCGAATCAGGACCTTGTGAATCAGACAGATATGCAAGAAAATCAAGACGGTATACTTCAGCCGGAAATGTTATTTAAATCGAGACAGAAAAAATATATAATTTTGAATTCAATTTCGTCCAAAGTATAGACGCAAATCCATGATGAAACTAAATGACCTTATGCCAATATATTATATTTGTTGAATGCCTCGCGTATATTATCAAACTCTCCCGATGCAAAATTGATTGTCATTCCAAACGTTTGATTAAATACACAGTTCTTGAACGATTAACAGTAGTTTTTTTATCAACAGACCGGTCATCTGATTTGTTTTTCGCTATGGTCGCTGCTATGACAAATACATTAAATGCAGACAATTTTAGTAGTGTATGCAGCTTTTATTGCTTAACAAAGCTTAAAATCTAACGAGTCTAGAATGATTTGACAAGTAAATGAGTTATTGTTGACAAAAAAATTGTAATGTACGACACACGTTGAGGATTGTCGCGCTGGTTGACCTTTTGTACCTAACGATGAGGTGTGCCAAGGATTGTCAAGCTAAGAAAGTTATTGACCTCAGTGATATAATGACATTGAACTACTTCTTATTCACAGTTAAGCTATTTTTGAAACTTATGCATATAAAATATGACAGTACTTGTTCTGCTTGTGACAATTGACGTCCCTCTGGATTGCTCGATTTACAAGCGTTACAAACCAGCAGTCACAACTGATTGAACATATGGATACGCTGCAAATTATTCATTTCCCTCCTCAACAAATCCAGAGCACTCTAGGAGACAATGAATTAATATTTACAAGACATGCCCAGAAATATCAATCAAAGAACACACGAAGTTAAAATATTGTTTGATGTTGTTAAGAAAGGAAACGCCATTTATTGTTAGTGTTATGTTTCGAACAATAATTTTGGTAATTTCTCAGATATAAAGATTAACTAGCACATGTATCTTACTAACTGTAAATGCAATTATTAATTAAACACAAAAGTAATAATTCAGGGGGAGTCAAATTGCTGGATCGTTGTCTAGTAAGACAAATGGTCTATAGAAATGTTAATAAGATAATAATATAAAATATCAATATTATTACGTAGTATTTTCGCTTGATAATATAATATTTAATCTATCAATCTGCGCTTATTATTGCTGCAGAAGTACCAATGGATTTTAATTGTTGTTTGTTGCGATATAGAGCTTGATAATTTGCAATTCTGCAGTATTAACAATGTGTTTCGCTGAATTAAATCTATACCAGACAGGGTAATAATTGTGGATCTGCGATAAATGACAAAGTCGTCGGCAAGGAAATACGGTTAGTTTAAATTTATTCATAGTTGATACATGTTTAAGGATTAAACAACTGTTTTAATGAAATGTATGATAGTTATTTGAGCCATTATTTTCATAGCACAGTCCTAAAATTTGAATTAGAAATACAGACACATATGTTATCCGAAGTAAACTATAATTAAATAGCTAATTACCAAAATATTTTTCCAGCCTCCAAAACTGTTGTTGATATAATTGACATTGATTCTTCCGTTGAAAAAAAAACAATTATTAAAACAATATAAAAATGTGGTACTTTGGTGGAATACTTTTAGTCTACATGTACGAACTATGTGTAAATTTGAACATATTAAGCTTATTACAACTAAACAAGGGAAGGAGCAGGATTCAGCAAAAGTCCTGTTTTATGGCACAATATACGTTTTATGCTTACTTTCATCGCATTGTAAATAAAATAACAAAACGACGCAATGATGTCTGCTCCACTATGATGAGGGCGACACACTTTAAAAAGTGTCATGCATTAGGTTATCAAAAACTAATTGACATTTTAATGTATTTAGGCATTACCATTTAGGTTATTAAAATGATATATTGCTTCTAGGTGTTATAAAACACTGTGAAGTAGTAGACTCGTTTAGAGTATGAACTGACACTTGCACTTGTTAAGGAATGGTTTGCAGAATTGATGGCATTATCAGGGTAAAACGCAGTTTGGCTGATCAAAGTATGCATTGAGTCCCTCGGACTCCTCTCATTTTAAACAGCAAAACTGCGTTCATACCACGGATACTGACACCAATCCCGCAATTTACTACTTATATTTACATCAATAGTTCATTATTTTATTCGAGATTTGTTAGAAATACTTTTACTTTACAGTAATTATTTCTCACCTAATCTGTAAGAACGACCCGACAGAAATCGGAAACTGTTGATAAATTACGTCACAATAACGCGGAAAAAGATCAACCAATTTTAATAAATTTTAAACGTAAAATTGAAACACTTATGACAACAATACACTTAAAATATCATAACTTATTACCTTCGAAAATGTTGATTTAAGTTTTTTCGGGGGGGGGGGGGGGATTGCCGATACAACATAAACGATAACAAATAATCTTTGCTTCTATATCTGAAGTTGTTGCGATCAACGATGATAATCCCTTTTTCCGAGAGACAGTTTATTTCAAGTATGGAAGTTGAAATGCAACATATAAAGAATTTAATAATGCAGCATCAGTAGCGAAAAACGCTAATACCGTTGTTTCTCAGAAGGGACACGAGGTCAAACTACAGTTAAGGGACAAGGGAGAATTTTATAGGCACGTTCCACACACCAGACCCCTAAATGTTTTTGACGAGTCCGATTTTATGATTTCTGATTTGTTGTCTTCATTGATTGAATACATATAAATCTGTTGTTTCTGATGCTGTTTGACACTGGGCATATTCGACTTGACATGTTTAAATGATTGTAAAATGAATGAACGACGTTGAATGTGCCACAGAAAGAAATTGAATATTTACCACATGTGTTGTAAAACCTAATGAACTTTAAACTGTGAACAAAGAAAGGAACGGATGCTCTTTTTCTCTGAATAGGCACAGCCCCAACTTATTTATATGCATTCAATCAATAGATACATACATTGGACTTACATGTTCCTAGTTTTACAACTATACAATATTTTTGTAAGCACCAAACGTAATAAAACTTTAAAAAACAACAAGCCTAGTAGTCGACAACTAAAATAAACCCTATTAAGAGGCGCAAGGCAGCCACCAATACTTATGTGAAAAACTACAGAAAAAATCACAAACAAGAAACATGCACGAACAGATCAAAACTCCACAAACAGCACAGTGCATACATACTATATATAAAACATCTAGGTATGTTTAACAAGTATTGTTAGGTACCGTTAAATTTACTGGAGTGGGGGGGGGGGGGGGGTAATAATAAACTTATAGGTAAACCCCAAGTACTTCAATGATTAGAGATCCCAACTCTATCTGTAGACGGCGGAATACAATTCAGAGCACCTAATGCAAAATAAATTCAATACAATGCAGTCATTGTTTGAAACTATGAGCATCACACAATTAACTATATACACAAACATATTAAATGAAATACACAAATACAAACACCAAAAACAATCTTACACCAAAATCATAAAAAACAAACACCACAAACAATCAATTCCCTCATTAAAATTGCTCTACCGTTATATGATGGAATTACCGCCATAGAATGGTAAGTGCAATAAGAGTTTTCTTATATTAATTTATTATAGTTTCGTCAAAATAAACTTGTTTTGTACTTTTTGTGACATTGTAAGAGGTGTCCTTTTTTTCGACACTGATCCTTGTGTCTTATATACTTGACCGTACATTTTCAATTTTTCATAGGCGACGAATTGTGGTTGTGTATGTTTAAAATAATGTTCCAGATAGGATGTAATATTTTTAAAATGCTTTTTCTTTGATTAAAATATTCAGATGAAATACTGCTGGTTTTATTCTTAATCATTACCATCAACAATTGAATTCACTCAAATCTATCCACCAATTCTGATATGTTCATCACACGACATTGAATACTAAGCTTAATTATAAAGATGCACGTGGGTTTGGTTTGAAACATACCTAGTATTTTATATATATAGTATGTATGCACTGTACTGCTTGTGGAGTTTTGTGCTGTTCTTCCATGTTCTTGTTTGTGATTTTATGCTCTATGTTTTTCGTTTACCTAATGCCATTAAACCGGGATAACTTTATGTTTAAACTTTTTTTCTACGGGGCTTGTTTCTGTAGTTTTTCGCATCTGGCTCTGGAAATGCTTAATAGTTGCCTACATTGGTTGAACATATGTTTGTTTGCCTTTAAATGACATTTATGGTTACTAAGATGAACACCTTTTGGAACTTGCAGGCTTGATTAGAAATGCCAATGCATTATTGTTGCCATAATGTGGTTAAGCTGACACTGTTAGACTAAAGTCGAGCTGCAAGTGCGTTTGGTTGGCTCTTAATGCGATTCATGGTTGCCAAACTGTGGCCTATATACCACTGAGTTTCTTTAGTTAGAATCGGATATTGGTTGGTTGGCTTTGAATGTGCTTTATGGTTGGTCATACATGTTATCGTTTTATTTATCACTAAGTACAATTCATTTCAGTTGAATATGGGTATGAACCCTGAATATGGTCTATGGTTACCAAACTGTGTTATTTGACTCTGATTAGGCTCAATAAGAGCCGTGAAAAAGTTTATGTTTGGCTTAAAATGACGTTCTTGATGGGTCTAATTGAGCTTGCGGTTGTGGTCTTGTTTGTTTTATGAATGCTTGAGTAGAATTGCACATGGGTCTACATGGGTCAAAACAGTGGTCTATTTAAGTCTTAGTAAACTTAATTAGAGCTGCTTTTGAATGGATTTGATATCTGTGTTTGCCTGTATTACCGGATATCATTGTACCATGTATGCTACATAAGAACAGCTTATTGGTTTGCCGGGTCTGAAATGGGATTTTGGGTTGACAAAGAGTAGTCCATTTGGCATTAATTAGGCTTAATTAGAGTTACCCAATGGCTTGATTTGCTCCGAATGGTTACCAAAATGAAATTAGATTGGTACTGGATATACACATGGTATGATTTGTTCTGAATGGGCTAAAATATTATTCTAAGAATGCGCAGTAAAGGATTTTTTACACTAAAAAAGATATCAAATCTATTGTATATAGTGCAATTGATAGAACGTCATAGAGCAGTCGTATTGTATTAGGCAAAATATGGACTGTCAAAATGGTTTTTTGACCACGCAGGGGACGTGATAGGAGTAAGTCTGTAAGGGTTGAAACTGCGCTGTTATATGGTTTATGTCTTTAGAATACTTTAAATACGGCTTTCTAGATACCGTTAAGACCTGAGCAAAATGTTTTAGGGTTGTTTGGTACTAGAATATTAACACTTTATGTTGAAAAGCACTCAATTGAACTGAAAAGTGATACTTCCTGCTGGATAAAGTAATGAGAATCTCACAATTTTGTTTTTGTCTTAATGTTGCCTGTTATGCACTGTATGGGCAAAAGTAGGGCTAGTCATTCCAAATAATAGTTATAAGCATGATATTAAAATGCTTTTAGTTGCTTTGGACTAATTTTCATAATTATTATCAACAACACTCTTAACATACTTTTGACGACCTATGTTTTGTACAATATTAAACACTTTTTTATAGAATAATTAATTAACCTTTAGAATTGACCATATTACAATGGCAACCATATTGTTTTGAAAGGTAAATGGTTGCTATGGCAACCCAATAGCTAATTTTGTATCAACATATTGAAATTCATAAGGATTTTTTCGAAAGATTTAAACATAAAGTAAATAATACTAAAATAATTTATTTACTTAAGTCATGCTACACCTTCATAGCTATCAAAGTTGTGTTTATAATATAATAGGTCATGGCGGCTATCTTGGATTTTAGCAGCCATCTTGGACGAAAATTAGGGGGGGCACTGAGCTGTTTTTAACCAAAAACATACGTATGAGTCATCAGGCAAACAATAAGGCGAAATTTTGTCACGATATATCTTGGCTAATACCTCTCTTTTGACTTGCGAATGCTTTTGTAAATCTCCAAAAAAAACAAATAGCGAACATGGGGTTTCAGTATCCTTTATACGAACATGACATAATTGCGATAACTATGAACATTGCAACTCATAGAGAGACGTGGCTCTCTTTCCTATCCAAACCGATAATGACCATATGTTTTTGTGCGACTCAATTCAAGCGTCTCTCAATTGACACGCTGTTGCAGGAAAATATTGTCGTTAATGTTGATTTCTCATTACGGAAATGAACACACACCGGAAAAGCTACCGTTGATATTCACAAGATAATAGTTGTAGGAATCTGTTTTTAATGGTAATTGACTGTTTCCTAACATATTGATATAGGCATTAATGCCGCTATGATTCATATTGCCAATTGTGCTGTGGGAGAAAAAATCAGGCTACTGAGCATGTTTCAGTATTAGATTAAGTATCCGTGTCTAACTGCGATAAGTAGTTTGTATTATTGCATTTTGATCAAATTAACATTGCCTAGTTATGAGAAGAGCGTCACATGTCAAAAAGATGTTTGTCGACTTTTTTTCAGTCACGTTCAAGTGACATTTCCGCAATATCTGATCGCTGGTTATTTAGATCAATACACACATTCCATTAAAGCTGTTTCTTTGTCAAATGTATCTCTAGACAACCATGTCATCTGATCTAAATTCTCCACTTTTGATTCTAGGACACTTTGAAGACTTGCAGACTATTTATAGTGATGCATTCCTGAAATATTTTATACAAATTTTACCTGAAAGGACATTATAAATATGATGATGATGATGATGATGATGATGAAGATGTGATAATTATGATAATGATGATGATGATGATAATGATTTTATGTAATATTATTAATTTTATTATTAGTGTTATAATTATAATTATTAGTAGTAGTAGTAGTAGTAGTAGCAGCAGCAGCAGCAGCAGCAGCAGCAGCAGCAGCAGCAGCAGCAGCAGCAGTAGCAGTAGCAGTAGTAGTAGTTGTATTATTATTATCATTATCATTATTATTATTATTATTATTATTATTATTATTATTATTATTATTATTGTTTTAATTATTTTTATTATTATTATTATTATTATTATTTTTGTTCTTATTATTATTATTATTATTATTATTATTATTATTATTATTATTATTATTATTATTATTATTATTACTATTATTATAATTATTATTATTATTATTATTATTATTATTATTATTATTATTATTATTATTATTATTATTATTATTATTGTTATTATTATTATTATTATTATTGTTATTATTATTATTATTATTATTATTATTATTATTATTATTATTTATTATTGTAAATATCATTCTTATCATTATTGATTCCTGCAAAATACTGAACACAGCAATATATTATTTTTATCACATTTGCGTCTGGGTTAATTTAGAAACTTTCATTATAGATCATTGTATTTTGAGACAGACAGTAGAAAAAACATGCCTTATAGGGTCTGCATTATACTGCACATAAGTTTGCTCTTAACACAGTTTCTTAAATGTTTGATTGTTAATATGAATAATTTAGTTTTCTTGTAAAAATCTTTTTCTTAAAAGATCTAAAAAAAACGCCGTCTTTAAGTTGATTATGTATATAATGCTAAAAATATATGTTATTTTTTGTCTAAACATTAGAATCGGATTCTATAAATATTTTAAGGAAATTGCAAATGTTTTATTTGTATAACATAGTATAATATACACAAATATCGCGATTCGTCTTATATCTTTAAATTTAAATATCCGTTAAATATATTAACAAGTGAAAACGAGTTGAAAATAAGAGATTGGCAGACCGTTCAAGTTGTATGAACTTTCCACATTAAAGAAATATCTGATCTTAAATTTTGCTAAAATAATTGCTAAATTTTATTGGACTTAGTAGAAAATGATTATGATTATGATATGTATTGATCTGTCTCGTTTTAAATATAATTCCCGTTTTACAAACAAATTGCTGTAGTAATTGCCACAGTGGTTGCTAAAAGTGTTCCACTAGAACGAGATAGGGGTGATCTGATAAGTAAATCAATTATTGTTGATATGAATAACAGTTTCCTTTACAACATAATATCGTTGCCGCGCTGTCCGACGTTGAGAACAAGAGAGAGAGAACAATGGTAGAGAGTTATTTTGCTCCTCCGTCAGTCAAAAACACTGATATTCGGATAAATTGAAATAATAATTTAAATATACTTGGCCAGAGTTATCCGTATAACACAAGAATACAGCAATAAGGATTAGAAACTGTAACACGATCAACTGTGCAGTTATAATTCAAACAATGTGCTATGGTAAAACGTATACCAGAAATTAACGCGATCAACTCTACAGTTTCATTTCAAACAATGTGCTATGGTAAAACGTATCCCAGAGATAAACGCGATCAACTCTACAGTTTCATTTCAAACAATGTGCTATGGTAAAACGTATTCCAGAGATTAACGCGATCAACTCTACAGTTTCATTTCAAACAATGTGCTATGATAAAACGTATTCCAGAGATTAACGCGATCAACTCTACAGTTTCATTTCAAACACTGTGCTATGGTATTATGTATTCCAGAGATTTAAATGATGCTAGAACTTTAATCATACTAGAACTTTATATATAATTATAAAAAATACCCTTTAAAGGCAACTGTTTCAGAAAGTCAAGTACCGGACTACCTGTCTAAATAAAATGAACGTACAAATTAAGGAACCTAGTACCATAGCAAAATTCAATGTAATTTGTAATATCAAACACGACCAATTTCATCCAACAAATATCAATTGATAATAGCGTGAGGCTTCTTGATAAAGGAATAGAGAGAACAATTGGTTATCTGGTGTCTTGATCAGACTTCAATATATAAAATATGATATAAGGTTCAGGAAATGTATTAGTAAACTTTTCATTGGCTAGCATACTTCCGAGACGAGTTAAAAAAAGTGCATATTATATAATCACGAGTGTCAGGGTTTTTTCATCACATGGCCTTTTCCGGTAATAAATAACAAAAAAGACCTTACTGTTTCACCTGCGCTGATGATTGACTGAAAAAAATAACAAAAGCGTTGTTATTTCTCGCGTCGTATGCATTGCCATGATGTAGTGCCCGGAAGAAAAACAAAAAATGTACATCCAATCTATTTTTTTATTAACATAACACATAGCGTGATGATATCCAGATGTAACACAACATAAACAATATACCTTTTAATCCAATGTGCTTTCTTTTTATAGTGACGTAAAATACGGTTAGTTGACGGAAATATTATGTAATTTGTTCATGACATCATTTTGTTCTAAATACAAACATTGGCCATTGTATTAAGAATTTTATTCATGAACTCAAGAGGACATATCAGGTATCTATTCCTGCAGTTAATGAGTTTTTAATTTATTCAAGTAAATCTTTATCATATAACAAACTTAGAAATAAACGAATGACTTGCTGCACCAGTGGCAATTAAACAAAAAAAATGTTTTTAGTTCAATTTCTTCAAACGTGCACATTGATTTTGTTATATAACACATGTGGAGATAAGAGATACGTGATGATTTTATTAAACTGGAAACAACGTAGAGCATGACCTAAAAAGAGTACAATATTTATGCATTGTCTCATACCCTGTTAATTATTGTGAATAGTTGGTTTGCTTGCATAACATGTATAACTAAGTTTAAGTTGAGGAAAAGGACAAATACGTCCACAAAGCAACCATTTTTTTCATTGTATATTATATCACTTCTGAGTTCGATTCCTACGGAAATAGAAATGCTTCAGACGAATGTTTTAGGGGTCAATATATCATGAAATATAAAAAAATAACAAGTGATCCTTAATGCGATTCGATTTAATATTTTATATTTTGACATTATTTCAAAGCCCTCAAATCTGTACTCCATACATTTAATTTTGAAATAATACAGTTTTCTTCTGCATACTCTGGTTTTACCAGCATTACAATATCAAATTATTGCGTATCATCGTGAACAATAAGACTTTAAACTTAAATACATTTAAAATGAATTTGTAATTAAAAGCAACTTGGCCAGAGTTTTTAATCAAACAACACAAGGAAACTATAACGCGAGTCATTGAAAGCGTTTAAATTCAAAGAATACATGTATATTAAATCATAAAAAAACTTTTCAATGGGAATGACTATTTTAAGTAGACACGTTCCTGTCTTTTTAGACTAAAGACAGCTAAAATAACAAGTTATGACCTTAGAATTATAGCAAGGTTTATGATATGTATTATATCTTTTTAAGACAGACTCCACGCTAAAGATACCAATATATCAAAGTGTGGTTTGTTGAGATACACAGTTAATAGAAATCGGCCTTCCGGTATCGACTGAAATGCAAATGTAAAGACGTACGCTAAATATATTGTTTCTCGAATTTTAAAATTCAAAGTTAACGGAGATGGTTTGCTTGGATTGAGTATATAATAGAAAGTGTAATACATGTGTGATAGTGATAAATGACAAAGTCGTCTACAAGGACAATAATCTGTTTTAAATAAACCAAATGTAATGCTTGATTTAGGGTAATACAAATGTTTGAGTTGAATGTGTTAGAATTTGATATAATATATGGCATTACTAAAGAGCGTTGTGTGAAATGATTTGATTTTGAAACATTAAAAATTAATTAATCAGTAAATAGTCCTTAGTTGGCGACACTAATAATTGTATTGGTAGATCTTAGATATTTGCTCTAGGGCTTGAAGAATATTGATGTTAATACCTGTTAAGCAAATAAATCAATACATTGTTTATTGGTGCTAAACTACAGTACTGTGAGGTGTTTAAAGCGTATAAATTGACTATTGCAATATTTAGGAATGAATAATGCAACATCATTAGCGCAATACTCTTTTTCGTTTCAGAAGTCAGCACAAATATAGAGTGTAGAAGGAAAACAACTGACGTCGGCATAACTTGGATATTAATGTTTGAGGTAGGATTAAAGTATTTTAGAGTACAATGCACGAATATATGTTGTCGTTCCAGGATTTGTTTCAGTTTATTCTTCAATTGTAAAATGCAATCTGGAAACTTTATTGTTGGCTCCTTTCAAATATGGTCGTAGCAATTATGGCTGGTGATTTGATATCTTTAACCAAATTAAAGATTATGCGAAGATGTTTAGATGAGTAAATAACTATATTTTGGAAAATTCAATCACTGTAAATTACAGGCGGTGTAAACATATACAGATAAAATTATTGTTCGGTAGATAAATATTGAATGTGAGGAGGCATCGTTGGGCTATGATGCACACATAATTAATGTTTGACCAAGTCTTGAATTATACTTAATTCTGTACAAGCATTCGAAACAAATAAATGACTCATTGACCGGATACCAACATCACCTGATAGCGAAGGAATCATTTTGGAGCAACCGCTCTAGTTTTTTACATGCCCTTTGTTCTCACTTATATTGTCCCTCGTTATCGTTATTTCTACATACCTAGTTATCTATTACATTTTGATGAAAACAATTATTTCATATTTTTTAACATTGTAAGGCGCGTCTTTTATTTTTGAAATGATATTTGTGTCTTGGCAACTGGGCAACTATTGTCGTACTGGAGGTGGCAGAAACTAACTTAGACTTTAAGGCCGCAAGTTGAGGAAACGCTAACACTACAACATTGTTCTTAGGTTAAAACGAGTACTTTTGCCCCTGTCAATTTGACCGTTGGACAGTTACGCAGACAATAACAATTCATAAGTTAAAACAATACTGCAGGAAAATATAATATCATTTATTTTAATTAAAAAGGTATTCGTGTTTTGTTCAGAGGAAATTGATTGTGAAAGGAATACGGAACTAGAAGTAGTATAACTAATCCTTTTAAAGCACAAACTACATGAAATGTTTGGTAAGGAAAGAGAAAAAAAGATAGTTTGTACTCTTTGACAGTAAGTTTTAATATAAGGCAAATTTGGCAACAATTTAACTACTTCAGGATTTTAGGCGTAAAAGACTAATATATTAAAGTATTTTTGGTGAGATAGAAAGTTAACAGAAGTCGGTCCTCCGATATCCGCTCAAAAACAGCAAAACACATCAGGCGTAGGCTTAAGACAATCTTTTTCGTATTGTACAATTCTTGATCACAGGGGATGGGGTTTGCTTGTATTATAATTTACTAGAAAGGCTAATACATAAATGATGGTGATAAATGACACAGCCGTCTACAAAGATATAGAGGATATTTGTTTATTTCAGTGTAAGATCGTATTTTATTTCACGAGTGTCATAGAAAAACATATTTTCACGAGTGCCGAAGCCACGAGTGAAAAAGTTATTTTTTTATGATCACGAGTAAAATTAAATACGACCTTACACTGAAATAAACAATTTTCTGTTTCTTTTATGCTTATTTTCGGAGATTTTTTTTTTTATTTCTGAATTACCCCCTTTTTTTAAAAGGGTGGGCTTTACGCCGCTACCCGTGGGGCGCCCCTCATGCATAAGTATAGCTGTCAACTTTTCTACTTTCGGTTTGCTGAGAAAAAGTTCTCTGCTATTCATTCTTATAGCTTAATATTCGCTCGTTTTTCATTGCAAAGCTTTATAAACAGTAAACAAAGAAGTATTATTAGTGCACATATTTTCCAAAAAATAATGAAAACACTTTTTTATTTTAAGATGGGCATGAATACATAATCAAATTACTACGCCGCTATTTAAAGAATGTAAAATGGTTTAGCAATACAAATGTGGATACTCACTGGATTTTAACCATTCTTCTTAGTTTAAGCCTGCATGTACGCGTGTTTTTATAGTAAGTTAATATTCAGTCATCTTACTGTCAGAGTCCAGTCTGTTTCGCTTTAAAATGTTTGTTTTCCAGATAAAGAGTAAATGCCACGCTAGTTTGTTGACACATTTTGAGTTGTGGGTGGGGTAAAAAATACCGGATCTATCTGTAAATTGTTGTGTGAATTCTCCAGGAAGCTCATTTTACGTACTACAACGGCAAACAGTTCAAAATACATTTGAACGATGATATAAAATTTTATTTATGTTCGAACAGTTGTTTTTGTCTGTAATTTGTTTGGTATGAAAGCAAATGTTCGAACATTCAGCTTCAAAGATCAGTAATGTTTGATAAACGGGATAACCGGTAATAAACGGTAAGTTGTTAATTTCCAATTATATATTTATTTAAATTTATAAAACATTTCTTTTCTTTTTTTAACATTTGTTGACAAAATTTACTGAAGTCCAGTGTTCTGTTTTGATCAAGGCAAGTTCATGTAACAACAAAGGAATTTAAAAGTAGTTCTGAAAGTTGATATTTTCACTCATTATTTTTCAGTGATAATATCGATATTGATATTTTCACTGTTGTTATTTCACTGTTAAAACCCCATATTTCATCGTTAAGCATGAAAGAAATACATTTATATCATTTGGTATTTAAACGACGTTTTAGGGGTTTTATATATCATTATATAAGAGGTTTGTATGAAATGATTTGATTTTGTATAACTTACTTTAGAACATTTTTAATTTTAAATTGACTTATATATAGGTCTTTATTGAGTCATTAATAATTGTATTAGAACTAAGCTGTGCGATTTTTGCTCTTAGAGTTTGAAGAATATGGATGTTATTACCTGTAGAGTAATTGAATCAATACATTGTTTATTGATGCTATACAACAACGTTGTGTGCTGCTTAAATCGTTAAGACTATATATTGGCAACTGAATCATTTAGGAATAAATAACGCAAAATTATTATTGATTCGGAAAAAAGGTCTAATATAGAGTTTCGTGGGAAAAGAGCTGACATCGGTTTGCCTAGGATATTTAAGTGTAAGTTGGATTTAATGTTGCTAAAAATAAAATGTATACATTTTTTGTCTTTTAAAAAAATAATTCAGTATATACACCATTTGAATATCGCAATTTTGAAGATAATTAAGAAGTTGTATTGTTGACGCCTTTAACATATCAGAGTCAAATATGGCTGCCTTATTTTTACCATCAATAACTACAGGTACTGTATTTGTTTTTGGCGAAGCTGCTTTGATGAGTTTTGAACTACATTTTTGACTAATCATTTACTGTAATATTCGCCACTATTAGCATATGCAGTTAATTTACAGAGTAATTTATTGACCAGGCAAAACACGATTTTACACGCTAGGGTTTGATGAAAATATTTTACTGAATTTGTACTCATCACTTTGTTTAAAACAACGAAGTCTTTTATTTTGCGATGCAGGTTTGCCCGCTGATATATATGCACATCGACTTACATTTTGTTCCTGGACATAAAGCTATACAATAGTTATATCATTTAAGTAATAATAAAATGAAAAAAAATACAAGGAAGAGCTCAGAAGTCTGAAATTAAAAAATAAACTGTTCTTGGGCACATGGCAAGGCCCCAAACGACATTAAAGCTGCCCTCTCACAGACTGAAGGTTTTGACAACTTTTTTTCATTTTTTGTCTTGAAACAAGACAATTTTTGCAAAAATCAATGTAAACCAGTTATATAAGACTGCTGACAAAACATTATTTTATGCATTTTTCTTAAACCATAAAACAATAATTTTCGAACGGAAATATGAAAATCTACGATCTGATTTGTGTCACCAATATTATGTCATCGGTTTGCTGATATTTACGCAAAACTTTGCACTTTCCAAGACAAAAAATAAATAAAATGTCTGTGAGAGTGCAGCTTTAAACTATAGCCAGATACATATTAACATCACATACACAGAAACAAACATTAAGAACAAGTTTACAACGTATACACCAATACGAACACCATAAACAGAAATTATTTTGCCGTTAAATAATTGCATTACCGCCTGAATAGTCAGTGAAACAGACCTCACTGGAATTTCTAGGGGCATAAACTAGTTAGCATGGCCATAACCTCACATTTTGCTAATCATTGATCAATAGTTACTAATAAAATTAAAATAAAGAAGCCTGGTAAGAGCATGCATCAACATAATAAGAATGAAAAATAACGCTAACAATAACTATATAAACTAATAAATTAGTTTCAAGTACTCAATGACCGCATACCAGCATCCCTTGTTGACGGTGAGATCAAGGCTGAGCACTGTTGTTGTTTAAATTTAGGCTCACTATAGGATATGGATATCATTTTGAAAAATTATTTTTAGGGGGTTGTTGCTTTTAAAAAAAAATAGATTGAAAGGGAATATAGTTGGTTTTATTCCTAGACCTTACAAACAATAAATTGTCCAATCATAGAGGAGATGGGTGACCTAACTGAGAAATTATGGCCGTACGTTAAGTATGACGCGTACAAGAGAACACAATGCTCAAAGGTTAAGACAACTACGTTTGCCTATACCAATAAGACGTTACGCAGGAAAGGTCAATTCATGCGTTCAATTTGTACTGTAGATAAATATTTTAGTTCTTTGTCACTGAAAATAATTAATGAATGTTTTATATTAGTCTGTTTTGATTGTAAAGGGATTATGAACAACTTTCATACTACATGTAACGTATGGTAAAGAAGGATTAGTTTGTTTTCCTTTACAAACATTTTTAATGTAAGGCAACGCATTCAAACTAATTCTGAATAAAGTGGTATTATTTTGTCAAGAATAACTATTATGTGACAGTTAATGATCTCGTGCCAATAACTCAACAGCGTTCAAATAGGTATATTTCTATAATTGAATCCGTGGAAGCTGGACTAATATACATAATGTTTATTATAAAGTACCAAATCGGTGTAAAATGGAAGAAACCTACAAATAGCTGTATATAATTTATATATTTTATATAAAGAGGAAGCTATATCATAACTACACTTCCATGTGAAAGTTTCAATTTGATAAATATACCTAGTTTTTTTTCAATTTGATAAACATAACTAGTCTTTTTAATTATAATATGTATGCACTGTGCTGTTTGTTGAGTTTTGTGCTGTTTTTTCATTTTTCTTGTTTGTGATTTTTTGTGTTCTATGTCTTTGGCGTTTACCCAGTGTCATTAAACTTTTTGCTACTGAGCTTATTTATGTAGTTCTTCACATAAGTATTGGTTTAAACGTCGTTTGCGAAATTTCACTATAAACACGTTATGGTACTCGAATAAGCACAGTATGCGTGTGATTCGAAACTTGTATAGTGCTTCATTTCTCAACGACTTGGTCTTGGTTTTTTTGTGTAGGCACATTACAATCTAGAAATTTTCATATGTTCTGTTTTGTTAATTTTACGTATATTTATTCTGACGATTGCGCCAATAAACACCAAATAAGTTCAAGTCGGAAAGGAGCACCCGATCTACTCGTAGGTCGCCAAAGTTGAACTTGTATTCATACGTAGTATGCAGGAAGTAATCCAAACGGACAGAAGTGTTTGCGATCTCAGTCTCTTAAAAAACCACATACCCCTCTATCAACTGAATCTCAAAAATACACAATGCGAATATCGGGTTTCAGTCTCTTTTATCGAGACATGACATAATTACGATAACTAGGAAGATTGGAGCACATATATCGACGTGGCTCATATTTCGATACACACTGGTTATTTCCTTATGGAACGTTGTGCGATTCATGTGCTTCTCAAATGACAGGCTTGGGCAGGAATATATTGCGGTTATTTTGCAATCGGTTCTCATTACGGAAATTAACGTTATGAAAAAATCGTGTCTTTGGTTTTTACCAGATAATAGTTGTAAGAAGCTGTGTGTATGAATATAGAGGTGGAAGGTTGAATGTATACGCTACCCGGTCAGGACTACAGAAACGTTTCGGAGATAAAGTGTTCAACATTTTAAAAATTTACTTTTTTCGTCATTGCTATGTGTGGTTAACATCATGCTAAGCATGGCGACAAAGCATAACAAATGACCTTTTGCGAATTCCATTATACTTTAATGAACAAGTAGCGCCGGTTATTAAATTTGCATGATACTTAATCGATTGTTACTCCAAGTATTGTTTTCAATACAGACATTTCAGCAAAACTGATTTTAAATTTATCTTTTAAAATCCAAATAAAATGATCTATTTTCTGCACTTTTTCCTGTTGGTAACTTTAAATTGAATTTCAGCCATTTTTGATTTATAGTGATGTATTTCGTACTTCTTTCACATTCCTACTGTTAAAAAAAGAGATGGTTTGGCAAATGAATAGATCAGTTTAAATGAACGTAATACATAATGTAAGATCCTTTAAAGAAAACTTCGAAGAAAATTTGAGAAAAAGCGTCAGGAGTGATTTTTAATCCTTAACAAGAACCAATAAGGGCAAAGTATTTAGTTTTTTTAAAAGTTTTTTTTTCAAGAAAGACGAAGTGCTCACTCGATGAAATAATAATTAGACGTTTATTTTTTATTTGTATCGGTTTTTTTCACAAAGCGAAATCTTGTACTTTAAATAGCGTACGTTCTTTTTCGGGCGGGCGGGCGGGAGGGAGGGTGATGTCAAATTTACATATGGTATTAAATTATTTTAGTTAGGCTTGACAAGAAGTGACCAAACTTTGCATATAAATGTGACTATTAAAATGGACTTAACTCTCGAAAAATTTCGACAAAAAAGATATATCAGAACAGTTTTTTTTGCTGAAAGTATTGCATTATTAAAATAATTGAAAGACTATACACGGTGTACTCCCTCAAAGTATAATATTTGTTAGAGAAAGTCTAAAAGGTGCATAATATTCCTCAATAATTAAAATAACGATACTGACTTGGGAATTTTATTTCCGCTTTACGTACAGCACCCTTTAAGAATGGACAATGTCTCACATTGATCAACTTGTTCGGCCTTGGGTTTACAAAACAATAATTCACATTTGTTACGCCAGACAATTAAGAACGGAAGGTACGCTTATATTTCATCTTCATGCAGAAAGGGATTACCATAATTGTTGAAAGTTGTGTCGACATAGCTTTAAGGGAGGTTATTTATTATTCTAGCATGACTTTTGCGTATCAAATGATGTAATAAATAAGTTCTAGCCGCTCTTCTGATTTAAAAGCGTCTACGATTTAAGATTTAAAAAAAATAATTAATGGAGGAAGCAATCTCCATTAATTTTGAAAGTCGAGTCGGAGGCTGTACGTATTGTTATATTTTGTTGGCAAAAACGTATTCGTATTGAATTCTTAAATGAATAAAGTCTTGTTCTGTATTTGTATTCATTTAAAACGACTTAAACTACTAGACTCGGAAAAAAAACACGATATTTTTAGGAAGTTTAAGAATGGCTTTTGCAGCCCAATTATGGAAGGTTTTTACCTGATGTATGTCACTTGAGTTTCCTTTGCCCCAAATCTGATAACAATAATCAATTATTGGAAGGATGTATGCATTGTAAAACAAACGTTTCATTTCATCATTGAGGTAAAATGCTTTGCAGGCTTGTATGTTATTGAATATCATATAAATCTTTAATTGAATTTAATAAATATGTATCACTATCAAAGGCTATATAAGGACTTGTGATTTAAAATGTCATTTAGCTATGCTTAAAGTTGAAGTTTTTTGGATAGACAAACCTTAGTACATGCAATGTGTGTGTTTATTGTAAATATCCTACAACCTTTTAGCTATTACATGCAAACATTATTTGTGCAAACAGTCATTAAGGTTAACTAATTACACCTAAGCATACTGAAATTGCCATTAAAATTATGGAAGATTTTCCGTGGCCACAGGTTTCGCTATGAAATAACACTCAGAGAATGCACACTGCTGTTTAAACATGTTTTACGAGATGATAATGGTATTGCCTTCCTATAAATTGAGATTAAGCTACAGCGGGATTAGAATGAATGCCCGACATCTTCGAATCTCTGTTTACCTCCTGTTATTTGAAGTATAGCACGCAACAAGGTCTGGAAAGTGTTACCAATTTTTATTTAATAAGGCGCATTGTTTTAATGTTCACACGTTAGCTGGAATTACCTCTGGTAATCTATCCGCGGCATGCCTGCTCACAAGGTCATATTTCAACGTACTGAGGAACTGCAAGTATGTAGCGCAGTCAACGTTTGTTTTAATTTGCTACCCTTTATATTAACTAGTATATGCAATATTTGAGTTTAGTATTTACTCGTTATTTTATTTGTCGGAAATGATGTCATTGATATTTTGTCCCAGTCCTGCATGTGTTGATCATGATTTTGATAGCAGAACGGGAACACTTTTCACAAAAAGTAAATTTCGCTTTTATTACGCGGTCAATTCTCTATCAAATACATTAAATGATACAAGTACATTACATCACAATTGCGTATATTCCTTTAACAAAGTTTAGTTTCAAAATATTGCCTTTGAATCAGGAGTTTGCGATTCAGAGTGAAAAGAAAGAAAATGATAAATATATACTTCAGCCGGAAATGTAATTTCAATTGAGATGAAAATGTAAAAAGTTTTGGAATTCAATTTCATCCGCAATAAAAAACGCAAATCCATGATAAAACAGAAAGACCTAATGCCAATATATTAACTTCCCTGAACGCGTAGCGTATGTTATCGAATTCGCCGTATGCCGAATTGACTGTTATTTCAAATATATAGATATGATTAAATACAAACTTTTCCTCGACGTTTAACTTTTTATCGATGTGTTCCTAAACAGACAGGTCAACTAGTACGTTTTTTTCTTCTCTATGGTCGCTTCCTTGACAAATATGTTTAATGCAAAAAACTCTTTATAGTCTATACAACTGTATTTACTTAATAACGCTTATAATCAAACAAGTTAAATTTGAATTGAAAAGTGAATATATTTTTTCTTTATTTAAATGAAACATCAAACTTGGCAATATAATATGATTGTAATTTACGTGAAATGACGTTTTGTACGCCACATTTTCTGATGTTAGGTGCTTCACTATGGGTATAGCCGTTCTTAGAAAGTTATTTACCACTTTTTTATTTCAAACACTGATATAATGCGTTGAAATACTTCCTATTTTTAGTTTCCTTTTTATTGAAATGTATGCATATGAAATATGACAATACTCGTTCTGTTTTTGACAATTGAAGTCCCAATGAATTGCTCGATTTACATGCGTTATAAATCAGCAGTCACAAGTGTTGGAACAGTTGGATACGCTGCCAGTAGGTATTCACATCGCTCTTCAACGAATCCAGTGCATTCTAGAATACAATTAATAAATAATAAAAAGAATCATGACCAGAATTTTAAATAAAAAAAACACATCAGAATTTTTTTTTATATTTTTGATGTTTAAGAAAAAAACGCCAAAATTGTATGGTAAAATATATAACATTTATAGAAATATTAAAAGTACATGAATCTTTCAGTTACTATAAGTGTATTAAATTATAAAGGTATTTTTAAGGTAATAAAGTTTTCGGGAATACATATTGCTGATTCGCTGTCTTGTAAGACAAACTGTCAATATAGATATAAATCGAGTAAACTGATACAGTTTTACCGTAGTCCTTTCGCTAGATGCTATCAAATTTACAATATCAAACTATGCACAGCAAAACTTTAGAAGTGCCGTTGGTTGAACTGTGGTTAATGCACTAAAATCTTGAGAAAAAAATGCCTTCTGATTACTGTTCAAAACCAGCAGTAAAATAAGAAGGCGAACGCTTAGGACATGTTTTTCTCATATTTCACAATTCTTTGGTATGAACAAATGTGTTTGGCTGCGTTATGTCGATACGAGACAGGGTAATAAGTGTTGGTCTGCGGTAAATGACAAAGTCGTCTACAAGAAAAAAACATTTATGTTAAATCAATTCACATTTAATACATGTTTGCAGTGTGATGCAAACGTTTTAATTCAATGTTTTTTCATTAAATAGAATGTGTGACATTTATTTTAGCGTTTTTTTGATAGCACAATAATCAAAATTGACGAAAAAATACAGACACATAAATTATCCGAATTAAAATGTGATATAAAAGTTTATCACCAAACATATTTTCAAAGCCTCGAGAATTGTTTTTGATTTATTTGAAATTGACAATTGCGTTAAAAAAACAATCATGAAACTAATATAAAATGTGCTGCTTTGTGGGCATCTTGTATACTTTATATACGAACCAATGGTAGATTAGGACAAATTACGCTAATTACAACAAAACAAGGGACTCAGGAACAAGCTGAAATAAACGTCCAGCTTCTGCGCTCTGTTTTTGTTTCATTGCACTGTAAGTAATCTACAAAACAGCGCAGCAATCTTTGCATCACTATCATGAGAGCGAAACACTTTTCAAAGGATCTGGCAATGGGTTTCCAAAACAATAATTGACATTTAATTTACATCATTTGAACACGACGGGGTTGCTCAAATTCCATGCTTGTGCAGGAAGCAATTACCATAAATAACGTACGTCAAGTCGACTTTGTTTCTATCGTTGTTATTGTGATATTGTTTCGGACAAAACGTGTTAGTATAAAATGGGATAAGTAATAAGGTTTTATCCATAGTGAGATAACAAAACTATTTTGGAGGCATGATCATTATGTAAAGGGACACTATCTTCAAAGTAATATATTTGTTTGAGCAAGTGTTATCTTTGTATCAAACAGTTATGTTAAAATATAAATGAAGAAATGAAGTTTTGCTTTAGAAACATCATATTTATAAAGATTTAAATAAGTCGTTCAATATAAGTATACTCTATTCAGTCATTGCACATTGATATTTATCTTTATCCCTTAAAAAAAAACGTACAGAAGAAGACCAGATCAATTATACTATATTTCGAGAGTAACGACGCATGGAATAATTGTTTTCCCTTTGCCGCAAACAATCAAGACATTAATTATATGACCCTGAAAAAATATGTGTTCTAAGGTTTGTAGAATTGTGACGTTATAATCGTTGAGTTTTTAAATTAATAAATTGCTTTTTGGTGCTATTAAACACAACTGTGTGCTGGTAAATTCAATAAGAGTATGAATTGGCAACTGTATTATTGAGGGATTAATAATGCAACATAATTAGAGGAAAAACACCTTTTTGGTTTCGGAAATGTGTTCATAGGAATCCACCTGAGGTCAGTTAAACTGTGATATTTATGTTAGAGGTAGAATCAAAGTTGTCAATATTTGTTTCAGTATATACACCACTTGTATACTTTAAATTAAAAGATAAGCCAAAAGCTAAAATCTTAATTGTTTGCGCCTTTTAACATGATCAACGTGGTTGCTGCACTGATGACCACAATATTTTCGGCGTAGCTGTTTAAATAAGCACTAGAACTACGTTTGAACAGAACATCAATTGTAAATGAAAGGCGGTTTTTATATATTGATAAATTTACAAAAAAACATTTTGGCCGGTGTATTTAAAGTGATTTTGAAATAATTTGGGTGTGATGAACATACAATTATATGTTGACCAAGTCTTAAGTTATACTGACTTATGTACAAACAATATGTTTTTCAATAACTGTTCATCAAAAGATACGTTTCACTCCTGTCAAAACCTAAAATCCGAAACAAGTCCAATAGCTTGCTACATGCATTAGATCCCACATGACTATTTCGCAAAAATATTTATTATTTCGTATTATCGCGCATATGGATTAAAAACTAAAACATTTTTTTATTTTTTTATTAATACTGTAATTTCGTGTGTATTTTAGTCGTTCACGTATTAGCAAATTTATGCAAACTGGACTAAATTATAAATGATAAAACAGTGTACATAAAGAGAACTGCAATATGAACGCCCCTTTTTCAGTCAGTATAAAACTGTTTTTATTTTATCTTATTTCTTTATTCATTTAAGTAAGTAAAAATACGCAAAACGCAAACTTCCTTCCATCGAAGATCTTAACATTGTTTTATATTTTATAAAAGATGTTTGGAAATTTGACAAGTATTGTAAACTTTATAGTTAAACATAATTTAGCCATAATAATTGTATTCATAAACACATGTTATATATATTTTTCTTTAGAAAGTCTTTATAAATTGTATGTGTTCAAATTATTGTACTTTACTTGTTTTCCTACGGGAAAAAGATTGACCTTATTTCAAATACACAATTGTGCCAGGCAAATTTATATTGAAGTGGTGATATTGGTCAGTATCAATTTGAATTTCACGGATACATGTTTGGCCGTATTAATATTATTCTGCATATAATGATCACTAGTATGATGATTAGATATTTTGAACGTAACTTTTTAATATCAAAGATATTTAAACCGTTTTGTTTATATGTCTCGTTCTCCTGGTACTGGTAAATCTATGTCTTAATATACCTACATGGTAGCTATTCCCAGAATCTTCATATAACACAATAATCTACATGTATGTTATGACTATGCTTTTATTTTGCATATAATGTCAACACATAAGTCTTTAATTATTATAAGCCAAAAGGTAAACAAATAATGTAACCCTGCTATGTTAAATATTGTCATTTGTACAACACAAGAGAATAGCAGGCTACGGAGCATGTTTCTGCATTAGCTTAAGTATCCGTGTCTAACGTAGATATAAAATTGTATTGGAAACCTTACGTTAGACAATTAAGGCCCTTGCAATATCCCTTTTTTCAAATTTACACTGCATCATTATCATCATCATCATCATCATCATCATCATCATCATCATCATCATCATTATTATTATTATTATTATTATTATTATTATTATCATTATCATTATTATTATTATTATTATTATTATTATTATTATTATTATTATTATTATTAATATTATTATCATTATTATTATTTTTATTATTATAACTAAATAGATTATTGTGATATGATTTGATTGTGTATGAATTGACACATTTTGAAACTTGAAAACATGATTGATGAGTCCATAGTCCTTAGATGGCGTCACTTATAATTGTATTGGAAGAACTAAACTTGACGTTCTTTGGAGATTGAAGAGTATTGATGTTAATACCTGTTAAGTAATTAAATCAATACAGGTTTTCTTGGTACAATACTACAATACTGTGAGCTGTTTAAAGCGTGAGAGAATATTGGCAAGTGAAAGATTTAGTAATAAATAGTGCAACATCACTAGCGAAAAAGACGTTTTTGTTTCGGAAAAGAGCACTTATATAGAGTGTCGCAGGAGAACAGTTGGCGTCGGTTAAACTAGTTTATAATTGAGGTAGGATTTAATGTATTTTGAAATAGAGTGTATGTATATTTATTGTCGTTGGAAGATTTTTGTCAGTATATACACCATCTGTATTATGCAATTTTAAAGATAAGCTAGAAGCTTACAGATTTTATTTTTTGCGCGTTTTTAACATAATCAGAGTCATATACGGCTGGTGCACTGATACCTACAGTTGTTTTCGGCTAAGCTGTTTTGATGTGTTTAAAACTATATTTTGGTCTTACCAATATTAATTTAATTTAAAAAAAATATGGAACAGGCAAAACACGATTTCTCACGCTCGGGTTTGATGCATATTTTTGACTGAATTTGTTTAAATCCCTTAGGTTAAAACAACAGAGACTTTTCTATTGCGATGCAGATATGTCCGGTGATATATACGCGGTGGACTTACATTTTTACCTCGTCATACAGATATTAAATAATGTTATCATCTAACGTAAAGATACAATGAAAAATGGATGGAAGAGCTCAGTAGTCTGAAATTAAAAATTAAATCCTGTATTGGTGCAGAAGGCAAGGTCCCAAACGACGTTTAACTATAAACACACTTATATTAACATCACATACACAAATACAATCACCGAGAACAATCCAGCACCACATATACCAATGCAAACACCACGCACAAACAATATCCTTATCAAAATTGCGTTGCCCTTAAATAAGGGGTTAACCGCCTTGGAACGGTCAGTGACAGTTGAGCGGAACTACTTGGGGACATTAACTATTTAGCATGACCTTAATCTCACACTTGTCCCATCATGTATCAATAATTACTGTATTACAATATATAAGCCAGACCAGAGCACGAACCAACTTGAAAACAATGAAAAATAACGCAAAAGAGCAAATAAATCATAAATTTACTGCAAGTACTCACTGACCGGATATCAACATCACCTGTTAACGAAGAAATCAATGCGGAGCAAATGTGCTTGCTCTTAAGACAACACAATCCAACTCTCTAAATATCATATACTTATTTTGTAATAGCTCCACTTAGGCAAGGGGAATAGCAATTTAGTTTGAATTATAGAAATGTACTGACTTTCTTAAACCTACCTTGCTATTTTGTCATACCTAACTATATGCTTCATTATTTTTAATACCATTAGTTTGTATTGTTGTCACATTGAAGGACGTGTCCTTTATTTTGGGGCCACTGGGCTTCGGCGTATATTTTCAAATGTTCTTTAGCTGGACGTCCGTTTGCGAATTGTCGTTGTGTTTGATTAAGAAATATTTTCCGAAAGAATGTTATTTTAGAAAGGGTTTTGATTGGAAATACGGATGGTTTCATTCCTAGTCCTGATAAACAAACTATTGTCATACTGGAGGTGGCCAACCTTATTTAGACATTAAGTTCGCTTGTTAAGTATGATGCTTACAATACAACGATGTTCATGGATTAAAATCAGCCCCCTCCCCCCTCCCTTCCTCAATTTACCACAGGGACATATAATTTCGTTTATTTTCATTGACAATAATTTATTTTTGTACAGACTGAATTGTTTATATTATTTCTGACGAATATGTGAAGTTAGAGTAAAAAAAGTGCGGCCGATCATTTGTAGATCGCCTAAGTTGAACTGTAATTACACGTAGTATGCAACAAGTAGTCCAAACGCACAGTCACAGTAGTGTTTGCGTCCTCTCTTTTCTTTATAAACCACATACCCTCCACCTTTCGACTGATGAAAGTTTTTGTGAATTTCCAAAACAAAACACAAAGCGAAAATCGGATTTCAGTCTCTTCTATCCAAACATGACAAAATCTACAATAACTAGGAACTTTGGAACACATCAATCGACGTGGATCATATTTCGATACAAACCGGTAATTGTCATAGGGTATGTTGTGCAATTCATAAGGTGTTTCTCAAATGACAAGTTTGCGCAGGAAGATATTACCGTAAATGTTGATTTGGTTTCACATTACGGAAATTAACATTATGGGGAAAGCTTATCTTATGTATTTAAAAGATAACAGTTGAAAGAAGCTGCGTGTATTAAAACGTACTGTTTTCTAACATATTGCCCTAAAGCGCTAATGCCGCTATGACTGTTGTTTTGCCAAATGTGCCATGAAAGAGAATAACAGGTCAATGATCATGTTTCTATATAAGGTATGGTCTCCGTGCCTTACTGCTATAAATATTTGCACCATTACGTCAGACAATGGTGGCGGGTACAATGTCCCTATATTACCATTTAATATGTCATTACCATTGCTTATGATAACAGCGTTACATGTGGCTCACCAGCCAGAATCACGAAATTGTTTCGGAGATTAGGAGTTTATCACTCCAATAATTTACTTTTTCGTCTATGCTATATGTGTAACTCAAAGTGTAAACAAAATTGATAACAAATAATAAGTTTCTGCTGCAGACGTTCAAAAAATCTTTGAACTGTGTCTTGTATAGTTCCTTGAAGAAATATAGTTGTCGGTCTTTTTTAATGGTAAACAGGATGCTAAGCGTGGCGACAAAACAGAATGAAAAACAAATGAATAAAACAGTAAATTTAATATTATCGTAAAGCGAATTGCTACTATAATATAGCAATACTGGACATTCAGACCATTTATAATATACATTGCAATGAAATGTCTTAGATCCTTGGGCAAACGGAAGGAACGAGACATTGTGTCAGACATGGACTAATTTCTGGCAATATTATTTTCAAAACATGTTCAATACATATGCCTGGAAATGCATACTGAAATCATGTGAAAACATTAATTTGCAATTCAGACAGCATTGCAAAACTAGAAGCTATATAATACTCGATATCCTTATTCCACACGAGACAAAATACATATTACGGTTTGAAATCTAATTTCGTCCTGAGCTAAAACACACATCCATAATCAATTTTAAATAAAACAACAAATGACCTTTGCGAATTCCATTACACTTTGATGAACAAGAAGGGCAAGTTATTAAATTCGCATGATATATTATCAATTATTATTCTTAAGAATTAGTTCAAAACAGACATTTCATCAAACGTAATTTTAAATTTATATGTTTTCCCCCCTTTGAAAACATATCTCAATCGCAGACAATTTAATTTTATAGTGATGCATGCCGTACGTTTTTTCACATTACAACTGTTTAACATTTCGGAACACGAATGGTATAGAACGTGAATAAGACAGTTCGAAATAAATTATCGGGGTGCTTAACAGTTTGAAATTAAAATAAATATCTGTTGAATACTTTAATATGTGAATGTAAAAATATTGACAAGTACAATTAAATAATTATAAAAATGAATTTAATTAAGTATATTCATTATGAGGCTTTACACGGTGTGTTTCTCTGATACATATTAGGAGAAAGTCAAAATAGTCCACACAATCAAATAACACTTCTTACAAGAGGGAGAATATGTTTCTGCCTCAAAATCTTATATCGCCTGATATAGTAATAATAAAACTTCACTTAGGTGGGGGATGGGTTTGCCTAGTTTTTAATGCGACTTAAGCTTTTGTTTCTGTTTTGGTAAGTTATTGCCCAGATTCAATATGTAGCATTTGACAATAGTCTCTGTTATGGTTCACTAACCTATTGACCAAACATTAATTGGCCACATATATGATCTGATTAATAACATTTAATTTTACATTAACCTAAACCTTTAAAAAATCTTACAACGTTTTCAAATGAATGTCTTTTTAAAATTATTTCTAGATGATAATTAATCTTAAATGTACAGACATCAAACTGGAAATGAAGAGAACGATTGTTTGTGCAATACGTATGCAACATGCAGGACAACTCTACCGATCGATGCAAGTTGTATATATTCAATGAGTAAACTGGTAACACTTAGAGTCACACCGAAATGTTTAAAACAGTAAAACCACGGTATTGTCTATAGCATCGTTAAAAATATCGCCAAAGTCTCATATAAATCAACTTTCTTGGCCTTGGGTTTACACAACAATAATTTACATTTGTTACACCAGACAATTAGGAACGGAAGGTACGCTCAAATTTCATCTTCATGAAGAAAGTAATTACCAAAATTGTTGAAACTGAATTAGTTTCAAGTAAGGTTATTTATTATTTTGGCATAACGTTCGCGTATCAAATGATGTAATAAATAAGTTCTTAACCGCTCTTCTGATTTAAAAGCGTCTACGGTTTAAGATAAAAATATAATTAATGGAGAAACCGTTCCCAATTAATTTCGAATGTTGAGTCGGTAGCTGCAAGTATTGCTATATGCTACATGTTTTTTGGCAAAACGATTTCGTATTGATCATTGAAATGAATTAGGTCTTGCTCGATATCTAAATTCATTTCATAAGGTCTATACTCACTAGATTTGTTCAAACGATATATTTTAAGTCACACTTTTTTATAATCGTTATATTTGTATTTTACATCTTTTTTATATTATTATATATCAAATGTTAAAAATTACACCTTTATAGTGAATCATTTACATAGCTACACATATAAACAAAAAGCAATGTAAACGGAAAAGAACAAATATGTCAATAAATAAAATAATAAACGATCATGACCTTTTTCATATTACCAAAAGGACCGCAGTACACAATGTTTTATAAGCGATCGTAATAACATGTTTATACTTTGCGAGATATGAAAACAAATCGAACATAAATATAAAAACAAACAAGTATTCGCTCTTGGTACTCATGCAATGTTTGTTTTTTAAAAGGCAATGGCTACCATGTAAACATATTGGGATATAGCAAAGACGATGCTCAGTTTCAGTATCTATTCACATTCGTCAATTCATATATACCTTTCAGCTATCTGTTTACAGGATTTGTAACGTTGATTGAATACCGAATAGTCTGTTTGATGATTATTACAGTAAAGATATTAATGCTAAGATTGACACAATTGTTAAACAAAAATGATTTGAGTCATGAGTTTTAACCAACATTACTTATTGGCCTTTTTAAAGATGTAGTTTTGATCATAGGGAGAAATACGTCAAAACATATTTTCTACTGTTATTGATCTAATTCTAACATATAAATAAGTCACAACAAACGAAACACCATCTTTGATTGACATTGTTTCCTATGTTTTCGAAGCACCCAAGACATATGCTGCGTTGAATGTAATAAGTTTGCAACTTAATAAATTGATTTTTTTTATACTGTTCACAACCTTTGTGTAAGGTTAATGATGTTTTTTTTTGTTACTATTTCAATTTTAGCCATTGTAATATATTGGAATAAATAATAAAATAGTATAGGCGAATAAGCCCAGCGGGTTTCTACAATATCACGGTCTATTACACTCTAGAACAACCATTGAAGCTCTGATGTGTGTGCGCTAATATCGAATTGACATTAATGTTATTACAGTGTTAATTTAAAAATTCGATCATTTACGATTACTACTTTAAAGTATGCGTAATAGGGTTTTGAATAATTAAAGATAAATGTTTGCAGTATTTTCTTTAAATTGAAATTATTTTTTATGTATCACTTTCAAAAGCTTAACATGCAGTGGCGATTCAAAATGTCATAACGCTTTGCAAAAATCTAGTATTTTGGGAATAATAATTCAAGATATATCTTAGTAGATGTAATGTTTATCTACTACAAGTAAGACCTAACGACTATAACATGCACCATTAAATGTTTAAATAACGATAGCGTTAACACCCACTACAGCTTAGCATATTGCAATTAACATTAACAAAAAATGTAGATATTCCTTAGGTTCCGCTATAAAATAACACCCAGACCATACCAACTGTTGTTTAAACATGTTTTATGTTATGAACATTAGTGTGCCTTCTTATGAATTGAAAAAACCCCCATTACATTGGGATTTAAATAAATACCCACCGTCTTCAAATATCTGTTTACCTCATGTCCTTTGAAGTACAGCACACAACAGGGTCTGGAAAGTGTTATCAATTTTAATTTAATTAGGCGCATTGTTAAAATGTTCACTTATTGGCTGGAATTATCTACAATAATTCATCCGCGGCATGCCTGTTTCCAAAGTCATCATTCACTGGACTGACGGACTGCAATAGTGTTATAACTGGATAACTTGACTCTTTCTACAAACAATGTACGTAGCGCTGTATACTTTTGTTTAAATTTGCTACTTTTTGATATGGAATAAATAACAAGAATGTTTACTCGTTTCTTTATTCATTTTTGCAAAAATATCTATCAAATTTTTATCTTGTATTTTCGAAAACATAAGTAATTAAAATATTTTCGCAAGTATACTAGTCGATAGTCAATTGAAAAACGTCTAATGCGCTAGAAACGTTGAATCTGCTTTGGTGTTTTCCTTATGTGTGTGGTGACTACAACCGAGGATTTTCCCAATTGTCTTTTCATTAATTCATCGTTTGACGAATGCATCAAGAATAATTCCATATAGTGTATTTCCGTACGATAACTTTACACAAAGTTTTACTTTTATACTAGTGTCAGTAGTGAAAAGTAGCATATACGTGATGTTTGCATTTTTGTTTCGGCAAATGACAAATGATTCAAATTTTCTGTTTTTTAATTCAACGTAGATTCATTCCGACGAATGCACCAACAAAGATCAAATACGTTCAGCCCGCTCGTTTTGTTCTGTAGATAGTCAAAATTGAACACCAACATCGACTTTCAAGCGCGTTTTAGGGTAAATGTATACCATTTAATATGGACATTTTTTTATAATTACAAAGCACTAAAAGATCTGTAAATATTTAACGGATACCTATTTAATCTTTTTATAGACAAAATGAAATCAATTTTGTTCAGATCGTCTGATAGCGCAGAGATCGACCTAAATGAATTTTGGCCACTTGTTCGAAATATGCTTACGTAAAACCGTGTATTGCTGTTGCTAAAAACTGAAGGGATAATATTGATTTCTGCACACTTCGAAATATCTAAAGAAATTCAAGTTTGTATTTCACTGCATGAAAAATTGAACCACAACTTTTAATTACTAACAAAAATCTATAAAATATCTGAACGCATACAATAAATTCACGTTACATATGTGTTCATTCGGTCAACAAGATGTTTAGTTTATTTCCCAGAATATTGCCTTTCAATCCTTGTAATTCAGACAGAATGAAAGCAAATGAGAAAAGTATACTTGAGCTGGAAATGTTTTATAAATTGAGACAGATAAATATTATGTTTTGAAAACCAATTTCGTCCCGAGCAGAGACGAAAATCCATGATTAAACTGCAAGAACTTTTGACAATATGCTTTCTTTATTGAATGAGTCGCGTATGTTATCAAATTCTTCAGATAACACTTTGATTGTCATACCAAAGATTTTATTAAATAAGACAGTTCATTAACGTTTAACACAGTATAAATTTAATAATTGCAGATAACTTTCAGTAGTGTATGCCGTTGTGATTGCTTGATGGAGTTTACAAACAAGCGAGTTTAGGGTGATTTGAAAAGTGAACAAGTTTCTGTTGATACAAAATAAACCATTATATGTGACAAAAATATATTTGTGGAAAGGAAGGCGACTCTCCGTACGACACTCTTTAAGAATTTCCGCGCTGATCGACTTTTGTGCCAAATGGTGAGGTTTGTCGCGGCGATATAAATGCGTACAATCTTTTCCTACAGTACAAGCAAACATTGACCATAATTTTAGAATAAAGTTCTTATTGTCACTTTGCGTTATATTCAAATATATTTTTTTAGGAAAATACATTGCAAAGAATATCAGCATGACACATCACAGAAAATCAATCGGTAGCTAGAAATTCAAGTCCCTGGATTACGTACATTCAATATTAGTCTTTGAAATTTGGCCTATTCATGCAGCTTCTTATACGTTTAAAACACCTTAACATTTATATACAAAATGTATTCCACTACTAAGGATCACACTCCATGTCTTGTCTTGCCCTATGATATCTGCACTTATCGCTCGGTTAATACAAGAACACAGTCTTGCCATTTCAGGAAATCTGTGTACATGACATATTACGGTACTCGTTCTGCTTTGACTGTTGAAATCCTGCTGGATTGCTCGGTTTACAAACAAACAAGTACAAGAATAATCAAAAATAGGGATCAAAGAACACACGAAAACAAAATATGTGTTTGTTGTGGTTAAGGGATGAAACGAAATTAATTGTTATTGTTATATTTCAAACAATAAAGTATCATGATAAAATATATCATATACACAGCAAGTTATGTAGCTTGATAGAAGAAATTTTAATTATATATATGTATCTATATAACGATATAAATATTTCAGGAGGACACGCTGTCTAGCAAAATAAATGGTCAATACAAATAAAGTGAACGTTATAACCTTAGTAAAATCGCTAGATGTTATGATATTTGTAATATCAATCTACGTTCAACTTGACTCCAGAAATAATTTATTGAACGGTGCTTTGTCTGCTCAAATCCAGCCATAACATATAAAGACGTAGGCTTAAGACATATGTTCTCTTATTTTGCAATTATTGGGTATGAACAATAGTGTTGGGCTGCCTGAATATATACGTGACAGGGTAATAATTGAGGATCTGACACAGATGAAAAAGTCGTCTACGAGGAAATACGTTCATTTTAACTTAATTGACAAATAATAAATGTATTCAGGGAAAAACAAATGTTTAAATGGAATGTATTCGGTTTAAATATAATATTTTACATTTATTTAAGTGATATATTTTTGATAGCACAATAATGCAAATTGCAAAATAATAAGGAAACATTAGTCATCCGCCAGCCAGAATTATTTATGATATAAAACATTTTATTATTTGAAATTGCTTTAACGAGCAAATTAAATAAGATTGTGTTGTTTAATCACTAAGCATTGTATTTGTGTAATAAATATGAATACATAGTGTATGTTGATTTGCTCCATGTACGAACCATTGGCAGCTTAAAAAATATTAAACTCATTACAATTAAACAAAGGAATAATAAACAAGCCCAGACCCCTAACATTGTACCAAAGCCCAGCTTCAGGGCAAAATTTTACACGCATTTATCGCATTTTAAATAATGTATTAAAACAACATTGTAATGTCTCCACCATTATGATGAGGACGGCGCATTACTCAACGCTTCTGGCATTTGGTTTCCATGACAGTAATTTTCATTCTTGACATATACACCATCTTAACACACGGGGTCTCTCCAATTACATGTTTAGGCAGGAAGCATTTACCATAAATAACGCGAGTCGGTCTTTTTTCAAGCAGTGTTATTGTTGTATTGTTTCTGACATAACGTGTGCGCTATAAACGGGAAATAAATACGATTTTGATCGATATCATGATAACCCGAAGATATTCAGGAGGCGAAACAAGACCAAAAATAAATAAAACCCATCATTCCTTTCGCAAAAATATAAGAAAAATAACTTTGAAAGCAAATACGGCAAAACACCTTTTGGTCTCGGAAGTCATTATTCGTAGTCAGGAGAACAGTCATTGGAAAACAAGTTAATGGTAAATAATGTAATGGTAAATAATGACAACACAACTGGTAGATAAAAACGTGTACGTGTGCCCTTTCGATTAGACTTTCAGAAATTTACGCTTGAAAGCAAGTAAATTCGTTCATATTTTACTTTAAGAAACGTAAGCTCGTTTATTTGTCACTGAAAATCACGAACTATTGTATTTTTAAAGTGTTTTATTGTGGATGAAATCCGGAAATAAAACGATAAACATGATCATTTAGGAGTAACGACGACATCAAACGTATGTTAAATATTGCTTTTATAGTGAATAGTCTTTGAATCGTGATATTAGGTTGTTAATAATTAAGTATATAATTTGTAGTTTTTCATGTGAGAACCCAACTGGATGTGGATAAAGTAGCATAAATTAAACAGGGGTCACTGATATGTTACAGTCAATGTTCCAGAGACTCCTTAATTTGATTCACAACACTGTGCATCTTATTTTACAAATTGGTTTCGATATATCCTTAGGGGTCTGCATGTAATGCCCATTACTCATCAGCTAAAAGAAGAAATATATTTATGTTATGTAATCCGTGGTATAATAATTTAAATGAAATGCCCAAAGTCGATGTCGAAACAAACCATTGCTAGTTTATGGGTTTGTAAGCAAAACCTGATTGATATATCATATTTCTATCATCATCAAACTACGCGACAAAACCGATGCCTTTTGTTCGGTACTACTTAAAATTGTTGAATCTTAATAAGCCGTCCGTTGAAACGTTTCAGTTTGATTTAAACCTTGTTTGCGACAACTAATGTTCGTAGTAAATTGTAGAATAAACTGAGTGTTTGCAGTTATGTGTCGGCCAATGACAGTCGATATCTTTTCAAATTGACTGTTAATTTAGTCTACGGAGATCGTTTTTGACGAATACACAAAACAAACAAGTTAGATTCGAAAGCATACGCCCGATCTATTGTCTGTTTATCGTTAACATTGCAAGGCACACCCGTGTTTCGCAGCCTCGCTATTCTTACTAGACCACATAACCCTCTTGTCAGACACAAACGCGTTCGATTTTTCTCAGAAAACACAAACTGTGAACATGGAGAACATAGCTCGACATGGCTCTAATTTATATTTAAACCGATGATTGAACATTGTGTTATTCAATCGAAGTGTATCTCAAATGACACGCTTGTGCAGGAAGATATTGTCTTTAAAGTTGATTTGGTTTCGCATTACGGAAATTAACATACATCGGTAGGACTTTACCTTAGTATTTTCAAGATAATATTTGTTAGTCATTAATGCTGTTATGATGTATGTCCCAAAAACGCCAAAGAAGTTTATACGAGGCTCTTGAGCATGCTTCTGTATTTGTTAAAATATCCTTGTCTGACCGTAGTTGTTTTTGTTTTGGAACCATTAGGTTAGAAAATTGTTGCTATTGCCATATCTTGCTTATTTTAAGCGTAAAAACAATTATTTTCCAACATTCCAAAATTTGTTTAAAACACAATTTATATAAAACAATTTGCCAGTCAGAAGCTTGTTTAATAAAAACATAACGCGTAGCGTGACGAAAAAAATACAGAATGCATGACAAGCATCCCAGTAAAGCAGTATTGAAAATTCAGACTGTTAATAAAATACTTATAAATGGCTGCCTAAGATCCTCGAGCAAACGTAAGAACGACTATACAGCCATGCTACTTTTCAAGCTCAATTGCAGTCAATAATATTTTTCAAAAGCGTCTTCCAGACACCTTCTTTGAATGCATACTTGAATCATTGTGAAAACATCTTGTTATTTTAAACGAGAAAAATAAATATAACAATTTGGAAGACAATTTCGTCCCGAGTAGACATACATATCTATAATCAAATTTGAATGAAACAACTTTGTTTAATACGTAGCTTCTGTTTTTAATTTCGTGTGATACATGATCATTTAACCTAATTGTTCTTTTTTTCTCGAAATAACCTCGCCAACCCATATCTTTTCCATTTACGTTTCTGAAGTAGACCTCTCAATTGCAGAAAATTGAAATCAATAATGATAAACGTGATAACTATTATTTCATCTTAACTAACTCTTTTTGTGACTATAAATATTAGTATTTGCTGGCAGGTTTCCACGAAAGGTCTTGAGATAAATAGCAAAGCCGTCTGCAATGCGAAATAAAAACAAATATTAGATGAATTATATTGTTTGCTTTGTTGTTTTAATCAGATTTCAAATTGCATTAAGGAAATGGCAAAGTTTAAATTATATGACTTAGTACATGTTTCACAACTCTAGCGATTTTTAGCAACATGAAATTGGAATAAACAAGGTATATTGCAAAGTATAAGATATGAGCGGATAATTTGCATCTGTTTGTTTTCTCTAAGATCTGACATAGTGATCTCGTTATAACCCCACGTGACCCACAGTTAATGAACGCTTCGATTATATCAAGGAAGAACAGTTTGATTAAAGTCTAACCAATTAATTTAAATATTTGGTTCTTTTTTTAAACACTTGACATAATGACCCTGGTTTTTGAACTCATGTGACGAAGCTTCAAACTAGTCATAACTTTCATTAAGGAAAACATTCTGATTAGGTTTCAAACGTGTTCAAGAAAAGGGCCACGAGATTTTTACCCAAAATTAGTTACGGAACTCTCACCAGATGTAGTTTTAGGCATAGGTGGAATTATGTGTCAAATATGGTGATTTTTATGTTATTTATTGAATAGTAACATAATATCTTTAACATGAAAACATCGTCTATTGATATTGCCTCCTATGGTTTTTAAGCATCCAGGAAACATGATGCATAGGTTATTAGTTTGCAATCTAATGAATTGAATATGTGTTGTACTGCACAAAACCATTGTATATGGCTAAAACAAGAATAGTTGTTTCGCTGCGTTCGTGTATTAGCCATTGCAATATTTTGGAATGAATAGCAAAATACTATTAGCGAATAACTCTAGTGGGTTTCTATAGTCATTTGTATCAGTCTAGAACACAATGTCACATTTATTGGAGCATTGACGTGTGCTTATAGTGAACTTAGATTGGTACGTCAAAGGTAAAATAAGTATTATGTGTTTTTCTACTGTATGAATAAATGGGGAGGTGCCCTGTATTACCAAAAGAACACTGTCCGCATGTGAATAGTATTTGTGTTGTTCTTCCATGATTCTTGTTTGTTATTATTTGTTTTTGTGTTCTATGTCTTTGGCGTTTACCCAGTGCCATTAAACCGGGTTAATGTTTAAACTTTTTGCTACAGAGCTTGTTTCTGTGGTTTTTCACATAAGTATTGTTCAGTATTCACCTGAACTGTATCAATTAAAATTTTATTTTGTTTCAATAGTCCAACTTAACCGATATCGAATACAATTGTATACGCCTTTATATCAGTAAACGGTATGTTTAAATCAGTATATGGTCTGATTGATGTAAAGGTGATTTAGTGGTCAACATTATATTTGTTCAAAGAGAAAGCAGCATCTTTCAGGTGTGCCAATATATTTATTAATAGTAAATTAGCAGTCAGCAGTAATTGAGTTTAATAAGTATTAATAGTTTACTGGTCGAGTAGTTGGTAGTGTACATTAAACAAAGTAGACCACTTACAAATTAAAGGTTGTTATGCACTATTGCATCAATCCATTTATTTTCGTAAGTACACACTAAACATTTTTAGCTATTACTTAAAAAAATTAATGTTTAATCTAGATCAAGCTTTTCAAATCAAATACGTTGCTTATCCAAGTTAACATATTTAAACATGTTTTTCGGGTGTCTAAACAATACTTATTTTTTTCTTAACTATGCATTACAGTATTGTCATCGATTGTACAGACACAATAACTTTTTAACAATAATATAATGAACGATTATGCGTGTATAATAATTCCTATTACCAAATATAGTCCGAATTTAAGCAAAGTGTAGCCATATGCTTTAAATATTACTAGTATATGTTAAATAGGCGTCACATTTGTACTTGATCATTTCATTTTCCTATCTTAAATGTTGTTTTTGTCATATTTATTTGTTGAAAAATAACTTTAACGTTGTTTTCTTATTATTCCAGTTTAAGAGCAAGTCTTGCACTGTATACTTCCTGAAATGATTTTAATTATATAAAATCTTATTTTGTGAATATTTGATTTAAGAAATACAAAATCTAGTCCTATTTATCTTGCTTATGATCATGAAAGAAAATGTCCCCACCAGCTATCACAACCCATTTTTTCTCCAAAGTCGACAATAAACACCTCATACAAGGCTGTTTGTGTGAAAAATATAATAACCTATGTGCGTTGCATATATTCCCTTTATTTGGGTAAAACAGTTTGTTTTAACATATCAAACTAATTCAGACATCTTCAAACAATTCGAGTAATGAAACATTTCCTTTCATAATGGAGCATGTTGTTGAGTTTAGACAGAGATTCCCTTTGGAGGCACAAAATGTTCATTTAAATAATGGCATATCCTTACTTATCGCAAAATCGAATGCATTGCGAACGGCGTGTGTTTCAAAATTGCAAGTTATACACTGCACACATTGATTCTAGCAACCAACGTGTTTGTCCTTCAAGTTGTGTTATTACTACATAGATAACCCAAATAAAGGCTATTTATTTCCTCTTTTATGCGTACAGCTCCTAAGCGCCAGACCAGAAAAGAAAGAATCTGATAGAACATTGTTGGTGACAGCTAAGCACAGTTGTCCGTGACACATCACAATGTTTCGCCGACTGAGAGCTAGCTTTACACTGCATGTGTTTTATCTCATGTGTGTGATATGAATACACTCTAACTGCATTTATATCCAGACGGCAGTTACTCGTTTAAACAGCCGTGTTTATTAAAGCAGTATAAGGTATTGACTTCGTTGTCGTGATTATGTCCTATTAAAAGCTCAACAAGAAACTACTTAAGCCTTATGTCGTCATCGTCGGCGTCGTTGTGCAAACAAATTGACCTTGGGTTTGCGAATGTATTATCCTTGGTACACAGAGTCTTAAAGAACCTACGCAATTGTAGGTCACGACTTATTTCTCCGACTTTTGGACTAAAAGTTTGATCCTTTGTCGAAACACCTAACGGGCGTTTGCGTCAGGGGTATGTCCCTTTGTCAATAAAGAAAATATGACAAAATCACCAAGCGTGGGTTGAAAGTGTTCGATTTAAAATTAGTTTCTGTTCTTCCGTTACAGATCATTTGCTTAAAAAGTAATACATGACATTTGATTATGAAGTTGTCATTTTGTCATGCAAACTAGGAAGATGTGCATTGTTTGCGCATTGCTAACAATTATGAAAAAACGCTTACCAGGTTACAAGGGAAACTGGAGACAATATATCAATGTGGAATTATTTCGTTTTTGACATATGATACGTTGAGTATTTAATCGCATTCTCTCTTTAATAAAACGCTTACGGCGGAAGTAATTGTCGTAAATGTGGATTTGATTTCCTATCTTGATGACTTAACATCCATTTTAAAGGTAAACGTTTGGCGGTACAACATTGGGGCACATTCATTTGCCATTTACATTGAAACTGATATGTTTGATATAAGCTAGTTTGCCTAAAATGAAGAAGGCAATAATAAAAATCGGGTTTAAATGTATCTATATTGTTAATTTTGTCTGAAAGTAATTAGTATGGAATTGTTGCAATATTTGTCGTTTTGAACTGGTTTTTTTTTCAATATTCTTTCTTTGATAATTCTTATATCAGAATTGAGGTGTGTAACTCTCTGCTAATGCTACTCTGCTAATCTTCGTTTAGTTTCTATACCGTCGTTAGTAACGTAAATTTCTTTTAACACTAAACAAAAGCGGGAAAATTAAGCCTCTTGTATCCAAGCATTACAAATTTAAATACTAGCAAACATAGAGATCAAATAGTGTGTTCCCTTATGGGTAATTTGAACATGTAACGTTGATCAATTATGTCACAGAGTCGGACAAATTTCTTGCTTTAGCCGTATCAGTATAATGGCGACACTTATGGTAATGGTTATGCATTAATGTGAACATAAAATATACTACTGAGTGTGGTCATGTAATTCCATAAGGAAAAGGTAAACAATGAAGGTTATGGCTGATAAGAGCGTTACATGCGAGTAATGTAAATATTGAATGTTCAACAACTTCATCGGTGAAACAAACTTAAAATTGAAGAATAAGGAAGTAATACAAATTAAATTCAATTTCAATAATTGGAACACGATCCGGACGCAAGAATTATATCCGGCATATGCCCAATAAATGACACACAACACAGCAAATACTGTTCTCCTACGTAAATATTTACATATGAAACACTTATTAGCAATGGTTGGGTTGTTTTCGTGGAGCAGTAAGCAAATGCATAAGAGTTCATAAGGGTTAAGACCTGTTTTGAAAGATGAGAAAATGACAAACGAAACAATGACCACAACAACAAAAAATAACAGAAATAATATTTTGCCGGAAGTGTTACAAAACAACAGCATATTAATTGGAGGCCTCTAACACAGTCAACTTATTGTATAATATCAGGGGAAATAACTCCGATTGTACTAGAACAGTGGTGCAAAATGGAATGGAAAAAACACTACCGCCAAGACGTAACTCATTTCCCGCGTAAAATCCTACAGTTTATAACGACAGTTCTAATACCACTTCAAACAATAAGCCGAAAAGTCTTTGCTTAGTTTGCTATGCGACTTATTGTATTGTGTGTTGTGTGTGTAAATTATGTGACATTTGGAAGCATAACGAACAGTGCAATTTCTTGACCTTTCATCGATTACTAGCAAAATGGTCATTGGCATACTGTTTTGTAACTCAAAGAAGGCCGATCACGGAGGTTCTCTCACATTCATGCAAACTCTAGTAATTTGGTTTCTTGTTACAGCGACATCCATTTTAAATGATTACGTTTGCTTTTACAGGAATGTAGTTATTTTGTTGTCTCGTTTGGCATTACCTTTATCTGCGATAAAAGAAGATCAAAGTCCTTTTTGCCTACTTGCTTTACTTTGTATAAGTTGTGAGAAGTCGTTTCTTATGGCGATAGTTAAGGTATCGGTTCACATTATAAAAAGTGAATATAAACTACACAGCGTGGCCACGTAATTCCATTAGCGTTAGATGAACGATGCAGATGATGCCTGATTACAACGCTGCATGCAAGTAACGCATGCACATATCAATATACTTTATTCAGCAACTGCATCGATGGGAAACACTTGAAATTAAATAAGCAGGGAAAATAAATATTTAACTTAAATTATTTTCGTTTGGCATTCAATACTTTAAGGGAAACAACCACAACAATCAAGGAGTACGTGTACGTATAAAAGCTCAGGTAGGTATTAATTTGAACACTAGACAAAATATTATGTCCGCCTACGTAAATATCTGAATATCGTTATTAATACAATAAGGGTTCTATGTACATGCCGCATTGACTTACGCAATGTTTGTTATTAACGAAAATAAAATAGTACACTGCTCTTTTTAATGTTTGAACTGACCCTGTTGATAAAACGTTTTCCGACTTTTCTCGAATTAGTCCTGAAGTCCTTGCACAATATGGCGTTATATTTACTGGCACATGTGTTTGTAGCTATGATAACCAATCATTTCTCCAAATTGAACAATAAATATAAATAAATTTAGCATTTGAATATCGGAAATGTTGTTGACTTTCGATATGGCAAGGATTGTCTTTGGTTAGGAATAGTGTGCATCAGTTCTATCATCGCTTATTGCGATGTCGAATACATGTGATCCGGCGGTTGGTTTTAAAGAGTAAGTTATTAATTGAACATTTTACTCCAGCAGCCAAAGTTCAGTACTTATGTGAAAAACTACAGAAACAAGCTCAGTAGCAAAAGGTTTAAACATAAACCCGGTTTAATGGCACTGGGTAAAAGACATAGAACACATACACAAAAAAAAATCACAAACAAGCAACATGGAAGAACAGCACAAAACTCTACAGACAGCACAGTGCATACATACTTTATATAAAAAGCTAGGTATGTCAGGTCTTTCGATTTATATTTTATTACTACATAGGAAACCAACACGCAAGAATAGTTTTTTTTTCCTCTGTGATCTCTCCGGTTTAGCTTGAGGAGTGAGAATAAAGAGAGAATCATATTGAACAATGTTGATGACAAATTTCTGTACAACATCACGATGTTGACTAGTTTAACTATGCTGGTGTGCTATATCTTGTGTGCGATATGAATACCCTCTGAACAAATACACGCCACTGTTTTAATTTCAAAACGACATTGCCACATTAAAGGTTAAAAAGTCGTTTTAAGTAAACATTAGGTGTTACATTCAGTGCTAGAGTAAAAATAATGGCCCTCTATCAATCAGGAAAACAGAAGAAAAATGACAAAACGCGGTTTGTTCTTGTTTATTCAAGCTGTGAAGTGTAGGTGTTTAATTTGATGTATGTTTGGGTTCTTCCGTTGCAGATCATTTGGTTCCACGATATATAACAATTCCTGATGAAGTTGTCTTATAGTCACGCAAACTATGAGAGCGTGCATGTTTTCGCAGTATTTCTTGCCCTAAAACACTTTCGCTATTCACTCTTACAAGGGATTTGATGCATATATATCAATTTGGTATTATTTCGATTCAAAATTGTTTTTGACATATGATCTATAATACGTCGTTAAGTTTAATATTAAAGTATCACAACCTTATGCCGGAAGTAGTTGTCGTAAATGTGGATTTGATTTTAATAGGATGACACAACATCCCTTTGAAAGGTATACAGATGGTTGTTCTTTTAGGGACATGTGTGTTGTCATGTGGTCATAAATGTTGATGCTGTTATGTGTGTACCTAGTGTGACCTTAAAAAGTAGGCCATATAAATGGGTAATATGTATTAGGTTGTCAATGTTTTGATAATGTAATTCGTGTCTAATAGTGTAATCTTACAATGGTTTTAAATGGTTTACTTTATAGTGTGTCCGGTGTCTAGCATGGTACCTGATAGTTAGACATTACACATGTGACTTTAAGAATGTTTACAATTTTTATCAGTAAAAATATTAATAATAATTACACAAGTATTTAAAATTAAGACTTACCAAAATAAAACCAAAATATAAATATTACTTTTATAGTATTTATATATGTATAAAACAAGTTGGATTGTAGATTTCTAATTTACTAATTGTTTTGTTACCACCTCTAGCCGATATACAACTGTATATGAATATACTTCTTGTTACATATGTATTTATTGTTGTTCATTTGTTGTACGTGGTTGTTTGTGATGTCTTCGATTTTGGTCGTAAATGTAAAAACAATACCGATAAATAATGGGACAAATGTAGGTTGTGTAAACGTCAAATAGTTAAATCATCCATTGAACTCCTGATTCGCTAACCGTTTCAATTCGGCGACGACTCTTAACAGTTAATGATAATTATATTTTCGAGGGATGTGTGGTTGAAATTTGTTGCCAAAGCGCTCACATGAATTATTTTAATGTATTGACTACTGGCCTCGTTCCAGAAGTTCAATTATATTATAAGTTACTCATACGTGAGTAGCTAACACAGATGCCGTGATTTTTAAATGTACTGAACGTTATGTATAATACTATTACTTAAGTAGATATACTTAACATCAATGATACAAATTGTATTTAGCAGCAATATTCATATTGTTTAATCAAGTGAGTAATATTCGTAAGTAAATGTCGTATTCGTATGTGTAAGGTGCTTCCGATAAAAGATAAGAGTAACTATACCCCAACTACTTGTCTGAAATCGTTCATTGTCGATTGGCATCTTAAATTATCGCTAATGAATTAGTTCAATGAGATTTTCTTTAGTGCAAATTCGTTATCAAAAACTAAGAACATTGTCTATGCTAATTTGTTTCAAAATGACACGTATATTTCCATGTATTAATTAAATTGTATTAGTTGCTTAGTGTGGTTCTTCAATTCTTTAAGGTTTATATGACGTACATCCTTGTTTCGGTATTATTATTATCTTCATATCCTCTCGGTTTGCTTAGCTTAGTATAACGAGTATATAAAGTACAATTTCTTTGGCGGTTCCATGTTCATTTATTTTGGAAAGGGTGGCGTCTTCATACTATGTGTCTTGGTTTATGTAATGACGTACATCCCATATGTGGTCTTAAATAAAAATCTGAATGACATTTAAAATGCTCGATTTGGAAAAACATTTGACCAATAAGATAAAAACATCAACTGACGCATATGGTGACCCCGATAAGTTTCTCTCCCGAGGAAATAAATCACCTTTGTTAATTAGCTCAGTGAAAAGTTACAGTGTATTTGTGACATTTAGTATGATGTGTTTCTTTCTCTCTTCTTGGAGAAATACTTGTTTGAGTACATATCAAATTGATACAGACTTGTTCAGTTGATTGCTTATATATTGAATACATTTCATGAGAGCTTCGTGAGCACGACACATGTCGGCACATATTTGAAACTTATGTTATTCTTACTTTCATTCATACCAAAACAGAGCTCATAGGTGTTTGTTTGGTCTAGAATAAATATTCATTTTAACAGAATTTTGTTGAAATGTCAGGCTGATAGGCGCCTTGTTGTTTTCAGTGTTTAACTGTAACATAATTTATACAGAGTTCATACTGTAATGGAAAAAATCTGATAACTTACGTCGTATTTCGGGATCTGTCTTTTTACGGAAAACATCATTAGTTTTAGAAAGAATATCTTTATTTTGATATGACATTTCTCATCCCCATGTTCAGTAATTGACATAACAAGCTATACTTTTAACCAACACTGTATCCGAAATAAATGCAAATAGATTTTTTAAAGTTTTATGAGTATTGCTTTTACGACATTGAGACAAATGCACGAATAATAGTTGATAATTTATGATGGCAGCTTAACTGTGTGTGACATATCAATATATTTAAGGATATAATAGCTATCTTTAGACCGATTAATGTTATCCTGTGTATTTTATATGATATAAGGAGATCAAATACATACCACTGCAGTTTCATTTCCAGACCACAATACCTCGTTACACCATTGAGTATGCTAAATTCATTCTGAGAAATGAATGCTGCAGACATGCCTGCAGACATTTGTAGATTCAAATCAACAAAGAAAAAAAATGTTACTTAAGAGAGCTTTGTACCAGTCGCTGAATGTTTATTTATACAACGATTTTGTCCAATGATATACACATTCCTGTGTTGTCTAATAAGGCGTTAAATGGGCAATGATTAAGCTACGGCATGCGTGTGTACAATCCTATTCGTTTCATTGTTATGTTCAGTTACTTTGTTGTTGTACGTATAATTTCCAATATATTTCAAGGTTATATGTGCCAGATATTTTGTTGCACTTTTTCATTGAGTATGTTGTGTATTAAATGACTGTGTGCTTCTTCGAATGTCCCTGAATGAGTTGCACGATGTATTCTTGAGTTACCATTGACGGGAGTACAGCTGTTTAGCTGTCATTAATTTTCTGTTAGACTTTAACAATATTCTTTACACACTTTCATACGTAAATATTTGACTGGTTGTGTTTGAACCACACTGCTAGCATCTTGAGTCGCAAGTTATTAGTTTGCGTGTTTATAAAAAATATGCTGCTTAATGATATTGTTTGATAGAAATTAATTTTTTGTTGTTTCGATGTGATCTGTTGTTAGTCTATGGAATACTAATTGAATTATTTTGTTATACCACAATGATGCCCTATGATTTAGTCAACTTCCAGGCATGCGAGATATAGTGCCTTTTATTCATTTGTACTTTTATTTATATGATTTATTATTTTATGATGAGTTCAAAGTCTTATACATGCTGTCTATTAAATGAAATGCTTCTATAATTATATAACCTCTCCGTTAAAAGCCGAAAACAACCTAACACGTTTTAGTGTAATCAATACTAGTATATTGTTAAAAAATCAATTATTACTTGTACATGTCGCTTTGGGGAAACGCATAAGAATAGTTTTAAAGTTTGTTTAAAATGGACTGGTTTGCGTATTCCAGTCACGGTTCGTATGTAAGTTGTATTGATTAAAAAACAAAAATGACGACAAGAATACCAACGCTGAAGCTAGACCAAGCCTAAGTGAGTATTTATAAATATATTACTCATACGATACACTCAATAGTGAAAGGAAATACAGTGGAAATCTTCAGTTTGATTAGGGCTTTTGCCGATATATGTAACTTGTTAATGACATAATCAGTTTGCATAACAAGTTAAAATAGGTCGCTTTAGTATATATGTATGATAGCGCCTGGTAGTTACATTTACTGTGAAATAAGAGAGGTTAAAGTAATCGTATGGTATAGGTAGCTGGCGCTCACCACAGTAGTATTATGGTATCTGCCTTTCACCACAGAGGGCGTAGTTTAGATCCAAACAAGGGGTACATCCTCATGGCTTCTCAAAATGGACACAACACTTATTTTTTCTATGAAAGCGGACTCGAAATTAGTTCATATCAAAGCACATAAAGAATAAAACAATAGAACAAAGAAAACGCTGTTACGCTATCTCTGTTATGGTTAACCGGGTCATATACATGTCTTCCTAACACGTTCTTTTGCTTGTGTAAACTTCGTTACATACTCAATGCTGTTTGCGATTTGTAGTTGTTATAAATTCTTACAAAACCAGTGTAGTACCATCACAAGAACCGATTACTTATGTTAACCTTTAACCAAAGAAGGCAGGTTAATTTTCTAATATCCCTTAATATGCGCTTTGTTTTTATATTATTATAACTAATCATTGTCGGTAATACAGTCTCTGTCTCGCCTCCCTTTCGCTTATGTACTGGTCGGAAAAAAAAGAAAAAGAAAATAAAAGAACATTTTTACCAAAAGGCTTATCGCTGTATTAGTTTAAGTAGTCAACCCCTATGGCGACAATTATGGTATTGGGTGTGCGTTTATGTTAGAAAAGTGATGTATAATATACGTCTGAGCGTGGCAATGCAATTCAATTAGTATTCCGTAAACGATAGAGAAGAAAGCCGATAACATCGTTACCAGCAAGGAAGAAATAAAGCATGTATGTGCTAAGAATAATTTATTTAACAACTGCATCAGTGTACAGAAATGGAAAATGACACACAGGACAGTCAACGGTGTGCTCCTACCATAATATTAAAACTCCTTTTATCAGTTTGCATCATTGTTGCTTTATTTTAGGTTCAGTTTGTAAACGTTCTTGCAACATCAGGTGATATACTTAACGGACACATTTGGTAAGTGGTCCAACTACATAATTCCGCAAAACCACACTAAACACCTTTTGTGACATAATTGACACGATGAGTAATGCAGCTTTGGGAATTGCGTATTTTCAGGGTCTATTTGTACAACACATCACACTTGTACATGACTATTGCTTATGAATCAATTATCGGACATTGCAGTTTAGATATTGTCGGGATAATCTTTAGACTAAGACTATTACGTATTTTAATTAGATATATACTGAATTAAACTCACGTGCAATGCCAAACTTAAAAAATGTGGTTTGACTTTAATAGTTTCGCATGTTATACATTGTACATTTCAACCCCTGCTTTTTATTATGGTCATTGGCAAGTATATACCGATTTTAATAATTGAACGTCTTTATTTTGTTTATGAAGTAGACAAATACACACAATTGCATCTATATCCAGACGGCACTAACTAGTTAACATAATGGTGTTTAGTAGGGCAGGAAAGGATTGATAATGTAATAGTCGTCGTGGTAATCTGATTTTATCTTTATTATGATAGTTACGTACATGTGGTAATCTGGTGTGTCTTAAGCGTCAGTCAGTCGAGTATACATCGATGCATAAACGACTAAATTATTTTCATCAGCTGGACAAAATATAAATGTAACAATAATTTCAGTGTTATTATAATTCAGATCAATTACTGTATACAATTGAGGTAGATGTCATCAGATATTCGCGCAAACAAATAAGACAGAGTACTTTTTCATTTTTTCTTCTTATTGGAACCTGATTTATTGCGAATGTCAGTTTGCTATTAGTTGCGGGCCTCGTAGTTGAAGGCGTTGTGAACCTCGTCGTATTGGGCATCCTGTCGTAGTCTGAGGCGTTGTGAGAATCTTAGTCGGAGTGTTTAAGGGCCTCGTAGTCTGAAACGTTGCAAGCATCGTCGTATGATGCGTTCTGGGCATCGTAGTATGAGGTGTTGTGGCCTTCGTATTCTGAGGCGTTGTGAACCACGTAGTCTAAGGCAGTATCGGCCTCGTAATCTAAGGCATTGTGCTGCCTAAGGCAATGTGGGCCTCTTGGTCTAAGGCATTGTTGGCCTAGTAGCCTGAGGCGTTGTTAAGCTTCGTCGTCTGAGGCATTGTAGCTCGTAGTCTGAGGCGTTGTCGGCCCTGTAGTCTAAGGCCTTTCTGGCCTTGTAGTCCTAGGCGGTGCGGGCCGCGTAGTCTGAGGCCTTTCTGGCCTTGTAGTCCTAGGTGGTGCGGGCCGCGTAGTCTGAGGCCTTTCTTGCCGTGTAGTTTTAGGCGGTGCGGGCCGCGTAGTCTGATGCGTTATGGGCCTCATCGGCAGCGTCGTTTGTTAAAAAAAAGAATCGTTGACTTGACGCAAAATTCGTTCAATATGATCCTTGGTACAAATGATCTTAAAGACAATACGCTTATCAATACCAATAACTCTGACTTATTCTACTAAAAATATATACGAAAGTTGTCGTTCATTTGACAAATAAAGATATGTCCCTTGATAAATCAGGAAGAAATACGAGATATGACCCATGCATGGGGTGTAATTATTAGTCATAGGTTAAAAGCGTGCAGTTTAAATGCGTGTGTGGGAGTGTTTACACGATGATACATAACCTTTTATAATAAAGTTAGTCACGCATTGTTTGTGCGTTTTTACCAATTATAAAGCACTTAGGCTTACGCGCTTAAAAGGGAAACTGTATAAAATATAACAATATGGTATTATTTCGATATCAAACTTGTATTTGACATATGATACGTAGCACAGTTTAATCGCATTGTCTCTCAAATATCGTTATCATGCCGGAAGAAATTGTCGTAAAATTTTAATGGGAATTGATTGTTATGACGGAGACACACATCCATTTTAAAGATAAACGCTTAGTGGTATGACAAGCTGTTTATGAGGGGAATGTATATACGAAGTGTACCCTAAAGGAAAATATGCCATGGCAGTGGTTATCTATTGTGGTTGTCAATTTATTGATATTGTTGTTGGTGTCTGATCGTGGTAATCTTAAAAGTTTAGCAATGGTTGATAATGTTTTTTATAAATAGCAAATCCGGGGTCAATGGTGACTTCAGACTAGGGATACTAAGCAATATACAGAATTATAACACATAACACATACAACCTTGTTGGCAACATTCTTTAGTGAAAACGGTGTTAAAATTACACTTTTATTCAAAGTTAAAACTTGCCTAAAAGTAACCAAATATATTTCCGAACAAAATAAGTGTTATAGGCTTTATATTTTACAAATAATGGCCTAATGTAAACACTTAACATCATATGGACACATGCTTGATGAAAAACTGCACGACAGTCGTTACGAAGCGTGCACTTTCAGTTTTCTTTTTTAGCAGATTGTTAGTAATGATTTGCACTGTACATCTCTTGGTTCAATAAGCTTGTATCGAATGTCTGCCGTCTTAACTGATACCGTTAAGCGTAACGCGTTCACATATATAAACGTTATATATAACGAATCTTATTGTTTTTATTAGATATACTGATTGTTTTTATCAACCGTTCAAAGGGGATGCCCATTGGGGATCCTATGTATTAATAAACTACCTGTTACATATAAAAATAAATGTACGTGGTTATTCGTAATGTATTCCATTGTGACTCTTGAAGTATACATATAACACAAATGTTGTGTTCTGACAACTGTGAGGTTGTGTACACTAAATTGTGGTTGAAGCCTACAGTGAACAGTTTCGCTTTCTCAAATAATGACATCAATTTTAAAACGATGGCCTCAACATACGTTGATAATGTTGATGCATATATGGTCTGGTAATATTGTATATACGTTATGTTTCCCTCGTGCGATGTTGGTTAGTCCTAACCTTTTTGCCTTTAATATGCTATTTTTTAATGTTTAGGACACTAGGCATGATCCTCATGTTCGATGATACTATTATCAGTTACTTCCAGGTTAGAAAGTGGCACTGATTCGGCGATTTTAAAAATAACTAAACGGCATCATCATAACTCTAAAATTGATAGTACACCATTACTCATCTTTATGTTCAAAAACTGCCAACAAAGTGACCAAAATAGACACAAAGAATGATTAGACAACTGCGAGAATAATATTACCCTCTGCGAGCAATATATCTCTTCTGTCTATCGCAAGGCGAGAAAAGTTAAGATACAAATCTGTCTGACAATTGCTGATGGCAGCTTATCACATTTGCGCGTGACATATCCTTATTGTTTGGACATGATGGCTAGATTCAGACTGATAATTGTTATCTTGTGCGCTTTATATCATGCAAACACAACACAAAACTTACCACTGCACATAAAGATCCAGACCACAATACCTTGTTTATACTATTGCGTTTGGTGAATTTATTCTGAAGAAATTGGATGTTTACAGACACGTCTCCTAGACAATGTAAAAGCACTGCACCAAAACAAAAGATTGAAATAAAAAAGTAAACAATATTTGCATTACATCTTTTTACCAATCTGCGGACGTTTATCAAAGATTTTGACAAGTGCAGAACAATCAGCAAGCGTTAATTTCGATTTAGGGATAGACATATTGGTTTATTGGTTTATTGTGGACAAACATATACAGTAGGCATAAGCCCATGAGTACAGTATACAAATACAATGGTTAATACATTCATATGGTTGGCGAGGAGTATTATGTACATGTAGTAAGACACAGCGAAAGGAGAGTAACTTGCAATACAATAAATAATTATTTAAGGCAGAACTCAATGTTTAAGTTTTAGGAAGGCACATATATATATATCTACTTAAGGCATTAAGGAGACCGTATATATTTTACGGCATTAAGGAGACAATTTGTATATTTTTTTTGTTTTGTACTTTATATTGCTTTTTTGTTAATAATCTAATACTGAAATGATCATTTATGATGAGTACAAACTTTAGGCTTCCTAAATTAATTAACAAAAAAATATACGTGATTTGCAGTCGCCTTAATAATTTGTAAGTATGTTGCAGGTTTTAAGGGGACAGGTATATATGTCGAAGGGTTTATGGAGACCAGTGTATATATTATATTATTTTTAGGCATTAAGGGGACCATCCATATTTCATGGCATTAGGGGGACAAATTATATGTATATTTCTTTTGACACTGAAAGCTCCCGTTACCTTAAGACTTGGTTACAACTTGGTAATGGTAATTTTTCATAAATGTTTGTAATGAATTTCGAAACAATGACCAGTCGAAATGGGAGGACTGCAAATTTCATACGATATTTATCGGAAATCTATTACCGATCATCTCGTTCATTAAATGCAAGTTAGTTTCAGTCACTTTGTCTGTGCACCGTTTGGTAAACAAAATGTATAATGGTTTTGACGTTAGAGGGGGCGTAACTTAAAGCCGTTTGCATGAGGATTTGGGGTTACTCAATCAAGATTTTTTTAAAAATTTGTGGTCGGAAATGATGCATTATGTGCGTATTATATTTATTTCTTCTCCTATATTAACATAAAAAGTAAAATTGGACAATCAGGCCGACTACGGCCCCTCTCAATCCGCTAGTGAATGGTGACTTAATATTTTATATATTGTGGTTAAAAACAACTTTACGTTGAGTTACATAGAAACTGTAAATGCGAAATACAAATTTTGTGCTTGTTAAAAAAAAGTTTCCTCTGCAGATGAATTTGTCTGTTAACGCTTGGTACAGTTAGCTCATGATTAAAGAACATTGTTCATTTGGTTACATGTTTTAATTGTGGCCCATGAATATAAATGATTTTAAAGTGGGGGTCAAATTTAGGCAAAGTGATAAACATTAAAAAGAGAAAAAAATACTTCCTAAAGTACCCTATTGGCATCAAAAACAATAGGGGTTATCTATTGTTAATACTGTGAATATCAATATACATTCATTCAAAGTTGCAACATATTTTTACTATCACGTACCAAAATATGGCTGGGAATAGAACAAAAGTGATACAGACGGACGAACAGGGGGAAGAAGGGGCGGAAAGACAACACTGAAAAAACATCCATCTGCCTTTGGTGGGGATAAAAGTGATATTAACTTACATTGTATTGTTAAAATAAATTCAAACTTTCCAGGCAGTAACCTTTAATTCTTAAAGTGAAATTGTATTTGTACAGTTAACTTTCGTATTAACTTCTAATGCTGTTTCATGTTACATGTTAAATTTATTCCATTTTGTTAATCAGCAACGTTGGTTATAAGACAATTTAATAAAAAAAATCATTGAAAAAGACCTCGGAACGGAGGAGTCAAGTTTTCGCATGAACTTTAATAACAAGTATGGATACATTCTTTTACTTTGGACGGCATTGATTGACACCAACGTCACACCACTTGCCACGGAATCTCATTAACATGTCCGTGGGGCCGGGTAACGTCGTCGTAAACGACGTCCTAATTCATCCCAAACATGTCCAAAAGGGTTTAAATCCATTGGCTATGAGGGCCATTCTATTGTATTAATGTTAATTGTACGTGAGAAGTCCATTGTGATGCTTGTCGTATGCGAACGGGCGTTGTCGTGCTGGAAGATGAGACGTTGACGTCGCATCATTGTTATAACAACAGGCTGCAATACTTCGTCAATATATCGTCTGGGGTCACATTTTCCTAAAGTTCGATGAGTTCTGACCGAAAACTATTGTTTATGGCACCCTACACCGCTACACCCCATAACCCCTTCCGTATGGATCAGTTTCCAGAATGACGGCCTACCACGAGTAACGACGATCCCAGCAGTGGTTATTTGTGCTGTAAAAAAAGCTTTCGCGCGAATGACGTTGACGTATGTATACGTCTTGATAGGGAGGGGTTACCCTTGGTGCAACTGAGAGAGGTCGGTCATTTACCTACTCACATTAAACCGAGTTTCGACAATAGACTGAGGAACACCAGCTTCGAGTTGATCTAAAAATCCTCTTCCAATCTTCAAAATTTAATCGTGGCATTTTTAAATTTCGCTAAATGAAAATTGTGTCTAAATCGTTCATAAAAGACAATAAGTGCTTAAATAACACATTTTTTTTTCTGAGGCTTTGTCGATTATCACGGGCTCGAACCCTGATATGCACGTGCACGAATGACCAATGGAACGGTTTAAAAATGCATAGAAAATCCACCTGTCTGTTTAGACAAAGAATATTTAGGAGATTTGTTTTTTTTATTTCCACGGCTGTTTTGAGACATATTGGTTTTATTTAAGGAACGAATTGCGGGGTTGATGTCATTATCGGGGTATGAACGCAATTGGGTTGGTCAATGTGTGTGGAGTCCGAAGGACTCCACGCTTACTTTGACCAACCCAATTGCGTTCATATCCCCGTCCATTTTGATAAAAGTATTTGAAATCGTAAATGAAATCCCATTTCAACTTATATATATCTTATAAGTTATAATCTCAGGGCTATTTCATTTAAACATACAAGCCCTGCGGGGAGGGCACTTTTAATAATCGCCTCCCTGGAATAGCCCTCACTATTAAGATATAAATTTAAGTGCTTAAAAAATCGTGTGATTAGAATACAATTACTTGCTACAGAATTTGCATCTAATTACAATTCAGCTACTTCTCTTTTAAGTGTTATCAATAAAATAACAGTAACTTCAATGTGAGAAATCAATGCCATTCATGATTTCATAATTAATCTCAGGTTAAGGTAACAAATTACATCTTACTAAACTTTATTTGAAAGTGAAAATGCAATATCAAAAATATTCTGAGCTGAACTTCTTACGCAACATAGATTGACATATATTACATACAATGTTAACAGTATGATCAAATTTATTGTTTATTACAATTTTTTTTTTAATTTCTCCTACATTCAAAATGTTCTTTCTTTCCCAAAAGAAAACTGTCTTGACCATCTTAAAGGTTAACTTAAAAAATTGAAACATTATATCAGTTGCAATGCAGTATTAAGTAGAGCAAAATGCTTTGCATCTTCACGATGGAAAATATCAAACAACTAGCAAAACTATTTTCTTGCAAAGCAAAAACAAAACTGCATTTAGCAGGACATGATTTAAACTTTCATGATGTAGATATCATTATGTCCATACCATGTGATAAATTATGTCATTATTGCTACATAGGAAGTTTAGTTTTTTTAACACTTGAACAAAACCGCTGACTGAGAAGTTCACTATAAGACTATTCACTATAAACATTTCAATGCTTTAAAGACACAGTGTGTGCACAGTGGTCAGTTAAACAAATAAGTAGCATGTCAGCTGTTGGGCTATACTACTTTATAGATTATAGCTTAAAAGTCAATTTTATTTGTTGAATATTTACTGCTAGGATAAAAAGTTCCTCCACAGTATGTATCCTTTTAAGCTGCACTCTCACAGATTGACTGTTATGACAACTGTTATCATTTTTGTCTTGGGATGAACCAATCTTTGCGGAAATATCTAGAATGGTTGATAAACCAGTGATAAAAGACAAGTGACAAAATAACAAATCACAGTTTTTAATATCTATGTTTGAGAATTGAAGTCTTGTGGTTATAAGCCTTACAAACACTTAAAGAGAAATGAGTTTTTCGGCATATAACAACAATTTTCAAATGTAAATGTGAAGAAAGTGGTCTGATTCTTTCTCAGCAATCTAATATCACTGGTGACATTTACATAAATATTGGCTCATACTTAAATATAAATGGTCCATCTGTGACAATGCATCTGTAAAGTAATTTCAAATTGTTCACAATTCACTTCAATTTCTGGTCATTGCTGATATTTTCTTTAGTGCATTTGAACGAAGAGTTTTACGCTCATTAACATTTTTTATCCTTATTTTTTCGTATTGTTGCTTTCTGTCCAGTCCCTGCACGGAGAGCAGCTGGTTCATATCCATGAATTTAAGGATTTCTGCTTTACCTTAAAATACAAAAAAAATATAAACCCGAAAAGCATCTTCAATGTCACAATTTCCTGCAATAATAAACTGTTAATGTTCTATCCTACTAAGATTTCATGATCAGTAATTTAACCTCATCATAGTGATCCTGCTGAAACAGCTGAGTCATACATGTAAATAAACTTTCAGGGACAAAAATATGAAGAACTTGCCAGCAAATTGATTTTATACTAGATGATAGGTGTAATGGAATTATTTTATTTAGTTTCTTAAGTAAGTATGCACAATTACGATGTAAATAAGATCATTATTTTGTGCTTTAATTTTGAAAGGGAATAGGGTGAGTGGTCTAGTGGTAAAGGTGTTCGCCTATCATCTAAGAAATCGTGGGTTTGATTCCCTGCGGGGATACTTTTCATGGCAACTCAAAATGGCCACAGTACTGATTTCAGCCCAGGAAACAGACTCAAGAGTGAATAATTTGTCACAACTGAGCTGAAATAAATAGGCATTATTTTTTTTATACATATCTGTGAAAGTTAAAGCTATTTTTCTTAGGTCTCAAAATGACTTTCTTTGTAAATTTAACTTCCTCAAAATTACATATCCCTTCAGTTCATCATACTTACTTGGCAAGCCACCTTTGTTTGACTGGCCATTTTCAAACACACAATCTTTGAAAAAGGTTCTCTGAACTTCAGTGTCTTCCCGAGACCTATTTACTGAAATATTAATTAAATGTATTTTCCTTAAATTTACACATGTATTTGGAATCACTTATAAACCTTGACCAAGAAGACAGTAGTCAATTGCAACTTGAGGGGTGAAAGCAAAAAGGTTCTTCTTCTGTTAAGCATGTTGTTGTTAGCATTGCCTTTAGAAGTATTGCACTGTAAAAGTATCATTCAGTAATAGAACTAATCTCTCATAGAAGAAAATGCATTGCATGAACTCATACAACACAGGAAGAATCTTGTTTGTACGTGATGTCCAGAACAATCCCAACAGTACTCCCAATGCTTTGATTTTGTTTTTATTAGTTTTAAAACCCAGAGCCAATTTTCAAAGAACAGGAAAATATCTAACAATGTTTATTTTATTTTGTGATGAACTTACATACGATTTAAAGAAGTAAAGTAATTAAATGGAACTTTTTTGGGTATATATACTAATTATGACATGTCACACACTTATATAAATTGACTAACATCAAGTTAAATAAAAATATTCTAAATTACCCTAATATATTAACCAACAAATTTATCGGGGGCAGAAAATGTAACTCACATTGTTCGTGTATGTGTAAGTTTTTCTATGTATAGTAATAACAGGGTGTACTTACCAACAGCTTCTTTCTGTTTTGATTTCTTCACCCTCACTACCAAATCTCTCTCTGAAAATAATAACAAAATATTGCAGCCTGTATCTTTAAAATTATAAACAGAAAAACATGCAAGTTAAATCATAACATCCTGCTAGGATTGTCAAGATACAACAGGAGCATAATATATTGCAACTCAAAGCAAGGTACCATGCTGTATTGATTCATTAAAATAATATATGAAAACACACTAAAACACTTTTTTTCAAATGTAGAATTCTACAATAAATCAGATTCACTTCAGTGTTTTCTCAGACAAGTAATTTACATTTTAGTCATTGAACGCTTGGTTAATAACTCACATATTTCTAAAATGCTGGGGCAGTACACCCTACTGTACATTGTAATTCACGCCAACTTGCTATACACAGGTGAAACATGTGATAACAATACTTTTCAACAACTATCAAACATCTAATAAGAAGTAAGCTGATTTAACCATGGTAAAATGAAACATGGCTTCATACAGCTATTTACAAATCTATCATGACACCTCTTCATAGTACAAGTCTTTATAGATCATATATGACATATATTTTTTAATATATTCATTGACATATTGTACATAATTTTAAGGTTGTATTCGTAGCAAAGAGTAGAAAGGGCTGCTAGTAAATATTAAGAATTACAATGGTTAGGTGGTTACTATTCTCCTCAGACTAAGTGTTCACCATCCCATGCCCTTCCCTCCACCTTTTTATTGAACATTTCAATGACGTAGATCATCCTTATTAATTAATACTTTTCTTACTGAAAGATCAAATTAGTAGAACTGTTGTATCTCTGAACTTAAATTAAGGTGATGTTATTTAAAAATGATGCGAACATCCTTACCTTCTGTCATTTCTGAACTTTGTTGCTCATCGCAAGGTTCAGCTGGCTCATCATGTAATACGTCGGCGGACTCAACCAATGGCTTGGCTGGCTCATCACATGGTTTGGCTGACTTTTCAAGTCGAAAGGTCTTCATTGATACCAGACCTGAATTATATAACAAGATACCACCTGAAAAATACCTACTGCAGATGCCATGTGTTATGGCTGGTCTAATACAGTTACCAAGCTTTTTTGACATTAAACATCTTACAAATACTAAACTGTTTGTATCAAAATGCATCAAGAGATGAATCATTATTAGTCTTCGATGAACTCATCAGAGAGCTGTCATGTTGGGAATCGAACCACTGACACCAGTATGAGCATTTATGTGACAATGCTACATCACTTTGCTTTATTTCATTATTACAATAACAATGCTCAAACTGATGGTAAAAACTAGAATAAAATCGCCTGCGGGTGCTGAACACTCCTCTGATTTTATCCATTTATGTTTTTTTTTTTCATATTTAACATATGATAGTTTGCCTGTAAGTGACCCAAGCACAAAATGTAAACATCAGACAAGGTAAAAATTACAAAGTCCAAAAATGCTTAAATTTCCCCAATCCTCTACCTACCCTTCAAAATGTGCGACTCAAAAACCTGTTATATATGTCGTATTGCATTATATACATTTGCCTGTGAAAATAAAAATGAAATCAATCCAACAAAAATTGAAAAAAGCAATGTCAAATTCTCAAATTCAACCAAAATCCATCAAATTGTTTTATACCCCAAAATACAGGTGAGACTAGTGTTGGGAATCGGACAGAAAAATTCATATCGATTATCGGTTTATGAAACCGATCAATGATTGATTAATAATTGATTTATTCATTATTTAATTATTTTTGGTCATCATTTTTAAGGCATACATACAGATACAGATACAGTGCATGCACAAGTTTAAAGCAACAATGTTCCCTTACAATATAGTTTGTAGATTTCCTTGTATAAAATGCATTATTTATTTAGAACGCGACTATCTGTTAGTGTTTACAAGTTATTATTACAGAACATGAGACCACCAAGTCTAATTTTTCTCTTATATTTAGTATTGTATACATGTGTTAAATAAACACAAAGAAGGATATCGACTTCTTTTTAATAATCAGACAGTAACAAGTACAACAAGCAGTTGAATATTTTATATGTTTTACAAGAACAGTTTCCGTCGGAAAAATTTAGAAAACTAAATTCTTACATGGTAAGAAGTAAACGGTAACATGTTTAAAAAATCACCTTTACACCACAAACATAAGACGTTGAGAACAAATCCTTTAGCAGTTAAATTACAAAGAAAATTTGTAATAAGGTACTGTGGTACTGTAGTTACTTACCGGCTTGAATAGAATAGGAGTACATTATTTAACATATTAACACCTTAACATTTCAACATAAACTAGCATTAATCAGAAACAAGTAAATTAGTCGGTAGCGGTTTCGTCCCTTGTTTCTATAATCGATTATTCAAATTTCACTATCGATCTTCGCCGACTTAGGCAGGGTTAGACACTAATATTTTTCACAAGGTAGTCCCACGGACTACTGGATCTGAAATCTGGGTAGTCCAGCAAAACTTCTGGTAGTCCAAAAAATGCAAGCCTGCAACAGATTTCTAGAGTGTTTTGCGAGACTTAGCTTTCTCCTTAGAACATTGTCTGTATAACCATTTGATTGGTCTTTTTATCCATCTCAATTTTAAAAACAATTCTGGCCTTTAAATATAATTTTTAAACCTTAAAAAAAATCTTAATTTTTATAGTAGTCTGACAGACTATTGACTTAAAATTTCTTGTAGTTCAACCAAAAAACGAATAGTCTCGGACTACCGGACTACCATTAGTGTCGAACCCTGCTTAGGCCTTTCCGATCAATTGTCGATTATAATCGATCATCGGCACAACACTAGGTGAGACTCAATATCTTTAGGGTACAATGTGAATTAAACTAAGGGTATAAAATGAAAAAAGTTTTTCATGTAAGTGACCTTAACGCAAAATTTAACCAACGCCGACAACGACATTCAAGTGACGACAAAAGCTTGTCATTTTTTTTCAAAAATCGGACAAGCTGAAAAATGCTTTTACCTGATTGATTTTGTCCAGAGTCCATCGAGCTTAGCATCTGGCCCATCAACTTCACATGCCTCACTCCAAGGGGTGCTTGATAGTTTTCTTTGTTTATGGCACTGTCATGGCCCATATGATCTAAGAAAATCTGCTGCTCGCCTTGATTCATGTCAAGGCTGGCATAAATTGTTGACATCCAGTGTCGCACTTTAGTAGCTGTCACAGGTAAATCAACCAACGCCTACTTACAAACATCATTCAATGCATGCCAGCCAGAGGCATGAGAACTTGAAGATTTCGTTGCAAATAGAAAAAAGTTATCACTTTTTATTCCATAGTTTCCTCGATGTTTTAGGAGAAGTTCTAATCCTGGGATGAGATCCTTGGGGATCAATACTGGCACATATTTTTTTTCCTTTACCCTTAAGGTAAGCTAAGTGAAATTTCCCAACTAGAAACTTTTTCAGCCTGGTCGTGGATCTTTTATACTTATTTTGGAGGAAGCCATGTATCATTCAATGCCTCCTGATACAATTAAAGTCCGAAGCCACTTATAATTTTCAATGTCAAAATTCTCCACTGTGTCAGCTAATTGTCCACAAATAAAATTCTTCAACTTCTTAACCTCACATTCTTTAATAGCATTGCTAGGGTGCCTTGACTTTTCCATTGAGTTCATGTTAGATTTATGTCTTGCACTGGAAAACATTTCAGGTGATTTATGTTTATACCCAACTCGAAACATTTTAAGTTCTCTGTATTTTACATCCTGCATTGTTTCAGAGTAGTGCCCCATGGGACTTTTTATGGAGCGCAATATTACAGCATCCACCAGGAGTTTTAATCCATGTTTTTCGCTTTTGATTGCGTCGCATGACTCTTTAATGCTTAGAATCTGAATTGCTTCCCTAAGCTCTGTCAAATAGATACGCGAAAACATTGATTCTACTGTAACTTCTTCTGGAACTAAATTCTTAAAAACAAGAAACAACCTAGCCAAAATTCTCATTTCACTCATGACCTCTCTTCTGAGTTCGACCTGCTTTGACTGTTCATGTCTCCTTAAATTAAAATGCCTATTTCCAACGGTCTTGATAGTATCGTCAACTCTGCATAATGTTCCAATTTCACCGTCTCTAAACTTGTTCAAAATAGAGGTAAATTCCAGATCATTGTCCAAAACAGTTTTATTTTTGTGCAAAAGTTGATGTTTGATGGGAAAGTTTTGGAGTGATGCACACTTATGTTTTGAAAAATATTTGTTTGAAACAAAACTCGTACATTCCGAACAGACTCTAATATGATCTTCAGTCTTCGGTTTTCTTTCTCTCATCAAATTTTCATTGTCTGTGGACAGTACTTTCATATTATATTCATATATTCCCTTGCGGCGTTTTGTGTCAAAAAACTGATCTTGTTTACTCTTTGTTTGCTTTAATACCTCTGCTATCTCTGGATTTGTCTTGGGATTTCTTTTATAGTGTCTGCTCAATTTGCCACCTTTCACCATTGTTTGGCAATAAATGCAATATCTGTATGGTTTCTGAAAAATCAAAAAATCAAGGCAAATAAGAACATGGCTTATTCTATTCTGTGTTACATCACATACTTGCTGTCAAAACTGAAGAATGAAGCCTTCAATCAGTATTATCTTAAGACAGATAGACTTTGCTGACATAATTTAGATATTTAGCTTTGTTTTGATAAATGAAGGTTGGTGTTGTGGATACTTTGGGGTTAAAATTACAAAACACTAGTCTTTCCGTACATGTATGTCTGCATATCTATGCTGAAAGGTTGTAGGATCGTGTCACTTGTCAGCAACCATTTGAGCTATTTAGTTTTCGTATGTTTTCCAGAGATATTCCGGGACTTTTGTAAACTAGTATTCTATTTCTTAACGTGTTAACTTAACTCAAAGCTGATATTTCGATTAATCAGGGCATTAAAACTAGTTATTTTTGAAAATGATCCACTGGAAGAAACTTCTGCATTACGAATTAAGCAAATCAGTCATCAAGTGGGATTAAGGTCAAACGGCTATGGATATAAACAAGTGTGGGCATGATACACCATTTTTTTGTTTTCTTTTGATATTGTAGGTTTTTTATGTTTTGTCAGTCTCTAAATTTTTAGCAAAGTTGAAAATATAATGTCATCTCATATCAAGAGCAAGAGCATAAAAATATTATATCAGATGTGCAGCGATTTAATACCAAGCAATACATTTGTCCCATATCAGTATAAGTACTTTTCAGGAATGTATTGCATTTTTTTAAATTAAATCCTAGGCAGCCTTGGAGTTTAAGACAATACAAAATGCAAACTATTAAAAGGCAATCCGATATGTATAATGAGGTACTAGGTACTATTACTCTCCATATATCTATAAAGATTAGGCGACTATGATAAATTTCTCTAACCTCAATATTGACCTTGATGTCACAATATTTTACAGGCATTATAATAATAATAATGAATTGCCTCAATAGAATCTGATTCATTGCAGGATTGAGATTTTTAGACAGAAGGCAAGAACACAATTTTAGTAAGTTACCACAGTATCAAGATTTACAGACTGATTGAGGGTAATTCTCAAGACCCCTCTGAAGACTGTCTAGTAGGGACTAATAAAGTCTCACTCATTGATTTGCACTCTGCTGCACCAGACTTTTCTCCACGCGGTGTTTCATCCCCGTGTTTCTCACAGCTAGATGTTGTCTGAAAGACATCAGTCAACCTAAAATAAGCAAAAAAAACAAATAAAGTGATTGATACCTTTAGCAATGAGGACAAAAACAAGAACATTACTGTAATGTTGCCTTTTGAGAGAAAAACTGAAATGAAAATAGTGAATACTCTTTTAGTACAAGCAATAAGTAAAACACAGTTATGCCTTCTGTAACATTTTCTAAACAGTACTTATGTCTGCCAAAGTTTAATATGCATTAATAGATTCACAGCCATAGCTTAGCAGATCTACTGACATCAGGACCGACAGGAACCATGAAAATGATCCACTGGAAGAAACTTCTGCATTACGAATTAAGCAAATCAGTCATCAAGTGGGATTAAGGTCAAACGGCTATGGATATAAACAAGTGTGGGCATGATACACCATTTTTTGTTTTCTTTTGATATTGTAGGTTTTTTATGTTTTGTCAGTCTCTAAATTTTTAGCAATGTTGAAAATATAATTTCATCTCATATCAAGAGCAAGAGCATAAAAATATTATATCAGATGTGCAGCGATTTAATACCAAGCAATACATTTGTCCCATATCAGTATAAGTACTTTTCAGGAATGTATTGCATTTTTTAAAATTAAATCCTAGGCAGCCTTGGAGTTTAAGACAATACGAAATGCAAACTATTAAAAGGCAATCCGATATGTATAATGAGGTACTAGGTACTATTACTCTCCATATATCTATAAAGATTAGGCGACTATGATAAATTTCTCTAATCTCAATATTGACCTTGATGTCACAATATTTTACAGGCATTATAATATTAATGAATTGCCTCAATAGAATCTGATTCATTGCAGGATTGAGATTTTTAGACAGAAGGCAAGAACACAATTTCAGTAAGTTACCACAGTATCAAGATTTACAGACTGATTGAGGGTAATTCTCAAGACCCCTCTGAAGACTGTCTAGTAGGGACTAATAAAGTCTCACTCATTGAATTGCACTCTGCTGCACCAGACTTTTCTCCACGCGGTGTTTCATCCCCGTGTTTCTCACAGCTAGATGTTGTCTGAAAGACATCAGTCAACCTAAAATAAGCAAACAAAAACAAACTAAAGTGATTGATACCTTAAGCAATGAGGACAAAAACAAGAACATTACTGTAATGTTGCCTTTTGAGAGAAAAACTGAAAAGAAAATAGTGAATACTCTTTTAGTACAAGCAATAAGTAAAACACAGTTATGCCTTCTGTAACATTTTCTAAACAGTACTTATGTCTGCCAAAGTTTAATATGCATTAATAGATTCACAGCCATAGCTTAGCAGATCTACTGACATCAGGACCGACAGGAACCATGAAGTTTATAACTGACCATAACTATATCCTTGCAGTTTCAGAAACGCATATCAGTACTTAAGTGCAATTGAGCAAAAGGAATAATATCACCACTTTTGCAACTTTCTAGAAATATTAAAAACTTCAAGCGTCCAGTCATTGCAAAACAATGGCTTTTACTATGCCAACATCACATCTGAACTTTCAAGTTCCAATTTTGATTAAAATACTTACTGAATTGGTTCATCAATTACTGTCATATTGGATTTGTCTTGTGATTTCTTTTATAGTGTCTGCTCAATTTGCCACCTTTCACCATTGTTTGGCAATAAATGCAATATCTGTATGGTTTCTGAAAAATCAAAAAATCAAGGCAAATAAGAACATGGCTTATTCTATTCTGTGTTACATCACATACTTGCTGTCAAAACTGAAGAATGAAGCTTTCAATCAGTATTATCTTAAGACAGATAGACTTTGCTGACATAGTTTAGATATTTAGCTTAGTTTTGATAAATGAAGGTTGGTGTTGTGGATACTTTGGGGTTAAAATTCCAAAACACTAGTCTTTCCGTACATGTATATCTGCATATCTATGCTGAAAGGTTGTAGGATCGTGTCACTTGTCAGCAACCATTTGAGCTATTTAGTTTCGTATGTTTTCCATAGATATTCCGGGACTTTTGTAATCTAGTATTCTATTTCTTAACGTGTTGACTTAACTCAAAGCTGATATTTCGATTAATCAGGGCATTAAAACTAGTTCATCAATTACTGCACCAAACTTTTCTCCACGCGGTGTTTCATCCCTGTGCTTTGTTAACATAGTATACATAAAATCTGGACTGAAAATATTAAGGAGACCAATTTTGTCGCCTTTATCCAGCGGTCACCATAATGCCTCGAATAATATATATATGGGCACCTTAATATCTGCAGTATATATATATATATATATATATATATATATATATATATATATATATATATATGCTCATATATTACTAATTGTAAAATAGTAAGTTTCTTGCAGCAAATGCTTTATGACAAAATGTTGCTATTTTTTCAAAACAACCCAACTTTCTGATTGTAATAAATCTTTGAACTTTGGTACGGTAATATATGATTATTAGTGTTTGTCTTAGTTCTATGAGACATCCACATTCGAAAATAAAGTGAAATTCATCTTCTAAAGAGTTACAAAACATTTGCTCGAAGGAATGATTGTTTACAATAAAGCTTGTTTTCAGTCTTATGTTTTATTGCTGTGCTTGACATTGAATTCTTCGTAGTATTATCGTTCCTGCAGGTTATATTGTAGTATAAGTTATTTTGTTCGCCCTTTTTATTGATATCACGTGTTTATTTTATTTAATGTTCGTGTTCTTTATTGTCACTGAATGGAGTGAACGAAATAATTTGATTTACAATTGACGGGGTAACAACGATATATGTGTGTGAGTGTCTGAGCGTGTGCGTGTGTGCGTGCGTGCGTGCGTGTGTATAATTTAATGCCTGTTGGATAAGAAGATATGTCATAAGTAGATATGTGACTCGTTGGGTTCCGACCAATCAGCTAACATGTACGTTGCATGTAATTAGTAAAAAAATAATGTAAATGTTTTATTCGAGAAAAGCTGTATGTACATTAAAAGCTTTATCGTTATGAATACACATTTTTTCCGATTTTATATATTTGTTGTACCTGTTGGTTCCGAAAAAAAGGCGTTTAAATGGGAGTAAGTAATAAACAACTAAATTACTTATTCCAGTTTCAACAAATATACTAAGTATTACATGTATGTCTGAATAAGACTACCTATTTTATATGTAAATCGATGCAATGGTTATTACAATGAAAACCTTGGACGAAGCGAAAATCGGGTTTCAGCCTCTTTTATCCAAACATGACAAATCTACGATAACTAGGAGCTTTGGAGCACATTAATCGACGTGGCACATATTTCGATACAAACCGGTAATTGCCACAGGGTATGTTGTGCAATTCATCGATGTGTGTCTCAAATGACACGTTTGTGCAGGAAGATATTGCCGTAAATGTTGATTTGGTTTCTCTAATTAACATAATTCGGAAAGCCTATCTTTGGTATTTACAAGATAATAGTTGAAAGAAGCTGCGTTTATTAAAACATACTGTTTTCTAACATATTGCCCTAAAGCGCTAATGCCGCTATGACTGTTGTTTTGCCAAATGTGCCATGAAAGAGAATAACAGGTCAATGATCATGTTTCTATATAAGGTATGGTCTCCGTGCCTTACTGCTATAAATATTTGCACCATTACGTCAGACAATGGTGGAGGGTACAATGCCCCTATATTACCATTTTATAGGTCATTACCATTTCTTATGATAACAGCGTTACATGTGGATCACCAGCCAGAATCACGAAATTGTTTCGGAGATTAGGAGTTTATCACTCCAATAATTTACTTTTTCGTCTATGCTATATGTGTAACTCAAAGTGTAAACAAAATTGATAACAAATAATAAGTTTCTGCTGCAGACCTTTAAAAAAAAGTCTTTGAACTGTTTCTTGTATAGTTCCTTGAAGAAATATAGTTGTCAGTCTTTGTTTTAATGGTATACATGATGCGTAGCAAGGCGACAAAACAGAATAAAAAACAAACAAAGCAGCAAATTCAATATTATCGTTAAGCGTAATACTACTATAATATGACAATACTGGACATTCAGACTATTTACAATGTACATTGCAATGAAATTTCTTAGAACTTTTGGTAAATGGAAGAAACGTGAAGTTGTGTCAGACATGGACTATTTTTGTCAATATTTTTTTCAAAACATCTTTAATAAAAATTCCTGCAAATGCATACTGAAATCATGTGAAAACATCAATTTGCAATTCAGACAGCATTGCAAAAATGAAGCAATATACCACACGATATCCTTATTCTGCACGAGACAAATACATATTACGGTATGGAATCCAATTTAGTTCTGAGCTGAAACACATATCTTTAATCAAATTTAAATGAAACAACAAATGACCTTTGCGAATTCCATTACACTTTGATAAACATGTAGCGCCAGTGATTAAATTCGCATGATATCTTATCGATTGTCATTCTTAAGAGTTAGTTCAATGCAGACATTTCATCAACAGTAATTTTAAATTTATATTTTTCTCCCCTTTCGTTGTTGAGTACGCATCTTAATCGCAGAAAATTTAAATTTATAGTTATGCAAGTCGTACGTTTTTCACATTAAAACTGTTTAACAATTTGGAATACGAATGGTTTAAAAAGTAAGTAAGGCAGTTTGAAGTAAATTATCGCGATCCTTAACAGTTTGAAATTAAAATAGATATATGTTAAATACTTTAATAAGTGAATGTAAAACATATTGACAAAGAAATTTGAATAATGATGAATATGAACTATTATTGCTGAAATCAGTGCATTGTATTTAATATAGTATATTCATTGTGAGGCTTTACACTTTGTATTTCTTTGATACATATTAGGAGAAAGTCGAAATATTCCACAAAATCAAATAACACTTCGTACAAGGGGGAGATAATGTTTCTGTCTCAAAACTATTTATCGCCTAATATGGTAATAATAAAATATCAATGAAGTGGTCGATGTGTTTGCTTAGATTTTAATGCGACTTAATCTTTTTGTCTTTCTGTTTTGGTAAATTATTGACCAGATTCAAAATGTAGCATTTACCAATAGTCCCTGTTATGTTTCACGGACCTTTTGACCAAACACTAATTGGACATATGTATGATCTGATTAATAATACCTTATTTTGACCTTAAATTTTAACAATCGTTTATACGTTTCTTGTTGATAATTTATCTTTAATGTATAAACGTCAAACAAGAAATGAAGATGAAAATTGTTTGTGATTGCAATGTATGTGCAATACGTATGCTACATGTAGGACAACTCGATCGATGCAAGTTATATATATTCATTGTCTCGGTGAGTAAAGTGGTAAAACTTCTAAGTCACACGGAAATGTTTAAAAAAAAACAGAAAAAACGATATTGTCTATAGCACCGTTAGAGATATTGCCAAGGTATCACATAAATCTTCTTGTTCGGCCTTGGGTTTACAAAACAATAATTTTCATTGTTAACGCCAGACAATTAAGAACGGTAGGTTCACTCGAATTTCACCTCTTTGCAGAAAGTAATTACCATAATTGTTGAACGTTGTGTCGACATATCTTCAAGTTTGGTTATTTATTGCTCTGGCATTATGTTCGCGTATCAAATGATGTAATAAATAAGTTCTTTACCGCTGTACTGATTTAAAAGCGTCTACGGTTTAAGTTAAAAATATAATTAATGGAGGAAGCGATCCCAATTAATTTCGAAAGTTGAGTCAGTAGCTGCAAGTATAGCTATACATATTTTGGCCAAACGAGTTTGTATTGATCATTGAAATGAATTAGGTCTTGCTCGATATCTTTATTCATTTCAAAAAATATATAGTCACTAGACTCGATCAAACGATATAGGGGATATTTGTTTATTTTAGTGTAAGATCGTATTTTATTTCACGATTGTCATAGAAAAACATATTTTCACGAGTGGCGAAGGTAAATGATGTTTTGTTTGCTGTGATTTCAATTTTATAAATTGTAATGTAAGGAGTGAACATAAAATATTATTAGCGAATAATCCCAGCGGGTTTCTAAACGCATTTGTATCAGTCTATAACACTCTAGAACAACTATTGAAACTCTGATGTGTGTGCGCTGCTATCGAACTGACACTTTATGTTGGTGATCTTCTACGATAACCTCTTTATAGTATGCGTAATATGGTTATAAATTATTAAAGACTAGTATTTGCAGTATTTTCTTTAAATTAAAATTAATTATTTTGTATCACTAGCGAAAGCTATATATGCAGTAGTGATTCAAAATGTCATAACTCCCTGCAAAAGTCTAGTATTTTGGGAATATTAATTCAAGATATATCTTAGTAGATGCAATGTTTATCTACTTCAAGTTAGACCTTACGATTATAAAATGCACCATTTAATGTTTAGATAACGATTAGGTTAACCAACTTCATCATAGCATATTGCAATTTACGTTGACAAAATAGGTAGGTATTCCTTGGCCACATGTTCTTCTATGAAATAACACCAAGAAAATACAAGCTGATGTTTAAACTTTTTTTATGATATGATCATTGGTGTGCCATCTTATAAATTGACTGTGTCGGAATAAGAATAAATACCCGTCATCTTCGAAAATCTGTTTACCTCATGTCCTTTGAAGTATAGCACACAACATGGTCTGGAAAATGTTACCAATTTTAATTTAATTAGGCGCATTGTTAAAATGTTCACATGTTGGCAGAAATTATCTTCAATAATACATCCGCGGCATGCCTGTTTCCAAAGTCATCATTCAATGGACTGACGGACTGCAGTAGTGTTATAACTGGATAACTTGGCTCTTTATACAAACAATGTACGTAGCGCTATATATATTCTCTTTTCATTAATTTGTCATTTGACGAATGCATCAAGAATAATTCAATAGAGTGTATTTCAGTAGGATAACTTTACACAATGTCTAACTTTTATACTAGTGTCAGTAGTGAAAAGTAGCATATACGTATTGTTTGCATTTTTGTGTCGGCCAATGACAATCAATGATGTTTCAAATTTTATGTTTATTAATTTAACGTAGATTCATTTCGAGTAATGCACCAACAAATACCAAATAAGTTGAGCCCGATCTTTTTGTTCTGTTGATAGTCAAAATTTAACACCAACATCGACTTTCAAGGCGTTTTAGGGTAAACGTATACCATTAATATGGACACATTTTGTAATTGCTATGTATCTCTAAATCTTCAAAGGATACCTATTTTAACTTTTTATAGACAAAATTAAATCAATTTTGTTCAGATTGTCTGACAGCGGGTGTTTGGCTAGATGTTCGAAATATGTTAGCATATAACCGCGTTTTGTTTTTGCGAATAACTGAAGGGATAAAATGATTTTAGCACATTCAAAAATAGCTAAAACATCAAGCTTGTATTTCACTGTTTGAAACATTTAACAGCCACTTTTAATTACTAACAAAAATCTATTTAAAACCTAAACGCATGCAATACATTCACGTTACAAATGTGTTTATTCAAAAAGATGTTTAGTTTATTTCCCAGAATATAGACTTTCAATCCTTGTGATTCAGCCAGAATGAAAGCAAATTAGGAAGGTATACGTCAGCCGGAAATTTTTTTTAAATCGAGACAGATAAAAAGTTTGAAAACCAATTTCGTCCCGAGCAGAGACGCAAATCCACGAATAAACTGAAAGAACTTCTGACAATATGCTTTCTTTATTAAATGAGTCGCGTATGTTATCAAATTCTTCAGATGACACATTGATTGTCAAGCCAAAGATTTTATTAAATAAGACAGTTCATTAACGTTTAACACAGTATAAATTTAATAATTGCAGACTACTTTCAGTAGTGTATGCCGTTGTGATTGCTTAATGAAGTTTACGAACAAGCGAGCTTAGGGTGATTTGAAAAGTGAACAAGTTTCTGTTGATTCAAAATAAATCATTATATGTTACAAAAAGGATGGCGACTCTCCGTACGACACTCGTTAAGAATTGCCGCGCTGGTCGACTGAATGTGCCAAACGAAAAGGACTGTCGCGGTTAGAATGATATTTACCACTTTTTTGTATTTCAAGCACTGATATAAACGCGTACAATTACTATCTCTTGTAATAGTACCAGCAAACATTGACCATGCATTTATAGTTAAGTTATATTTGTCACTTTGCGTATATATAAATGTATATTTTTACGAAAATCATTCTAAAGAAATGAGGCCTGACATATCACAGAAAATCAACCTGTAACTAGAATTTCAAGTCCTTGGATTACGTACATTTACGTACATTCAATATAAGTATTTGAAATTTGGCCTATTCATGCAGCCTCTAATAAGTTTTAAACACCTTAACATTTATATACACCATGAATTCCACTACTTAAAAGGAACACACTCTTGTATTGCCTCATGATATCTGCACTTATCGCTCGGTAAAAACAAGAACACAGTCTTGCCATTTCAGGAAATCTATGTACATTATGTATTACGGTACTAGTTCTGCTTTTGACTGTTTATTTCCTGCTCGGTTTACATTGGTTTCCAAACCAACAAATCACAAGAAGAATCAAAAACAGTGATCAAAGAACACACGAAGACAAAAAATGTATTTGATGTGGTTAAGGAAAGAAACGAAATAAATTGTTAGTATTTATATTAGTTAATGTAGCTAAATAAAAGAACTTTTAATTACTTTTTATAACATAACATACGGCGCAGGAGTGATATAACCCCATGCAATAATTTTCATATATCACTAGTATAATAACTATGCAAATTAGGTAACCGCATCACCGAAAAATGTATTCATACGCGCTGTCAAAAATGTAAACAAACAAAAGAAACGATATTTCGACAGAAATCATGTCGGTGTCAACAAACTCATCTCCACGATGAAACGAATGGTGAAGAAGGCTGGGCTTAATCCAAACAAACACCTCCCTGATCACAGCGCCAGAAAATACATTGTACAGAAATTGAATGACAACAATGTTCCACCGAACCAGATTATGCAAACATCGGTACACAAGAACATTGCATCTATAAACAACGATAGCCACTTAATTCCAAATCACCACAAGGAAATGTCCAGCATCCTGTACTCCAGTGAAAAAAACCTGTCTGCTACCTTGTAAAATGCTCATTCTAGGCTGTTCGCCATTAATGCTCAAGTTCACACACTGTCACAGTCACTGATTCCAAATGAAATCCCACTTTTTCTGGTTGATTTTACAACATTTATGTAGCTCGAATTCACGGAAGTAATGTCCTTGTGCACATCCATTAAAATGACATAAATCCATGCTGTAATCGACCAGCTACAAAGCGAATTCGCACTATTGAAAGCGACTGTGACGCTGACTTAAATGTTCTTTTTAAACTTCAACCGCCAAATGACATGTACACACTCGCGTGATTACTTATGACGTCACGCAGTTATGACATTGCTATTATTATTGATTTGCTTGATTTATATGGATTAAAATATGTGTTTTTATTGTTTTTAAGTGAAACCTTTGAAAATCGGTTGATAATTGAGACATGATTTATGTTTTGTATTGTTGATATAATGTTTTTATGTCGTGCTATTTTCTTTCCCGCGGATGAAGCATCCTAATAATACACAATGTAAATTATTCGCACTATGACAAGAGAAGTGTATTGAAGAAACGTTGACCTAGATTTGGACCGTAAATGAGTTGTGTTATTAATAGAATCTCAAATTCGTGTTTATTTTGTATCAAATTTATTAAACTCGTCATTTAAAAACGATAAAAACTCGTTTTTATCGTTTTAAAATGAACTCGTTTAATAAATTCGATACAAAATAAACACTCATTTGAGATCCTCTATATATATATGTATATATAACGATATAAATATTTCAGGAGGACACGCAGCAAAATGAATGGCCAATACAAATAAAAATAAAGTGAACGTTTATAGTTATTATCTTAGTATAATCGCTAGATGTTATGATATTTGTAATATCAATCTACGTTAAACTTGACTCAAGAAATACCAATTTATTGAACTGTGCTTTGTCTGCTTAAATCCAGCAATTACATATAAAGGCGTACGCTGTAGATATATGTTCTCGTATTTTACAATTATTGGGCATGAACAATAGTGTTTAACTGCATTAAAACTATACGAGACAGGGTAATAATTGAGGATCTGGCACAGATGAAAAAGTCGTCTACGAGGAAATACGTTCATTTTAACTTAATTGACAAGTAATAAATGTATTCAGGAAAAAACAAATGTTTAAATGGAATGTATTCGGTTTAAATATAATATTTAACATTTATTTTTTTTTCTCGAAAGAACCTCATCAACCCATTTTTTTACACTTATGTTTCTGGAAAACATTTCTCAATTGCAGGTAATTTAAATTAATAATGATAAACGTAGTAAAACTATAATTAGTATTTGCTGGCAGGTTTCCACGAAAGGTTTTGAAATAAAGAGCAAAACCGTCTGCAATGAGAAATAAAAAAAATATTAAATTAATTATTTTTTTGCGTTGTTGTTTAAATTAGATTTCAAATTGCATTAAGGAAATGGCAAGGTTCGGATTATATGAATACGTCCATGTTTTACAACTCTCGCGATTTTTAGTAACATGAAATTGGAATAAACAAGGAATATTGCAAACTATAAGATAGGAGCAGACATAATGCCTCTGTTTGCTCCCAAGATATATCTAAGGTTTGTCATAATGATCTCGTTTTAACCGCACGTGACCCACAGTTAATGTAAGCTTAGATTATATCTAGGACGAACAGTTTAATTGAAGTCTTACCAATCAATATAAATAAAAAGAAATCGACACTTGACATAATGACCCTGCTTTTTGAACTCATGTGACTAGTCTTCAAACTAGTCATGACTTTCATTAAGGAAAACGTTCTGATAAGTTTTCAAAATGCTCAAGAAAAGAGCAACTAAAGTTTTGAAACAATTAGGAACGGAACTCTCACCAGATGTAGTTTTAGGCATAAGTGGAAGTTGATGTCAAATATGATGATTGTTTATTTTATTTGTTGAAAAGTAACATAATATCTTATACAGGAAAACATCGTCGATTGATATTGCCTCCTATGGTTTTTAAGCACCCAGGAAACATGATGCATAGGTTATAAGTTTGCAATCTAATGAATTGAATATGGTTTGTACTGCACAAAGCCATTGTTTATGGCTAATACATACATATTTGTTTCGCTGTGTTAATGTAGTAGCCATTGCAATATTTTGGAATGAATAGCAACATATCATTAGCAAATAACTCCAGTGGGTTTCTTAAGTCATTTGTAACAATCTAGAACACAATGTCACATTAATAAGAGCATTGACGTGTGCTTATATTGAACTGAGATAAATATGTCGATGATAACTTTAGTAGTATGTGTTTTCTACTGTATGAATGAATGGGGAGCCGCCCTTTATTACCAAGAGAACACTGTCAGCATGTGAATAGTATTTGTGCTGTTCTTCCATGTTTCTTGTTTGTGTTTTTGTTTGTTTTTGTGTTGTACGTCTTTTGCATTGACTAAGTGCCACTTTTTGCTACTGAGCTGTAGCTTTTCACATACGTATTGTTCAGTATTTACCTGAACTTATCATCTAAATTTAAATTGATAAGATCTATTATGTTTCAATAGTCAAACTTACTCGATATCGAATACAATTGTATACGCCTTCTTATCGGTACACGGTATGTTTAAATCAGTATATGGTCTGACTGATGTATGGTGATTTAGTGGTCAACATTATATTTGTTCAAACAGAAGGCAGTATCTTTCAAGTATGTCAATACATTTATTAATAGTAAATTAGCAGTCAGCAGTAATTGATTTTAATAAGTATAAACAGTTAACTGGTCGAGTAGTTGGAATTTAAAATAAAACAAAGTAGACAACTTAAAAATTAATAGATGTTATGTACTATGGCATCAATCCATTTATTTTCGTAAGTACACACTAAGCATATTTAGCTATTACTTAAAAGTTTTAATGTTTTATCGAGATCATGTTTTTCATATCGAATACGTTGCTTATCCAAAATATGGTAAACATATTTTTCGGGTGTTATGAATATACTTATTTTTTGCTTAACTATGCATTATAGTATTATCATATAATGTACAGACACAATTGTTAAGTTATTATGTGTGTATTCCAATTTCCAAATATTGTCTAAATTTAAGCAAAGTGTAGCCATATGCTTTAAATATTACTAGTATATGTTAAATAGGCGTCACATTTATACTTGATAATTTCATTTTCCTATTTCAAATGTAGTTTTTGTCATATTCATTTTTTGAAAAATAAATTTAACTTTTTTTTTAATTATACCAGTTTAAGAGCATGTATTGCACTGTATACTTCCTGAAATGATTTTCAATTTTATAAAATCTAATTTTGTGAATATTTGATTTAAGAAATACTAAAACTAGTTTTATTGATCTTGCTTATGCTAAAGAAAATGTCCCAACCAGCTATCACAACCCATTTTTTCTCCAAAGTCGCAATAAACACCCCATGCAAGGCTTTTTGTGTGAAAAGTATAATAAGTGGGTTGCATATGTGCTCTGTGCGTTGCATATGTTTGTTTTAATTGGCTTAAACAAAATATCAAACTAATTCAGAAATATCTTCAACCAATTCGCATAATGGAACAATTCATTTCATAATTGAACATGCTGTTGACTTATGACAGAGATTGCATTTGGAGGCACAAATTGTGCATTTGAACATGACATATCCTTACTTATCGCAAAAACCGAATGCATTGCGAACGGCGTTTGTTTCTGAATTGCAAGTTATACACTGCATACATTGATCCTAGCAACCAACGTGTTTGTCCTTCAATTTGTAATATTACTACATAGATAACCCAAATTCAGGCTATTTGTTTGCTCTGTTATGCATACAGCTCTCTAGCGGCAGACGAGAAAAGAAAGAATCTGATTGAACATTGTTGATGACAGCTAAGCACAGTTGTCCGTGACACATCGCGATGTTTCGTCGACTGAGAGCTAGCTTTACACTGCTTGTATTTGATCTCATGTGTGATATGAATACACTCTAACTGCATTTATATACATACGGCAGTAGCTCGTTAAAACAGACGTGTTTAGAATAGCAGCATAGGGTATTGAATTTGTTGTCGTGAGCATGTCCTTTTGTATTAAAAGTTCGAAGAAACTAGTTAAGCCTTTGTGTCGTCATCGTCGGCGTTGTTGTGCAAACAAATTGACTTCGGCTTTGAGTCCGAATCCGTCGAATGTATCCAAATTATCCTTGGTACATATAATCCTAAAGACCCAACGAAATTGTAGGTCACGACTTATTTCTCTGACTTTATTGGAATAAAAGTGTTGACCCTTTATCGAAACACCAGACGAGCGTTGGCGTCAAGGGTATGTCCCTTTGCCAATCAAGAAAATATGACAAAAACATCAAGGTGGGTTGAAAGTGTTCGATTTAAAATTAGTTTCTATTCTTCCGTTACAGATCCTTTGCTTAAAAAATAATACATTACATCTGATTATGAAGTTGTCGTTTTGTCATGGAAACTTTGAAGATGTGCAGTGTTTGTGCATTGGTAACAATTATGAAAAAATACGCTTGCCAGGTTACAAGGGAAACTGGAGACAATATATCAATATGGAATTATTTCGTTTTTGACATATGATACGTTGCATATTTAATCGCGTAGTCTCTCTAATAACATGCTTACGACGGAAGTAATTATCGTAAATGTGGACTTGATTTCCTATCTTGATGACTTAACATCAATTTTAAAGGTAAACGCTTGGTGGTATAACATTCTGTTTTGAAGAATTTATTCATTTGCCATTATCTATGAAACTGCTATGTTTGATATTAGCTAGTTTGCCCTTTAAGTTAACTGAAGAAAACAAAAATTTAAATCGGGTTTAAATGAATCTATATTGTTATTTTTGTCTGAATGTAATACGTGTGGAATTGTTACAATGTCTGTTGTTTTGAACTGTGTTTTTTCAGTATTCTTTCTTGCCTAGTTCTTATATCAGAATTGATGTGTGTAACTCTCTGCTAATGCTTCGTTTAGTTTTTATACCCTCGCTAGTAACGGAGATTTCTTTTAACACCAAACCAAAGAGGGGAAATTAAGCCTCTTGTAACCAAGCATAACACATTTAGATACTAGCAAACTTAGAAATCATATAGTGTGTTCCCATGAAGGTAATTTAACCATGTAAAGTTGAGCAATTATGTCACAAATTTCTTGCTTGTGCCGGCCAAAATTGTTAAATATTGTTAAAATGTAATTTGTGAAACATATTGTAAATTTGTTTACTAATCAGTTGTTACATAGTCGCTGACTTTTCTTGTACCATGTGTAGCTGTCTGTAACACTTAAAGATCAAAGTACATTTTGCCCACAGCTGATCGCTGTATCAGTTTAAGTAGTTAAGTACAATAGCGACACTTATGGTAATGGTTATGCATTGATGTGAGAATAAAATATACTACTGAGTGTGGTCATGTTATTCAGTTAAGAAAGGGAAATAATGAAGGTTATGGATGATAAGAGCGTTACATGCAAGCAATGTAAATATGAAATTTTCGAAAACTTCATTGGTGAAACAAACTTGAAATTGAAATACAAGGAAGAAATACAAATTAAATTCCAATTTAATAAATGGAACACTACCAAGAGCCAAGAAGTATATCCGGCATATGCAGAGTAAATGACACACAACACAGCAAATACTGTCCTCCTACATTAACACACCTATTGGCAATGATTTTGTTGTTTTCGTAGAACGGTAAGCAAGGCATTTAGGTTCATGATGGTTGAAACCGGTTTTGAACGATGACTTTGTTCAATGTTCATGCAGCGAAGCAGTTTTTGACAAAAAAGAAAAATGAGAAATATCATTTTGCTGGAAGTATTACAATATATCATATAAATCGGAGGCCTCTTTACAGTGTACTCATTGTACAGTACTTATGAGGGGAAATAACTGCAATAGGGCTAGAACAGTGGTGCACAATAGTATAAGCGAATGAAAAAAAACACTACCGCCATGACGCAACTTATATTCCGCATAACATCCTACAATCCAATTTGAAAGTAACAGTCAAGAAGCCGAAAAGTCATTGCTTCCTTTGCCATGCGACTAAGTTGTGTGTGTACTTTATGTGCCATTTTGACGCATACCGAGAATTGCAATTTCTTGCCCCTTTCAACGATTACTATCAAACTAAAAGCACTTTTATAAACATTGATTTTGTTCATAATACAGTCATTGGCATTCTTTTTGTAACACAAAGCGGTCAGATCACGGAGGTTCTCTCAAATTCATGCTTTTTGTAGAAAGTTGGTTTCTTGTTACAGCGATATCCGTTTTAAAGGCATTCGTTTGGTTTTACAGGAATGCAGTTTTGCCGCTGTCTTGTTTGTCATTAGCTTTATCTGATGTCAAAGAAGATCAAAGTCCTTTTTGCCTACCGGGCTTAACTCTGTATAAGATTGAGAAGTCGTTTCTGTTGGCGATAATTTAGGAACAGGTTGACATTATAAAAGTGTTTATAAACTATTGAGCGTGACCATTTAATTCCATTAGCGTTGGATGAACGATTCAAAAGATTGCTGATTACAACTTTGCATGCAAGTAACATCAACATACATAATTAAGCAACTTTATCGAAGGGAAACACATGCTATTAAACATGCAGGAAAAATGCATATTTAAGTTCAATTAGTTTCGTTCGGCATTCAATAGTTTAGGAAAACGACCACAACAATCCATCAGGACGTGTACGTAAAAAGGCTCAGGCAGGTATAAATTAACGCACTGAAAAGAAAACTATGTCCACCTACGTAATATCCGAATATTATTATCATCAAAATAAGGGTTCTATAAACATGCCACGTTGACTTACGCAATGTTTGCTATGAACGAAAACAAAATAGTACAGAACACTTTTTATGTTTGAACTGATCCTGTTTTACCGAATTACGACTGTGGCAGTATTAATTCTGATTTCCGCAAGTCCTTGCACCATATGGTGTATTATTTACTGGCGCATGTGGTTGTAGCTATGATAACCCATTATTTCTCCGAAGTGAACAATAATATCACAAAAATTGCATTTGAATATTGGAAATGTTGTTGACTTTCATTATGGCAAGGAATGTTTATGGAGACGAATAGTGTGCAGAATTTGAATAAGTTCTATCATCGCTGATTGTGATATCGAATACATATGGTCCGGCGGTTGGTTCTACAGTGTAAGTTATAAATTGAACATTTTACTTCAGCAGCCAACGTTCAGTACTTATGTGAAAAACGACAGAAACAAGCTCACTAGCAACATTTTTAAACATAAACCCGATTTAATGGCACTGGGTAAACGCCAAAGACATAGAATACAAAAACAAAAAATCAATAAACGCCCTAATGTTTAATATTAAAGCATCTTAAATTTAACGAATATGCCGGAAGTAGTTGTCGTTAATGTGGATTTGATTTTGAATACGATAACACAACATCCCTTTGAAAGGTATTCAGTTGGTTGTTCCTTTTTAGGGACACGTGTGTTGCCATGTGGTCATAAATGTTGATGTTGTTATTTTTGTTAGTACCTAGTGTGCCCTTAAAAAGTGCCCATATTATTGGGTAATATGTATTAGGTTGTCAATTTGTTAATAATGTAATTCGTGTCTGATAGTGTAATGTAAGAATGTTTTTAAATGATTTACTCTAAAGTGTGTCCGGTGTCTACCATTGTACCTAATAGTTAGACATTACACATGCGACTTTTAGAATGTTTACAATTATTATCAATGAAGATGTTAGTAAGAATTACATAATTGTTCAAAGTTAAGACTTACCAAAATGTTACCAAAATTTAAACATTACTTTTATAGTATTTATGTATGTATATAACAAGTTGTATAGTAGATTCCTATTGGACTTATTTTTTTACCGCCTCTAGCTGATACCCAACTCTATATAAGTAAACTTCTTATTACATATGTATTTATTGTTGTTCAATTGTTGTATCGTTGTTCGTGATGTCTTCATTTTTGGTCGTAAATGTAAACACAATACTGATAAATAAAGGGACAAATGTTAGGTTGTGTAAACGTCAAATTATCCATTGTACTCCTGATTTGCGAACCGTTTCAATTCGGCGACGACTCTAACATCTAATGATAATTATATTTTTGAGGGATATGTGGTTGGAATGTGTTGCCAAAACGCTAACATGAATTGGTTCAATGTATTGACCTTGTCCCTGTAGTTCATTTGTATTATAAGTTACTTATACGTGAGTAGCTAACACCGATGGCGTGATTTTCAAAGTATTGAACATTATGAATGATACTTTAACTTAAGTAGACATAATACAACAATGATACGATTTGTATTCAGCAGCAATATTCATATTGTTCACTCACGTCAATTATATTCGTAAGTAAATATCGTGTTCGTATGTGTAAGATGCTTTCGATAAAAGATAAAAGTAACTATACACCAACTACTTGGTTGAAATCGTTCATTGTCGATTGGCATCCTAAATTATCGCTAATGAATTGGTTCAATGAGATTTCCTTTATTACAAATGTGTTTGCAAAAACTAAGAACATTGTCTGTGCTAATTTGTTTCAATATAACATGTATAATGCCAAAAAGTAATTGAATTTTATTAGTTTGTTATTGTGATTCTTAAATTATTTAAGGATTATATGACGTACATCCTTGTTTAGGTATTTTTATTATTTTCATATCCTTTTGATTCGCTTAGCTTAGAATTACGAGTAGATAAAGTAATATTACCTTGGCGGTTCCATGTTTATTTATTTTGGAAAGGGGGGCGTCTTCATACTATGTGTCTTGTTTTATGTATTGACGTACATCCCGTATGTGGTCTAAAAATTCTGAATGCCATTTAAAATGCTCGATTTGGAAAAACAGTTGACTAATAAGATAAAAACATCAACGGACGCATATGGTGACGCCGATTAGTTTTTCCCCGAGGAAATGAAACACCTTTGATAATTAGCTCAGTGAAAAGTTACAGTGTATTTGTTACATATAGTGCGATGTGTTTCTTTCTCTCTTCTTGGAGAAATTCTTGTTTGAGTACATATCTAATTGATACAGACTTGTTCAGTTGATTGTTAATATATTGAATACATTTCATGAGAGCTTCGTGAGCAATATATATGCAAAAAAGCTACAGAAACATGCTCAGTAGCAAAAAGTTTAAACATAAACCCGGATTATTGGCAATGGGCAAACGCCAAAGACATAGAACAAAAATTCACAAACAAGAAACATAGAACAGCACAAAACTCTACAAACAGCACAGTGCAAAAATACTATATATATATATATATATATATATATATATATATATATATATATATATATATATATATATATATATATACTTGGTATGTTTATGAATAATTGTTAGGTACCGCCTTGGAACGGTCAGTAAAATGTAAATTTACTGGGGTTTTAAACCAGTTTATGTGGACAAACCTCACTCTTATCCCAACAATTCTTAATAAAGATAAAACGCAAAAGGAAAATGTTATCAAAGTATGCATTAACTTGAGGAAACTTATCAATAAAACAAATAATAATAAAAAACGAAAAGGTAAACCCCAAGTACTTCAATGATTAGAGATCCCAACTCTATCTCGGCACATATTCTATATATATATATCTATTCACATATATCTATGTCGGCACATATTTGTTAATCTAACTCTCATTCATACAAAAACAGAGCTCATAGGTGTTTGTTTGGCCGAGAAAGTATTCATTTTAACAAAATTTTGTTGAAATGTCAGGCTGATAAGCGCCTTGTTGTTTTCATTATTTTACTGTAACATTATTTATACAGAAGTTTATACTGGAAAATTCTGATAACTTACGTCGAAATGCTGGGACTGTCTCTGTACGGAAAAAATCATGAGTTTTAGAAAGAATTGTATTATTTTCATATGACATTTATCATCCCTATGCTCAGTAAATGTCATACAAAGCTAAACTCACAAAGTATTAATATACTATTTAACCAACACTGTATCCGAAATAAGTACAAATATATTCTAGTTTCCATGAGTATTGCTTTAACGACATTGAGACAAATGCACGAATAATAGTTCCCTCTGCAAACAGTATATCTCTTCTGTCTAGCGCAAGGCGCGTTAAGTATAAATATCACATTATGTTGATAATTTATGATGGCAGCTTATCTGAATTGTGTGTAACATATCAATATATTTTAGGATATAAAAGCTATCTATAGACTGATGAATGTTATCCTGTGTATTTTATATGATATAAGGAGATCAAATACATACCGCTGCAGTTTCATATCCAGACCACAATACCTCGTTACACCATTGAGTATGCTAAATTCTTTCTGAGAAATTAATGCTGCAGACATGCCTGCAGACATCTGTAGATTCGAATCAACAAAGAAAACAAATGTTACTTAAGAAAGCTTTTGACCAGTCGATGTATGTTTATAAATACAAAAACATTGGCCAATGATATACAATTGCCTGTGTTGTCTTATAAGGCGTTAATTGTGCAATGATTAAGCTGCGACATGCGTGTGTATAATACAATTCGTTTCATTGTTATGTTCAGATACTTAGTTGTTCTACGTGTATTTTTCAATATAGTTCATGGTTATATGCGCCAGATATTTTGTTGCCCTTTTTCATTGTGTATGATGTGTATTAATGACTGTGTGCTTCTTTGAATGTCCCTGAATGAGTTGCACGATGTATACTTGCGTTACCATTGACGGCAGTACAAATATGTTTGGCTGTCCTTAATTTTCTGCTAGACTTAACCATAGTCTTTACATCATTTCATAGGTAAATATTTGACTGGTTGTGTTTGAACCACACTGCTAGCATCTTGCGTCGCAGGTTATTAGTTTGCGAATTTATAAAAAAATATGCTGTTTAATGATATTGTTTGATAAAAATGAAATATTTGTCGTTTCGATGTGACCTTTTGTTAGTCTATGCAATAAATGATTTAAATTAAAATTAAAAAAAAAGAATTATATAGTATTTCTCATAAGGATTAATTTCTGAAATATTTTGTTATACCGCTATGATGCCCTATGATTTCGTCAGCCTCCGGGTAAGCGAGAAATAGTACCTTTTATTCATTTCAACTTTTTTTTAATACGATTTATAATTTTATGATAAATACAAATTCTAATACCTGCTTTCTATTAAATCAAATGCATCTTTAATTGTATGAATTCTCCGTTAAAAGCCGAAATTAACCTTACAAGTTTTAGCGTAATTAATACTATATTCTTAAAAAATCAATTATTACTTGTACATGTCGCTTTGGGGAAACGCATTATAATAATTTTAAGTTTGTTTAAAATCGACCAGTTTGCCTATTCCAGTCACGGTTCGTAGGTTTCATTGATTCAAGAACAAAAATAACGACAAGAATACCAACGCTGAAGCTAGACCAAGCCTAAGCGAGTATTTATAAATATATTACTCATACGATACACTCAATAGTGAAAGGAAATACAGTGGAAAACATCAGTTTGATGTGGGCTTTTTCCGATATATGTACATGTAACTTGATAATGACATAATTAGTTTGCATACGGAGTTAAAATAGGTCTCTTTAGTATGTTTGTATGATAACGCCTGGTAGTTACATTTACGGTGAAATAAAAGAAGTAAAAGTAAACTTATGGTATAGGTATCTGGCTCCCACCTCAGTAGTATTATGGTATCTGCCTTTCACCACAGAGGGCGTAGTTTAGATCCAAACAAGGGGTACATCCTCAAGACGTTTCAGAATGGACACAACACTTGTTTCTTTTATGAAAGCGGACTCGAAATTATTTCATATAAAAGCACCTAAAGAATTAAAAAATAGAACAAAGAAAACAGTGTTGCGCTTTCTCTGCTATGGTTGACCGGGTCACATATATGTCTTTCTAACACGGTCATATGTTTGTGTTGAAAATTCGTTACATACTCCATGTTGTTTGCGATTTATAGTTGTTATATGGTCACAAATCCAGCGTAGTACCATCGTGCGTACCGAATACTTTTTTAAACATTTAACAAAAGAAGGCGGGTCAAGCCTCTTATATCTAAATATCAGACTAAAAAAATCGAGTACACCTTTTTCGACAAAGTTTCCAATATCCCTTAATATGCGCTTTGTTTTTATATTATGGTTACTAATCATTGTCTATAGTTTAGTCGCTGTCTCGCCTCCCTTTCTCTTATGTATCAGTCGGAAAAAAAAGAAGAAGATTAAAGAACATTTTCCCAAAAGGCTTATCGCTGTATTTATTGAAGTAGTCAACCCCAATGGCGACAATTATGGTACATTAGGTTTACATTTAGGTATGAAAAGAGATGTATAATAATCGTCTGTGCGTGGCAATGCAATTCAATTAGGAGTCTGTTAACGATACTGAAGAAAGTCGATAACATCGTTACAAACAAGACAGAAATAAAGCATGCACGTGTTAATTATCATTTATTTAACAACTGCATCATTGTACAAAAATGGAAAATGAAATGCGTATATTCAGGAGTTATTGTAATACACATCAAACTAGAACGAGACTATTGCTTATGAATAAAGTTATCGAATATTACAATATAGATCTTGTCGGGAGTATCTTAAGACTAAAACTATTGTGCATTTTAAATAGATATATACTAAATAAATTCACGTGCAATGCCAAAATTTATACATACGGTTTGGCGTTGGTATTTTTATTGTATGATATACATTGTACATTTCAAACCCTGCCTTTTATTCTTGCCTTTGACATGTAATTGCCGATTTTAACTAAACGTGTTCATGTTGTGAAAGTCATAGTCAAATACACGCCAATGCATCTATATCCAGACGGCACTAACTAGTTAACGTAAAGGTGTTCAGTATGGCTGTATAACGATAATGTAATAGTCGTCGTGTTAATTTGATTTTATCTTTATTATTATAATTACGTACATGTGGTGATCTGGTGTATTTTAAGCGTCAATCAGTCAAGTATACATCGATGCATGTGTACTGATAAAATCCTGTATCAAAGGTGCCGACTTCTTATTTCTTTATAAGCTGGAAAAAACATAAATGTAACAATATTTTCAGTGTTATTATATTCCAGATCAATAACAGTTTACAATTGAGGAACATGTCATCAGATATTCGCGCATGCAAGTAAGTCTGAGTACTTCTTTCATGTTTTTCTTCTGGGAGCTTGATTAATTGCGAATGTCATTTTGCAATTAATTGCGGGCGTCCTAGTCGACGGCTGTGTGTGCCTCGTCGTCGTTTGAGGTCCTGGGCTTTGTAGTCTGGGATGTTGGGATAGTCTTAGTCGGAGTGTTTAAGAGCTTTGTAGTCGGCAGCGATGTAAGCTTCGTATAATGAGATGTTTTGGGCCTCGTAGTCTTTCTTGTTTAGTCGTCCTAGGCGTTGAGGGCCGCGTAGTCTGAGGCGTTGAGGGCCGCGTAGTCTGAGGCGTTGAGGGCCGCGTAGTCTGAGGCGTTGAGGGCCGCGTAGTCAGAGGCGTTGAGGGCCGCGTAGTCTGAGGCGTTGAGGGCCGTGTAGTCTGAGCAGTTGATGGCCGCGTAGTCGTAGGCGTTGTTTGTAAAGAAAAGAATCTTTGCCGTGATGCAAAATCAGTTCAAATTATAGAAATGAACCTCGGTACATATGCTATAAAAGATAATACGCGCATCAATACCAATAACTCTGACACATTCTACTAAAATATATACGTTAGTTGTCGTTCATCTGAAAAATAAAGGTATGCGCCTTGATAGATCAGAAAAAGACGAGATATGACCAATGCATGGGCTGTAATTGTTTCGTTTAGTCGTAGTTTAAAACCGTGCAGTTTTAATGTGTGTGTGGGTGTGTTTACACAATGATACATAACATTTTATAATAAAGTTTGTCACGCATTGTTAGTATCGTTTTTACCAATTATAAAGCACTTAGGCTTACGCGCTTAAAAGGGAAACTGTATAAAATATAACAATGTGGTTTTATTTCGTTATCAAAATTGTATTTGACATATGATACGTTGCACAGTTTAATCGCATTGTCTCTCAAATATCGCTCTCATGCCGGAAGAAACTGTCGTAAAATGTTAATGGGAATTAATTGCCATGGCGGAGACACACATCCATTTTAAAGATAAACTCTTAGTGGTATGTCAAGCGGTTTATGAGGTGAACGTATATACGAAGTGTGCCCTAAAGGAAAATATGCCATGCCAGTTGTTATCTATTGTGGTTGCCAATGTATTGATATTGTTGTTGGTGTCTGATGGTGGTAATGTTAAAAGTGTAGCAATGGTTGATAATGTTTGTTTTTTTATAAAAAGTCCGGGGTCAATGGTGACTACAGATTAGGGATACTAAACATTATACAAAATTATAAGACATAACACATACAAAATAAAACCTTGTTGACAACATTCTTTAGTGAAAAACGGTGTTAAAAATACACTTTTATTCAATGTTAAAGCTTTCCTAAAAGTAAACAAATATATTTCCGAACAAAATAAGTGTGCTTAGGCTTTATTTTTAACAAATAATGGCCTAGTGTAAACACTTGGTATCATTTGAACACATGCTAGATGAAAAACTGCACGACAGTCGTTACTAGGTGTGCACTCCTAGTTTCCTTTTTTTTAACCGATTGTTATTAATGATTTGCATTGTACATCTCTTGGTTCAATAAGCTTGTATCGAATGTCTGCCATCTTAACTGATACCGTTAAGCGTAACGCGTTCACATATATTAACGTTATATATAACGAATCTTATTGTTTTTATTAGATATACTGATTGTTTTTATCAACCGTTCAAAGGGGATGCCTGTTGGGGATCCTATGTATTTATCAACTACTTGTTACATATAAAAAATAAATCTATGTGGTTATTCGTAATGTTTTCGTTTGTTGCTCTTGAAAATATAAAACAAATGTTGTGTTGTGACAACTGTAAGGTTGTGTACACTTAATGTGGTTGAAGCCTACATTTTCGCTTACCATTCTCAAATAATGACCTCAATTCTAAAATGATGGCCTCAACATACGTTGATAATGTTGAAGCACATATGGTCTGATAATATTGTATATACGTTATGTTTCCCTCGTGCGATGTTGGTTAGTCCTAACCTTTTTGCCTTTAATATGCTATTTTTTAATGTTTATGCCACTAGGCATGATCCTCATGTTCGATGATAATATTATCAATTACTTCCAGGTTAGAAAGTGGCACTGATTCGGCGATTTAAAAAATAACTAAACGGCATCATCATAACTCTAAAATTGATAGTACACCATTACTCATCTTTATGTTCATAAACTGCCATAAAATGTTAAACTCTCAAATTAAGTGTTTAGCCTACAAAGTTACCAAAATAGACACAAACAATTTCCATATATTTTTCATGAATATATTATTACGTCGATTAGACAACTGCGAGAATAATATTTCCCTCTGCGAGCAATATATCTCTTCTGTCTAGCGCAAGGCGCGAAAAGTTAAGATACAAATCTGTCTGACAATTGCTGATGGCAGCTTATCACATTTGCGCGTGACATATCCTTATTTTTTAGTACATGATGGCTAGATTCAGACTGATTAATGTTACCTTGTGCGCTTTATGTCATGCAAACACAACAAAAATACTTACCACTGCACATAAAGATCCAGACCACAATACCTTGTTTATATTATTGCCTTTGGTGAATTTATTCTGAGAAATTGGATGTTTACATACACGTCTCCTAGACAATGTAAAAGCACTGTACCACAACTGAAGGTTTAAATAAAACAGTAAACATATGCTCGAAAGATTGTTTGTTTACAATAAACCTTGTGTTGTTTTTTTGCGGTGCATGACACTGAAGTCTTCGTAGCATTATCGTTGTGTGGGTTATATTGTAGTATAATGTTTAAAGTTATTTTGATCCCCCTTTTCATTGATGTCACGTGTATAGTTTATTAAACGTTCGTGTTTTCTTTCGATTGTCACTGAATGGAGTGAACGAAATAGACTTGATTTACAAATGACGGGATAACAACGATATGTGTGTGAGTGTCTGAGCGTGTAAGTGTGTGCGAGCGTGCATGCTTGCGTATCATTTAATGCCTGTTAGATAAGTAGATATGTCATAAGTAGATATGTGACTCGCTGGGTTTCAGCCGATCGACTAACACGTTGCATATTATTAGTTCAAAAGTAAATGTACATGTTATATTTAAGAAAAGCTGATGTACCTTAAAAGCTTTATGGTTATCGATACACTTGTATATTTGTTGTACCTGTTGGTTCCGAAAAAGGCGTTTAAATGGGTCCAGAGTTAGCAATAAACAACTAAATTACTTATTCCAGTTTCAACTTATATACTTAGTATTATATGTATGTCTGAATATTTTATATGTAGAGCGAGTCAATGGATATTACAATAAAAACCTTGGACATAATGCAGATACAAAATGGAAATTCAAAAGGAAAGAAGCTTTACGGAGTGAACTATCGTATTCAGTTGTCGTTTTCTATATATCCTGGACTAGCAATATAAATATTCATTTGAATCACGTACATCGAACACTTATGATTTAAGTCATGATCTGAATGTGAGTTGTATATACAGAAGTAATAAGTCTATGCCAACAATGTCGACGCTTTAACATACTCATGCATTAACTCAGTAAATAGCCAACCAAACGTTACCGGGAATACCAGAGTAAAGATCACTGCGGTCTGGTCTTTGTTCATATATGCAACTTGCTATTGACATGTTTATTTTGATTACGGCGTAAAACAGGGCTACTTTATGTGATGGATTGTGGTTGTTGCATAGTCTGTAAAATAAGAATCAGTACCGGTTCCTGCTCAGGAATCGCAATTGATATTGATTCATATAAAACTCATTTTCGATGTAAACATATAACTTAAAATTCATTTAAATATAAAGTATGCGAATCCGTGTCACATATATTAATTTTCTTTTCATCATGTGTTCATGTTTGTTTAAAAATATTCGTTACTTATTCAAAGCTTTTTTCGATTTATGTTTTCGATAGTGTTTCAAAACCAGCAACGTAATACTCTGGCCCCGATTTCTCGATACTTCTTAAGTCCCTTATAGCAGGATTAAGCTTAGCTCACTATTTTTGGTTTACAATAATTTGCGTAATATTACTTTCTTTAAGAGTTTTTATACTTTAGATAGGAATTATCTTTATGATAATCACATTAAACCATTTTTCATTTATCAAGGTTCAATTGAAGTGTGTATTTTGTCTAATTGAAATAAGCTTCTTAAGCCTGTTAAGCTTAAGAAGTTTCGAGAAATTGGGGCCAGGTGTATAAGCGTTTTGTTCCAAAGCTTGAAATTTATATATATCAAACGCTGAGCAATTAAATCATAGTTACTTGCAAATAATACGCAGGACGAAATCGTTTTAAAGTTGACTTGATTTCCCTTACCACTTGAAGGTTATAGGCTTGTGTTTACAAGAAATTAATTAAAAAATTGTGTATTTTTGCACTAACCAATTGCTATTATATTGTCGCTTCCTCGTTTCTGTTTGCCTTGTTTACCTGCCAATAAAACAAACATATTGAAGTACATTTTGCCCACGCGGCTTATCGCTGTATTTGTTTTAAATGCCAAGCCTAATGGCGACAATTAAGGTATTAGGATTGCGTTCATGGTAATAAATAATAGGCTTCTGAGTGTGGCCATGTAGTTTCATACGGGTAATGTTAACGAAGCATAAAGTGACTGATAAGAGCACTACAAGCAAGGGATAAATAACGCATGAACATTTTAATGTACATAATTCAGCAATTTCATTGATTGATATTGTTAATCAAATTATATTCGTTTAGCATTCAATGATGTTAGTGCATCAACATGAATAATATCTACTGCCAAGAAATAAATCAGTCATATATTCAACGAATGGCACACGTGACAGCACAGAATGTCATCCTACGCTAATATATTTTTTAGTGAATGTGTGGTAAGCAAACACCTAGAGCCATTAAGGTTTCAACTGGTTTTGAATGGTTAGTTTGCTCCGTATACACTAAGCATGAAGCATTGGAATAATCATTGTTTGTTTTTTTCTGTTATATAACACAATACAAGTCTGTTTGTTTGTCTGTGTGTTTGGAATTATCTTTTGTTATTTGCCTAGGTTTCTGTTCGGAAATATCCTTTTGTTATATGCCTATATTTCCCTCAGATTAGATGAAGAGTATAAATAATTCTTTCTGCAATTCTTGCCCCCTTAGATAATATATTTCTCACTAGAGTGAAATGAGTATGTGAATCGTATGGTCTGGCAAAATTAGGGAAAACAATTAACGGTCACATTTGTTTAGCGATCACATCCCATTATTTTCACAAGTCACAGTAAACACTTTCTGTAAACTAATTGGCGTAAGGAGAAATTAAGGTCTTTGGATTGCATATAATGTAGACGTTTGTTATACCAAAGAGTATCATAAGCTTAATATTTGTATTGATGCAAATATGTTATTACTTATCGGTATGGTCGATGCCATGTCAGCGACAAATGCTGTTTTTGTGTATAAATTTGTATCATTTCTGTATAGATGACACAAATAAAAGAAAAAAATGATTCCCTCTGTGAGTTGTACAGCACGCCTGTCTAGCTTAAGGTGGGAAATAAAAAAAATGAAGTATTTCTGAACGATGTTGCTGATAGCTTAACCCTGTGTAACACTTCACGACAGGTAGCATATCTTCACTTGTTTCTGGTAAAACTATTTCTGGTTACATATCAAACTAGTACTGAAAATTTAACGTTCAATGTTTTGTATTGACTGAATTGTCTTTAGATTAAAAAAACATTTAATCTTTGAAAAGGAGATATGTCAGTTCTAACGTCATTACAGTCGTCATATTCAATGTTCATATTAAAAGCCCAAACTCGAATAACTGTGGTACGTCTTTGGATTTAAATTGTATTGTTAACGAGGGTTATTAGAATGCTTAAACATGGAATATGAGTCTTCACTCAATTAGATTCCGCCCAAACGATGACAAGAGCATCCGTTTCAAACGTTTGTGCTTGATTGTATGTTATTCTGTGTTTGAAGATTTATTGTTCTCATACGCAAATAATAATTGCCATTTGTGCTTATGTTTGGTATTTGCTTGTTTCCTCTGAACGAATGTAGATTATATATTTGTTTAGATATTGGGGTTGTTTGTTATAAGTGTCTGATGGATGTTTGTATGGTATAGCTGCAATCTTTGTAAGGGGTTTGCTAAAGAGTGTAAATGCGGTCAATGGACACTGCAATGGTTGAGATGGACATGTCATTGTCAACAATTTGTTAAATAACATGTTAACGACAATAAACATTTCTGTCTGTCTGTCATGGCCAGAGGGTTACCAAAAATATATCGAACGCACTAATTGTTTCAAACATGTATATCTAATAAAAATCAAACTTCAATTTGTCGACATATAGATAAAACATAAGTGCAACGCAGTCATTTAAAATGCTGTGCTGTCAGTTTCACTATTACAAACAATTTTTCAAGTGAATACCAAGTTGATACATACTTGTCCTGTTATTTTCCATAGCTTTTTAATTATTCACAAACGTCTTTTGAGAACATTGTGAGGAATATAAAAGACGCAAAGTATTTTCATTTCATGTGTTGTTTTTAATAATTTTAAGTAATACAGTTCAGAGTGGCTTGTTGGCTCTGATTTTCATGACTCCATGGTTAAGGTAATCAATAATGTAGTGGTAAATGACTGGTGGTAGTGGCTGTGAATTACCGAGACATCATGGATTCTAATTTGAGATTTAGATTTTAACAATGGGTTTGTCTCCTCGCCATGTTCAAGAATCGCCATAAAAGGTATAAGTCGAGTGAAAGTGACCCATCGTATGTAAATAAATCTCAAATTATGTAAATAAAATTAAAACACACACACACACACACACACACGCACACAACAATAATTTCTTTATATTTTTCACGACGAGTTTTGTTACGACATTGAAAATAACGCTAGAAGTATTATCATTCTCTCCGCGAGCAGAACATCCCATCTGTCTAGTGCTAGACGCGAAAACTTAAGATAAAAATCTGATTGAACATAGCTGATGACAGCTTATCACAACTGTGTGTGACATATCACTTTATTTGAGGATATGAGAGCGAGCTAGAGACTGATTAATGTTATTTTGTGCGCTTGGTATAATACAAAAACATCTAGTACACAGCGATGCACTGAGAGACCCAGACAACATTATCTAGTTAACACCAATGCGTTTGGTATATTCATTCTGAGAAATTTGATGTTTGAAAAGTGTCTCTCAGCCAATATAAGATCACTGTGATACAAGGGAATTATAACTTTTTGTAACTTTATGGATACAGCGATTTCTTTTCCACATGCAATATGATTGTCTGTCCTGTTCATATGGCGTAAACTGTAATGAAGTTAAATTTGATCGAAAACAATATCATTTTCAATAAATATATTTTCCATTCCCAATTGTGCTAGTTGCTTTGGGTGTTGGCTTGTTCCTGTAGTTTGCGGTTTTTATTGTTCCTGAATGTTTTATTTATCAATATGTTTAAAACAAATTGTCATTGTTGTTTTGAGTGAAATGTGACTGTAATATACTTATTTACTTATTAAACTTTCATGTTTTTATTGTCCCTGAAAATTTACAATTAACGAACATATAACGTTGAGAATGTATCGCTGGTATAGGTGGCTGTTGAAGTGTTTGTGTTATTAAATTAATTTATTGTGACATTGCTCGTTTGTTTTAGTTTTTGACTACTAAGCTCTTAGTTTAAACTACTTTCCATTTATTTTACCCTATATGTTTGACATTGTGTGCCAACGATATTGAAAAATATGTCCGTCTGCGTTTGAGTGTATTGTAGACTTTCAATGTTGTGCCTTTAAACACGATTCGCTGCAAGGCTTGTTCTGTGATTTCCGTTGTATTATTAAAGATTAATTAAAATTATCTTTATTCCAGGTTTGATGGCCCTGATTCTGCCTTCAATTCACGTAGCCGCTGACTCGAGACAAAATGTCGTTTTCGGACAATGAATACCGGGAACAAATAATGCTCAGAAAACTGTGCCTTTTACAACAACAGAACATTTCACTTGTCGAAGGTCAGTACGAGTAGTACTTGTAGGGTTGTCGAAGCGGTGAAGCCATATAACACTGTTATTATTTTTGTCACAAGTTTGATATCATAATGATGAAAAAATACGAACGAAGTCTGTATCTTGGATCACAGGGACAGGATACGTAGTTTTGCCTCGCCCCATGGCGATTTACCCCCCTAGAGGTACCAAAAAGGGTAAACATATCCCAAGGATTATATATATAAAATGATTTTCGAACTGTCATAAGTACTAAGTGACAAGAGTAGTTGTTTTGAAATAGTATTTCATAATAGTTTAAAGGGAGCTGAGTTGCTCGAGTATATCCCTATGTTAGCCGAGTGATGAGATCAGGTGAAGAATGAACTTGTTGTTGGTTTGCAAACGAAAGCTGTACAGCATATGATGTTCGAATGCTCCTTCACATATCGTCTAAGCACACAACGGGAGATAATTCAAATATCAGTTTAACTGTACTACGGAAGGGTACCGAGCCCTGCAAATTTAAAGTATGCCATACCAATAACTGTCCGTTTCAGCAAAATGATGTAAAATATGTTCGGATTTTAATTGCCTTTTATATAACAACTAGATTTAAGCAACATTTTCTCGAAATATACATTAAGCTGAGTTTGAAATGTTTTATTTAAAGTTGTTGCATTTTATATATTTCGAGAAAATAAGGACTGGTAGTTTAATTTATAGACACATTGATAAAGACACATAGATATGGAAAACAATAAATACATATTCTTATCAATAAGCAAATTTCTTTTAATTGAATTACAAGTTTATATGAAGAAATTGAGAACATTTAAAAGAGACCTGTTATTGGTAGCCAACATCTGACATTTCTTCTAAAGTTAGATGTAAAATATATTATACTTCCTTATTTAGGAAATCAGCTGAATGCTGTGGAAAATGTGAATTACTTGAACCATGCTAAAGGCGAAATAAATGTTATGAGTGATTACTAGTTATGAAGGATTGAGATTTGAGTGACGTTACAAATAAAAAGGAAACAGGAGGAAGAACACACGCTTCAACATTATAGCTTACTACAATGAAACTATAACAGTTCGAATTGATTTTCATGATTTCGAGGTATAGAACATAGTTTGGGTCGTGTTTGGCTCAGGACAATATCGATGTAATTACATTAAGCTAGACTTGATAAATATTTTGTTTAAAAAAGGCGTGGCTGTTTAGATCATCGAAAATTTCAAAGATGTTATTCAAACATTTTTTCTGTCATGAATGAAAGTCGTAATAGACAGTTGGTATAGAAAAAGTTGTTATTATAATACTGAAACAGAGTGATGAAATGAAATTTTTGATAACTTTTACTAATCTTAGAATTTAACACACGGCTGGTTTAAATTGATTAATTGAATTTGTCTGCTATAATTACTCATCGATGAGGCTTGTTCCAACTAGCAACCATAAATGACACATCGATACGTCGATATACCAATGTTATTTCGAGATATATGTGAAACAAAATTTGTGTACAATAGAAGTGAATGCCTTTCGGATAATACACCAGCGGGAGCGGTGCGGTTGGTTTGATTACTGATATAACATCAAAACCGCTAAAACAAAATAAATATATTTTGTAATACATAGTATGAATCAATCAGCTCCGATTCGATCGACAACGATTGATGCAACATTTGTAATACTCAATAGCATAGATCATGCCATATTTTATACTCAAGAGCCCTTGAAAACAATAATAATTGGATTAAATGAGTGACGGGGTTTCACCATATGAACATTGCTGGCGAAATTATCAGTTGACTTAAATTAAATGATTTGAAGTATTCATTTAAATCATGACGCAATGCGACAATGAAGTTCACTGAGATTAGACAACGGCGCTCCCCAGTTCCTATTCGAGAGAATAGTAGGCAGATAAGTCTTTATTTTCCAGTATTGCAAACACCATCGCTGTTCCAATGATTTCGTGCTTTGTTATGGTTTGCAATCATTTTGTAAAACTGCCAGACATTTTATGATATATTGCGCACGTTCCTTTAAGTAATGTTAGTAATTATTATTAAAATGATAACCGTGGGAGACACAACGATATGTAAACGGTCCAATGTGACAATGTATGGCGTGTGATGCATCAATAAGAACCAGTTACATGTTAACGACCTGGTGGTTTCGTTGCCAAGAAGTACCGACATTATATTTCCCTTGTCTTGAATATTCAAAAATGTCAAAAACTGCAATCCTTGGCCATACGTGTTGAGACTTTGGCCAAGGATTGAATCATTGAAATGCAAGCAAAATCTTAAAAACAATATCACACTGGTGGAAGCAGAAAACATCAATGTTTTTATAGGCTTAGATTTTGTTCCATAAATTATTTGTGAAAAAAGTTATATAGAAATTAATGTTACGTACTTGTTTGTTTACATCGGTGTTGACCATGTGAGGACCCTTTGAAGTAAAGTGATAACTCACCTTATTAAGATTATATATTATATATAATAGATTGGTTACTATATTGTACACGCCAATCGTAGTACTGTTACTATTATAGTGGTAACCGGGGGAGACACAACGATATGTAAACGGTCCAATTTGACAACAGATGGCGTGTGTTGCATTAATATTAACCCGGTTCGTGTTAACGACCTGGTGGGCTCGGCGCCTACGTGATCAAATTGTTGCAGATTAAGCTTCAAATGTTGTACCTTCTAAATATCAAAACGTACCGACTATATTACTTATCCTCGTCACGTCACTTATTTGTTTTGTTTAACGTCAGTGTTAACCTTTGGTTACTCACGTGAAAACCCCTTTGAAGTCACGTGATTCCTCACCCTGTTTAAAAAAGGAGAACATACAAACATTTTCAAAATGGACGCACATAGCAGGTATGAATGCATATAGGAACTCTTTTGTATCGTCCGTATTGTTAAAGTATTGCGCTGTATAATGCATTAACATTTGAAGACATATCTCCTTTAATATTTTATTTTAACTAAAATATATAAAGTCACGAACTATTTCAAATGAACACAATTTCACTACACTCGACTAGATTTGAAACTTAATTGTATGTATAGACAATTTTCGCTACGAAATTGCTTAAAAGATAATTTCCTGTTTTAAAGTACAAACCGACTTCTTAAAAAAGATTTCAATATCCTCCTTTTGGTTTAAAAAGGCATTTTCTTGTAACATACGTTTGAATGGACGGAATCTGCTATTATTCATACAAGAAAACTTTCGCGCTGATAGGATATACGAATTTTGATTTAATTCAAATACCATCGTGTTTTGTAGCTAAAGGTACTGCCTTAGCCACTGTAAAATGTTGTGAATAGGTTGATTGTGAAAAAAGTTTCAATTGGCATTTAATTATAAAACTGTATCTAGAAGCAAGTGTTGGACCATTTTGAGACGCCAAAAGTAATTGCGTGCATTATTAAGTTAAACATGAACAAGTATACCACTGTAACACCTCACACGTGTGAAACCATGTGTAGGTTAAATTATAGTTACCAAATAATTACTTGTTTGTATGTTGACGTTTCTCTCTCTTTTTTTGTATTCATTTTTTGAGGCCATCTTTGTGAAATTTGAAGCTAATTTTGGCCAAAAGCATGTATTTGCTAAAATGGCCAATAAACTGAAACTGAAACAAATACAGAAAGGCATTTTTACGCTTAGTAACCTAATCTAGAAATGACGTAGCTCGTGATATATTACCGTTCAGTGGGGTCAAAGTCAAGGTTGCTCTTCCAAACAGAATTTAAGTTTATGCTCAATTATAACATTGGCTATAAATTATAGTGATGCAACATGGTATATAGCAAGTGCATGAACCAACTAAAGTTTGTTTCAGTGAGGTCAATCAATGCTATATTTTTTAAATTAGACCTAATGTTATACTTAATAAAGAGGACTTTAAATTGGTCAATGAAACTTGTATTTGAATGATCAAGAGATATCTGTTTCCAACTTAGGGTATGAAAAAAGGTCAACGTTACTATTATTGTACATATGAAAATGGTTACTGATGCATTACTTTATGTCGGCACAGATAATCGGAAAACTGTTTTGTGTCAAAAGCTTTAATTAAATGATTATTTGCAGTAATTTGTAACCAGTTGTTGTTATTATAGAAACCTGTTAAAAGCAGCTCCCTGCATTAAGTTTCTAAACACAATAAGCTGTGTATTGTCACATTAAAGCCTGATTTTGACTATGTGGGCTAAGTGTTCCATTCCAATGCAGTAACCGCATATTACGGATGTTTATTCATATATCTGTTTTTATAAAGGCGTTCCTAGTACTGCGTATATTAAGCTATTGCGTCTGAAAACAGTATGGACAAGTTGAACTGCCGCTTAAAATATTATGATGTTGATGGGTCAAATTATAATCACCAGGATCTCTTGCTTTATATTCAATATAATTAAGTCTTAAGGTTATAATATCTTTATTGATTATTTGTTTGTATTAACATACTGTATGCTAGTTTAATACTGTCATTTAAAAATGTTGCCCAGATGGTTAAATGGTTAAGATGCCCGTCTTATATGTCGCAATATGCCTGTCCGTCTGGTCCTCAAGTCGATACCATGAATCGAGATTACTTTATGAAGATATATGATGGGTTCAATTATCATTCACAAGTTCCCAAATGTTTCATTGACACCAGATCTGTTAAAATGAAGGACAAACTTATTCATAAATTACTATCATTGTACATGTATCTTAAACGATAATCGATGGGCGTGATTTAAAGATGTACTGATATTATAAATCACGAACATAAAGTATTTTAGATTTAACAGCAAACATACTCTTTATGGTTCGTATCAAAAGTACTGTCAATTTTAGACGTTTAGTGTCACCATATTGTTTAACATCACTGAAAAGGGCTTCTTTGCCTGAAAAGAAAGATAATGCTGTTGTTTTATGGCCAAAGCTGTTACAAAATATATTCATTGATCTTTCATCATTGGTTATTGTATTACATTAAATAAGGTTTATTGATTAAATGGTATACAATGACTGCGATTTAAAATCCTTTGACATTTTGCTTTTTTCAATGATAAGGTATGGAAACAGTAATGCACATAAAATACAAACTATACATTCGATTGGCAATACTCTTTTGTTATGTTCGTAACATATTAACACATTCTTCCTATCACATTACTTTTCCAAACTACCGAAAAGTTTATCTAACAAAACAATTCTATTTTCCACCCTGCATTCATTGCAGATATAAAGTAATCGAAACTTTTCCCTGTGTTGTTCGTATATCGTATATTGCTGATACAATTGTCGACAGTTCTGACAAAGAAGTATACATTTTCGTTTTAAACAGAAGACATTGGGCAAACTAGTGTGCAGGCAATTGCTCAATTTAAAGCAGTTATTTTAATTTAAAACATACTAATAATTACTATATCTGTTCAATGGATTGTTTATTATGTAGCACTCATGAATGTTATTATTAACATTCTATGAAGTGTTATGAAGAAAAATGTGAGTGATGATTTCCCCGAAGTTTAATAAAAACCCGATCAGTCAAACAGAAGCATAACGGTCCCTTTTTATCTTTAATGTCATCAATGCAGAACAAATAAAATCATTGCTAATATTTGTGTATGCCATCATTTAAAATAAGCCTATCTTTTGATCAACTGGAAAAAAATGATTGAGCTTTTTTAAATAGGGTAATTAAAATAATGTGATAGTGTTGTTTATCTCTTAAGACACGATAATGTTTTTAACATTTTTGAAAACCGTTTAAATTCCTCTATAACGCTGCTAATTGTACATAAAAGCATCTTTGCTACTCGGAAAGGACATTAAGCCTGTGATCAATGAATCAAATTGTTTTGCAATTATTTCAAATGCCTGCAATTTGTGAATACTAAAACAAAGACTTGAAAGGTTCTTGAAATCTAAGTATTATAATTACAATAAAAAATAAAGGAGGAACACGGGTATTTTGGGTTTGCGATGAATATGGATATTTGTTGTTTCTCTTTTATGCTTTCATGGAGGCTACAAATTGTTATTTCGCATCTGGAATTAGCCAAGGTTTTGTTTTCTTCTGCGATGTCTCACTTCTGTCACTCTTTCGATGTGTTCATAAACATGTGTATGTTTGTATTAATTAAGACTTAAATACGTTTTGTTCAATTTATATGTGAGTATGAAATGAAAATGCGATATGCATCCATCTAATCTTATACACCTTTACTAGCCCAACTGCGCCCATACCCCGATAATGAAGTCAATCATCTGATACATTCCTTAAATATCCAAAATATGTTAATGCTGTCGCATTCGAGACAAAATGTAACTCTGAATTAAATAGACGCTCCTTCGGCGACTGAACTAGGGAAACACATTTCACAACAATTTAGGAAAGTGTTAGAACGTGGTCAGAAAGGTTAACCGAGTGTAACATTTTTTTTTTCTTATAGTGAAAGTTGAAAATGCAATTTGCTCTTGAAGCAATTCCGAACAAAAACGTGCCTTCGAACAATCTGTTTCGATTGTTTTCCGTCCGAGGTTTCTTTTTCCTCATGCTTAATTTATGAATCTCAAAACAGAGAATGTGGCTGAAAACAGACTAACAATGACATTAGAATTATTGGGTCTTTGAACTTATCACTTACGCATGTAGACAATTTAAACAATCTAATAAGAACAACATAGATACTCATTTGGTCTAGAGACACCTGAACCGGACTGTGTGACAATTGCTTTACAATACAATCAAATGGCAATCGCCAGTCAATTTTGACAATTTAATTACAATGTATTGTTGTTAAAATTGGTAAAGTTGAACCTCTAATTCTTCAACGTCTGCTGTTAAATACTCTTCAGAGGTAATTTGATACTTCTAGGATAGATAGGAAGTGATATGGTGGAAAGTCGGTATATTTGTCAACATACAAGAAAACGTACTGTTTCTTAATATTTATCAACTAAAAGGGTGTTCCAGATTTAGTTGCTCATAGCTATGAAAACGTTTTTTCGTGAACGATATTATTGAATTTCTAAGGGAACACTCTTGCAGCAGAACTTTATAATTTATAGAAACGAAGACCCCTTGGCGGTTATGAATCATTTTGTACTCTACTTAATACATTAGATCTCGTGGTTTTGGACAAATGAGGCAAATCAAACGCTTCTATTAGGAGAATATGCGTCTTAAGGCTATGGATTAGATTTGAACAATAAATGTCAGATCCAGGTAATTGGCCTAATCCGAGACGTCAACTTATGCCAATCTTTACCCCTTAAGATGAGTTTTATCACACAGTATCATATGCTGGCATGCTAAAGGGAAGAGGACTTTCTATTGATGAGGACAATCTTCCCGAAATTATTACCAAATGCAAAGGGCTATGGTCCAATTACAAAGCCGTTCGAAACACACATGGCCCAAAATAGCCCGGTTCTTATTCCCAGCAAAATCTACCCTGGATGACAAGACTGAAGCAAATCGGGGTAGAGCAAAAAAGTCTCTTAAGATGACCGTGACGTACTAGAACATAGGCATACAACTCAACAACAACACGAACGTTACGACTAGAAAAATGAAGCCAGTGCAAAAACATAACTTTGAATCGCAGTTTGTCCATGCAATTAACCAGGGTAATTCATTCAAACGAATCACCATCGCAGAGAAATACTCAAAAAGTCGGAAATAATTATGATATATTCTATGTGTGAATTCTCCATCTCTTTTAAGTGTGACTAGCGCGAGAGACAGATATATACGTTTTTACTTAACGCTGATGACACCGTCCTGTTAGCGGAGATTGAAAATAATCTACACTGTTTAATTCATTAAAGTGGAAGCTAAAGGTTCATAGTGACAAGGTAACAAAAGTGCACTATTTTCAACGCACACAGCTGGATTTAGAGCTATAATGAGTACTGTTGGTACATGTTTGTATAACAAAATTTAATTAACCATGTGTTTAACGAAAACACGCATTTATTTTGTATTTTTGTTGATTTTACAATGCGTTTGACTATGTAGTCGGAGACAATCTGTGGTATAAACTGTATATATTAGGACTACGAGGCAGTTTTTAGGACGCATGCCTCTTTTAATGGAATCGCTGGACAAATTTACATCAATCATTTTAAACAGCTCTTACAACTTTAAGTCTATGAAGCAATTTACAGCCGAAAAATTCCTATTAAGTTGCTTTTCGCTTTTATAAGACAGTCACTAAGAAGTTTGTGCATAAACACTGGCTACTTTAAAAGACATTCGCTTGGTATTATGCGCTGCACTTTAGGAAAGTTAGGAAATATTTGTAGTCTTCGAAACATCAGCGCCGGGCCTGCTGACTTTAACGTTTAGAATAAAAACAAAAATGTTGTTGTTAAAGTACTTAGAAATAGCATGTTATGTTCATAAAGTATTAAATTAAGTTAGAAATTACTTGTGAAGAACATATACTACCCTTAAAACGGATGTTCTTTTATTCCCTCTAGAAATACTGAAACACATGGTTATAACTATTAGCGATTTGCTAGTCAAATTTGTTTCAACTTACCCAGACGGATTTCCATTTGATAGTGTGATTTATGTTACTTTTCTGAACGGAATTATGTGATAACATGCATTCTTTTACCAATTTATGGTGCGACTGTGATTTTTTTAATAATTAGTTGATTATATTTGCGAGATAACCATTGAGAAATATAGCTCTGTCGGAAGTAGATGACTTTTCAGACATGTATACTAATATAACTAATGGGAATAATCAAAATAATAATACAAACGTGTACCTCTCGAACGTTAAATCGATCATTCGTTTGTTGGGTGTTAGTTCAAAAGAACTGTCTAGCCAAAAGTTGTCAGTTATGAATCTAAATTGTCTAGTATGAATAATATAAGCTATATATCTCCTAATATTTCGTTTTATGTCTTAAATATACAGGGGAACGAAGGCGATTAAACACGTGATATAAGATGTATTATTCTTCAAAAAGTTCAATTTGTAAGAAATTATCATCATTGATTCGCTTATAAATTCCCGTATGCTAAACATACTGTTGCTCGTTTGAAATATATTGCTTGGTAAACTGGTGTCTTAAATGATGCGGGAAGCACATTCAACAGAATAAACATGCTTTCAATCAAAGATTTTCCTACCTCGATTAAGGAAATCAGAACGTAGTTGATACGGCCAAGGTAAAATCACTTTAAAACTTTGGGGTTGTATGCATCTTAAACTAAACATATTCAGCGACTGAAAGAGAACCGTACATTTAAGAAAACTATTAGAAAATCTACGGCCAACAAATATTATTCCAATGTAAAGTTGTAGAATGACTGAACGTGTTAAATTCATCATCCCGTCTACCTGTCTATCTGTATCCCGTAATTCCATAATTTGTTGTGTCCAATCAACGGCTCGACTACTGATTGCAAAGGAGAAAAAACACTTCTAGGCCATTGCATCACAGTATTACCAGCTAACTGAACCCGTCCTAAGTGAATCTTTAAAATATCGTTTGACAATAACAAATATACTTAAAAATGCCTTTGATATAAACAGATAAGCTCATACATTCATACATTATAATGATTCATTTAGAATAGTGCTCATCATAAGAGATCAATTTACATATCTGTGATTGATGCTTTACGTTATATTAAGTGATACGTACTTCCTTTTATAAGCGCGATGCAAGATAATTTACAATGATGTCCCTATATTGCACGCAGCAAAATATTCGCGAAAACTGTCGTTTTTTTCTGGTATAAGGACATATACTCTATAACCTTGAAATAAAGCGTTATAAAGCTTTGCAAATTTGGCATTGTAGGAATAATGAGTAATGGATAACTGAACACGCGTACACAAACGTATACTGCATTGCCGGTTTATAGTAATATTCATGTTTGTTTTATACACGTTTGATATAATACAAAATTGTTCATCATAATTTTACAACTGTACCACTTTTGCCTGTAAATGTTCATTATACTTTCAATAAAAAGTGGCCCACAACAATACAATTGCCAATGTTGAAGTCAGTAATATTGAAGTGACCGCAATTGAAATGTATTTAAAAAACTACATAAACAGGTCAAGTTGTCGACAGTTTAAACAAATACAGAATACATGAGTATGTTGACGAAATCAAATATCACCATAATACTTGTGAACAACCCGTCAAATTTATAAATAACCATCTTCTATGGAATGATTGTCAGGGTACAAATGAATGCACATTTTTGATTTAGTGAAGATTTCAATTTACTAGTACACACTAAGGAAGTTTCGAAATGTTATAATACATTTCAATTATGATAATCTCGAGAGACAGAACTTTGCAATTTGTCGAAATTGGCCGGTGATTGCTTTTTGATTATATCTTAAAGCAGTTGTCAAGTTCTGGTGTCTTAAATTAAAATATGTTTCACCGGTTGTTCTTATTTTATTGTAGGAACAGTCTAGACGCGTTTTAACGCGTTTGTTACTTTTGATAAGAATCGAAACAGATTGCTTGAAGGCATATTGACGGTAGAATGTCGTTTTAAATCGCGGGAAGATATTCGATCGAACTACGTTTCTCTAAATAATTAACACCATCTTCTTTTGTTGGAAAAATGGCTTTTCCTTGTATTACTAGTAAGTATCAGGGACGGGGCCCAACACTGAATTACAAATATTCACAGTGAGTGTACATTATTACAGTAATAATGTCCATGTATTGACTTGTTCACTTGCTTTAAAAAAATCTTTGATGTTTTTTGTATACGTTTTTTATACTTGATATAACTTGAAAACATATAATGGTAATCATTCAAATTTGTTTCGGAATAGTGAAATACATTCCATATGCCAAACAAGTCGGAGGTAGAGCTGCATACCTTTTTTTCCTAAACATAGCCTAAGTCGACACTATTTCCTAAAGTTAATACCTTTGCTGTCATCCCATCAGCCATCTTAAATATATGTATCCTTTCCTGTACTTGTTAACTGTTGCGTCATATAAAGTTGTCATAAAAAGAGGGTTTTACCCCTACTGGTTATGATATTGTCCATATTTTGTAGACAATATCTTCACAAAATGCCGACGGAATCGAAGCTTGTTTTTTTTTCATTTTTACACTGAAGGCTGCAGGCCTCTAGACATTAGTACAACACATTAATTGTTTATGTTGCATATCTCTTTTTGACATGACTTGTAAAAACGATTAATGCGCCGGGGTTACAAAATATGACGTATGCAGTACGAGGGTTAAACGGTGCTAATTTAAGGACAACTTGATTAAAATACGCTCATACGTTTGCAACGTAAGTTTGAAATTAAAACAAAGAATATCATATAAATCATGGTGTTTAGCCGAGGTGAAGTGGTAATTACGCACACAATGTAAATGTGTGGGCTAAAGAAAAGACACTACCGTACTGAACCTATGACACCTAGTCAAGATCGTCTTCAGCCAATATCAGGTCTCATTTAATTCGAATTAACATTTTAATTAAATTTGAAAGAGGAAAGTATTGTACATAATAGCATATCTTTTTTAAATAAAGGTTTATAAGGCCCTGTTATAAAACTAGTTGATAGTATAAAAAATAGTCATTTTATTAACTAAAATCAATAAACATTTTATTCTTAGGTGATGGCAGGCAATCATTGTTACAACTTCGGGGTACTCAAAATATGTTTTTGATTTTATTTATATCGGCAAACAGAATTGAAAACCTTGTCGTGCTTTTAGCCGTTCAACGCGTTCAGCTCTTTCTTTTACATTTAAAAAGAGGATTTTGTCAGTAATAAGCAAAGATTATGTTGTTCATCCTTATGGTTATACCTGGATTATTTTTGTAATCAAATTCATTAAGGATACTAGGATATTGTTGGGTATGATTAAATGTATGGTCTTCATTGAATTGAACAGTGCATCCCATCAACCATCTGCAAGCTTTGTCGACCTCGGTAAGCAGCGTTCTCTTGTGTTGACAAATTGCTCTGTTCCCTTCGAGAAGGACAGTTTCGATTTAGCATTAACTGTTTGAAGCAGTATGATTAATATACACTCATGAATAATGATCTCCCCGAACTTCCATTGAGAACAGATCAGTCCAGACAGAAGAATAATTATTCAGTTTGATTTTCAATACCATCAATGCGGAAAGAATGCAAATGCAATTTGGATACATTTGTAAGTATATCAGAAAAAGATCACGATTTTTTTGTTGAAACACATAAGCAATTGTTCAGTATTTTCGCTGTTTGACAGATATTTTAGCTATAAGGACACTTTGCACATCTTAGAGATCTGGTATGTGTGTATTATAAAAGTGCTTGCTATTATACTAAAAGCAAGTTAAGCATTCAGGAATGACAACAATTATAAATAATATGCACAAAAAAAAAGTTCGAACTTCTTTTTTTACAATTGCATTTGACACAACATATCAAGCATTAAAGAATGTATCTGGAAATTTAGTTATCATTTATCTAAAACAACAAGCTTACCACTCTAATGGAATCATATACAGCGTTATTTTTATTTCTCTTAATATGGAGAATTATAGTTTTGTCAGTAAAGGCTACACAATATACAACGCTATAAATAAGCAAGACTATTCGAATAATTTACAGCTACGTTTACGTATACCGGTATTCATTCTATATACATTCTATAAATAAATGGCAACATTTCAGTAAACGAAATAATAACAAATATATAAAGCGAGGAAACTAACTACTACATGTACACTATTACTGTATTAAGTTGGATACTTAATATAAGGAAATATTGATACTGTAGTTCAGTGTCCATCCTTTTGCATAGCCATCAAATTGTTAATGCTGTCACATACGAGAAGAAATGTTACACTCGATTATATAGACGATGGAACCCAGAAACCCCATTTTCTCAACAATTGGATAGGATAGGATAGTGTTAAAATGATTTCAGAAAAGTTGATCGAGTGTATCATCTTCTTTCGTACAGTTAAAGTAGAAAAATGCAATTAGATCGACAAGCAATTTCGAACGCAAATGTGCCTACAAACAATTGTGATCTTCCTTACGATGCAGGACAAGGTTTGTACTAATTAAACAATTTAGCACCATGATTGTTAAGCAAATTATAACCTCTATGTATATATCTCAAAACAGAAAATGTGGCTGGAAATAGACTAACCATTAAATTAGCAGTGTCGAGTCTGTGAACTAATCAATCACGCTTCTAGACAATGCGAACAATCTAATTAAAACAACCTAGAAACGACCAGTGGTATAATTTATTTGGTTTAGAGATACCTGAACTGGACTGTTTGATAATTACTTTACAATACATTCACATAGCGCTCGCCAGGAAATTTTGACAATTTCATTACAAAAAATTGTTGTTAAAATTGGTGTAGCTGAACCTTCGTTTGCGACGGTTTATTTGAGTCTACTTCAGATATATTTCGATATTCATAGGATAGGAGAGATGATATGGCGAAATAACGTTTTTTTGTCAACATAATAAAAGATAAATTATTATTGCATAATATTTTCTAACCAACACGGTATATCGGACTAAGTAACTTGAGTGTGATAATATAAGTGGCGGACATCACTGAAATCCCCAAGGAAAACCCTTAAGTAGACCATCCAGTTTATAAAAAGAGGACCCCCTTTGCTCAATGAATCATTTCATATTCTACTTTAGACATACGAGTCTGTGGTGTTTGGAACAATAGGCGTAGACAACGATACTATTTATCATATTGACACAGCAAACAAGCCTCTGTAGATAACCCCGACGTACTGAAACATAGTAATATAATAAAGGTATGCAACTGAGCAACAACAACAACAGGTAAGACCAGAAAACTGCAGCCAGTGTTAGAGTCAATGATATTGTAAACAAACAATAAACACGCATCTTAACTCCCATGAACGATTGTCAATGCAGTCCCCATGGGTAGTTTGACTTGTCTATCCAAACGAATCACTACCGCAGTAAATTGTTCAAAATAAACCCCATTTAAATTCGTATCGCAGACTCGAGTTTTCATAAGCCGAAAACTACAAAGGTGCCACTTAAAGTTACACCACGTAAAAGATTTAGGTCGGAGTCATGAGGCTAACCAAATCATTCAGTCCACGACAACAAATGGCATCGAACTATTAGAATGCCTGTCGAAACGAAAGTCACATGATTTTATAAACAATTCAAAATATCACAAACTCAAAAATTAAAACAAAATAAGACAAACAAAATAACACCTTATCGAACAAGAAATAAATGGGAAACAGTTTCACCAAAACATCGACATATGATAACCTATGCTTGGCTGAAAAGGTCAAATTGTCTCTTCCTTTCAAAATTAAAAATAATACACAGCTGTATATGCTATATGGTTTAACCGGTAGATATCCTCTAGAAATTCAAAAACCATTTCCAGTTACTAATTTCTGAGGAACACAGGAATTCACAAGTACTGATCACGAACTAGGTTTTATTTGCTGAACGTCCATAACATATCAACATGATACCTTTTAAATTAATTTAAAAAAAAATAATATAATTTTATTTCAACATGTCATATCAATTTTGGTTTAAACTTGTTATTTTGCGTATGTCATAAGTTCGCAAAGTTATAATCCATTCATGACGCAATATGTTTTTTTAAACATTTTAAAATTTTAACTATAATTAACGTATGTTAAATAAATAGTTTAAATGCTTTTCCGTCTTAGTATCCAAGTTGAAAAATACTACATAAAATCTATGGAGCAAAAGGCAAACGAAAATAATCCATTAATACAGGTTTGTTTTAAACGGAAATTCGCACATGCGCACTGGCTACAAAAAGGTATGCGCTTGGCATTTCGCGCTGTGCCTGGTCTGCCGACTTAAACGTTAAGTAGACCAAAAACATTGTGCTGATTTATATACTTATTAATGGCATGTAACGTTAAATAAGTGTTAAATTTAGCAAAATATTACTTGTGAAGTACGTATGCTAGGTTTAAAATGAGTGTTCCTTTTCCCATCTAGAGACAAGGAAACCAATGGTAATAACTACTAGCGATTTGCAAAACAACAATTGTTGCAACTAAAGCAGACTCATTTCCATATGATAGTGTGTTTAATGTTACTCTCATGAACGGGATTTCGTGATAACATGCATTCTTTTACAATTTTTGCTTAATGATGCGATTAAGATTTGTTTTATTAACATGTTTGGCAATCTTGCAAGGTTACCATTAAATAAGTATAGTTCTGCCCGAAGTAGACGACTTTACTATAGGTAATGGAAATAATCAAAATAATAATACAAACTTGTTCCTCTTCAACGTTAAATCGATCATTACTCTGTTGGGTGCTGGGTCAAAAGAACAGTCTAGCCAAAATGTTGTCAGTTATAAATCTAAAATGTCAAGTAGGAATAATATGAGCTATATATCTCCTTATATCACGTCGTGTGTCGTTAATATACAGGGGAACGATGGGGATTGAACACGTGAACTTAGATGTATAATTCTGCACGTACAGCTTTGTAAGAAATTATCATCAATGTTTAGAAGAATGAATTGGCTTTTCAAAATCAATCCCATATGAGTCAATATTGGCCACTTAATATATGCATGAGGTAAATGTAAAACACGTTATTATCCTTGAATGATTTTTATGTGGTATTAAAGTGTACCGAACATAGCCAACGGCCACAAAAAACCCATTTTACACATACAAACTAAGGAAGATACTAATTATTATATATTTAAATATCAATTATAATAATTTCGACAAATAGAAAAAATGGATTGGATAAAATTGGTCGGTGATTGCTTATTTATTATATTTTAAAGCAGATTGCAAGTTCTGGTGTTTTTAATTAAGATTAGATTCATCGGTTGTTTTATGTTACCGAAGGAACTGTCTAGACGCGTTTTAACGCGTTTGATACTTTTAAATAGGATCAAAACAGATTGCTTGAAGGCATATTGTTGTTTGAAATTGCTGGAAGATTTTCGTTCTAACCAAGTTTGTCAACGAATATTATACACACTTCTTTGTGGGAAAATGGCTTTTCGTTGTACCACTGTCAGAGGAACGTTATTAGAATAAAGTCTGGAATTGACTGTATAGCTAGTCAGTATCAGTGTGTTTAAATTAATACAAGGATATTTTACATGTATTGACTAGTTCTCTTGTTTAAAAATTAATATTCGACAGTTTTGTCATATAAGTTTTCATTCTTGATACCACTTAAAAACATACGTTGGTAATGATTTAAAAAACATCGCAAAAAATGAAATAAATAGTATGTGACTCATAAGGTGGAGTAAAGAAGCATGCCTTTTCCTTAAATTTAGCCTTGGTCGACACGATTTCCTAAAGTTAACACTTTTGGTGTCACCCCATCAGCCATCTAATATTTATATTTTCTCTCCTCTTTTTGTCTACTGCTGTCGTACTCTCAATAGATGCGTCATTGAAGTTGTCAAATGAAGGGGTATTTACTTCTACTGATTATGATATTGTCCATATTTTGTAGACGATTTCTTCACAAAATGCCGACGAAATCAAATTTTTTTTTGCATTTGTATGCTGTAGGCTGCAGACCTCCAGACATTGTACCGCACAGCGAAATGATATATTATCAGATCTACCTTTTGACATGACTTGTAAAAATAAATTGAAGCGCTGGGTTACAAAATATGGCGTATGCAGTTATGGGGTTTAAAATGTGCTAACTTTAAGACCACTTGATATAAATGTGCTCATAAGGTTGCAACGTGAATTTGAAATCAAACCAAAGAATGTCAAATAACTACTGTTGGTGAGCAGAGGGGAAGAGATAATTACGCAGAATTTTTTTTTACTATAAGACACTGACGAATTTAACCGATGACACGTTGTCTGATCGTCCTCAGCCTATATCTGGTTTCATTTCATTTAAGTGTACACTCTCAACTTGCTTGCGAGATGAAAGCAATGTTCATATAACTTTTAACATATAGGTTTATAGATTACTGTTAGGAAACTATCTGATTGTGTAAAAATAACCAGTTTATTTACTTAAATTAATGAACAATTTATTCTAAGGTGATGGCAGGCTTTTCTTGGCTACAGTTAGCCGAAAATATTTGTCCGATGTTTTTTCATTGCTAGTGAACAATATTGTTAACCTTGTTGCGCCGCGCCTCAGCCGTTTAACTCGTTCAGGTCTCTCATTTTTTTACAAAGAGTATATGTTAAGTTATGAGCATTACCTGAAGCATTTCTGTGATCAAATCCATAAAGCATACTAGGATACTGTAATGATAAGGTATGATAAAATATACTGTCTTCCTTGAGGGGAGAGTGCATCTTGCAACAATGTTAGTCGACCTCGGTTAGAAGTGTTCCGTTCTATTGACAAAATACACTGTTCCCTTGAAGAAAAGTATTAAATGTGTGTAGTTGTATTATGAATCTACACTTATGTATAATGATATCCCCGGTTTCATGAAGACCAGATTAGACTAGAAAGGAGAATAACTATATTGTTGGATCTTAAATATCATCAATGCGTAACAAATGCAATTTGGAACATTTGTAATAAAATTTGAGAACGATTATCAAAGGATTTTAGGGTAGAAATAAAATTGCCCTTTTTTCAGTTTATTCGCTGTTTGGCTGACATTTTAACAATAATGGTACTTTGTACATCTGTAAAGGTTTAACTGGGAAAAAGCACAATTGGGAATTAATTTCTGACATTGGCTGTGTATACATTTACCAATCTTATAAGATAAGAGGACCCCAATGTATGCAACTCACATGAATCAATTGCCGCACGGTAATGCAATGGCTGAAACTGAAGTACTATGCATTGCATCGAAACGTATGATACTAACCTTATCCATTAAATACTTATATAGCCCTAAACTCACTGATAATTCTACATGAATGTGAATAATCTGAAAAACAATCACAAGTTGATTTAAAGAATTGCTAGCATAGAAAACGTCTCGAATGGCAATACAGGGCTGAAGGGTTCACTTACACTCGCCATAGGAACGGAGGAGTATAAGTAACGAAGCACATGCGTATTTACTGTCAAATGACCTGTTTATTTGCAAAGTCCCGCTAAGAGCAGACCTCCTCGACATCAAAATAGCATACACCCAACATATAAATTGCCAGATAATCTGAAACGAAAAAAGTTGTATACATTAAATGTTTAGATGTGAGATAAGTCTCAAAGTATTCGTCACATTTATAATTAAGCGGTTCAAAGATAATTCTCCATCACTGAATGCAAATTATCATGGTGCAGAAATTATGTACTTTTGCTAAAACGAAAGGAGTAAACGAATAAATGGCTGTATCATGTCTTGTTAAACAGCAACTTTCCAAATATCGAACGCAACGAGACCTAGTATGTCTATCAGTAGGTTATTATACGTTTCCAACTTCCAGATGCGATTAATGTTGTTTTGTTGCATTTTCGGGTCGATCAGGCGTATACAACATCCACATAGGAGTTTTTAAAGAAATTGCCACCACAGCTATTCTTCGAGTTGTGTAGTTATATATGACTAGGAAATTTACACTTTTTTTCAATTATCATATACGCAGAATATATAAGGCCGTTAAGCAAAATTTCTGAAAGAGATGTTATATGATAAAATTGTCAATATTTTATTACATGTATATTTTATGACTTTTGTACTTTTTATATGTATAAACGATTGAATTTTGTTAAAGGATTAAATAATCTGTTTCCCATAATTTAAGTATAAGATGTCATAGTACTGATTTAATCAAACCATGAACCATTATGTTCAATTTGGGGAATATTTTATTTGTGTTTTTAGCAAATATGAAAAAATAAGTTTGTACTCAAATTGCTGGGAAATTTTCTTTAATTTCACTTTCCGACTCTGTTTTTACCTTACAATATTCCTTAGAAAATGGAACAAGTTCCCTCTTGTAGATATAGATGATATTTCTGAAACATTTGCTAAAGGTAAAAAATAACGAATAGTCTGTTACTCCTAGACTGTGCCTGTATGCACAAATAGAATTAATTGTCGCCAAATGAGGCATTTGTTTGTCGAGGCATACATATGAAGACAGTGGCAGACAGGGGAAAACAGAGAATTCGTATTTAAGTCATTTGGCTTGGATAAATAAATACATAACTTGTGATAAAACTAGATGGGGTTGCGTTGTTATTTAAGAGGTTAATACACGGCGGAGTCGAGCCATTACGTGATTTATCGCCCTAGACGTAGTTAACGGACATTCTGAGAACAAGTGACATTTATCACGCAGCGTGTTTCAACCCCTTTATGCATAAGTATTATGTGTGTAACCTTGAAAATGGTTTTATGTATAACGTTACCCGTTTAAGACAACAATTATTTTAAGAAATAAAATAAGCTTTCAACGTTTTTTATCAAACATCATATTAGAAAAAACAGATTGTGTGCACTATTTGTGCATGCATATTTTAAAACCAAATTATGTTTTGTCCATTTCTTTATATCAACATGATGTTTTTAACCTCCAATGAACTTCACAATCAACAGAAATTTACCGAAATGGGTAACAATCATTACGTCAAACACGAAAGTTCGAATGGAACGCTCTATAAAGAACTGCTGTTGTTTTCACTGCATTGCTACAGACATCGACCGGTTAAGCCGCATTGTTCCTCTTGTATTATGGCTGACAACGGCATCTAATATAATATCGGCTACATTTTCCATTAATTAGGACGACTGAAGAATCCCGTAAAATGGTTTGTTTATTGCTTGTACATTATTATCGATTTTCCTAAAAAGCATAATTTAGTTCACATATCACCCGTGCTGCAAAAACAGCAGTCCCGTGGAGAGAGCAACACAATCAATGACAACACTGATACTTATATAATTTTAAGTATTGAACAGGTTTTTTGGTCCAATAGTAAATAACGAGTTTGGCAGCAAATGTAACAGGAACTTCATTACTAAAAGATATGCTCAAACATAATGACGTAAACGGATAATACACAGCATAACGTGTTCTATGATAAATATATTGTAATGAGTCAACAGTAAAATCAATATTAATTGAATTTAATGTGGGATGGGGTTTCACCATATGCACACCACTGGCGAAATAATCAGTTGACTTAATTACGTTGCAATTAAAAGACTTGAATTATTCATTAATATCCTGACGCAGTGGAATAATAAAGTTGACTGAGATTTGAGATTAGACAGCGGCGCTCCCCATTTCCTATTTGGGATTATACTAGGCATATGAGTCTTTATTTCCCAATAATGCAAACGCCATCGTTATTCCTACGAGTTCGTGCTATGCTATGTTATAATATAATGGACACGTCCTTGTTAGTAATGTTACTATTATAGTGATAACCGAGGGAGACATAACGGTATTAAAACGTTCCAATGTGACAATGGATGGCGTGTGGTGCATACATATAAACCCTGTATGTGTTAACGACGTGATGGTCTCGGTGCCTTCGTGATCAAATTGTTGCAATTAATCTGTAAATGCTGTACTTTTAAAATAATAATGAGAACCAACTATATAACTGATCCTAAATATTTAAAAAAAATCTTTAAAAGAAATGATTCAACTCCGTCAGGTTGAGGGGTAAGCCAAGGATTGCATCATTAAAATCCAAGCAAATCTAAAATGCAAGTCACTAGTGTAGAATCTGAAAATAGCAACTCTTTTATAAGCTTAGACATATTTGTTCTGTCCAAACAGTTATTAAGAAATTATCGTAACTTACTTGTTTTTTAACATCGGTTGTGACCCGTGGTAACCCATGAGAAAACCTATTTGAAGTCACGTTATTCCTCATCCTGTTAAAATACGGATAACATAGAACTAGGTGTTTGTTTAAGTGAAATATTTTATTTTTGAAAATGAACGTACAGAGCAGATATGAATAAATCTAGGGTCTTGTATGTATCGTTTGTATTGTTGACCTATTGCGTTGCACTAGGCTTTCACATTGGCAATCATAACTCCTTAAAAATGTTGTACTCAATACAATATGAAAAGCCAAAAAATATATTATCTAGATTTGTTACCTTATTATTCGTTATGACAATTTTATTTCCGAAATTGTTAAAAAAATAATTTGCTGTTTTATAGTACAAACTGCCTTCTTAGAAAAAGATGACAATATAATCCTTTGAGTAGAAATATTTTTTCTTTATATCATACGTTGAGATGAATGGAATGTGACATTATTCACGACAAGAAAACTATTCCGCGCTGATAAACGCTATTGAATTCAATTGCCAACGTGTGTTTTCAAAATGTCTCATTGATTCCATAGCAGATATAGCTGTGCTTATTACACTGATTCTTTTACAGTTGTACATGGGTTGATTGAGAGTAAAGTTTCAATTCATATATACTAATACAACTAAATAAAGATCCTAGTTTAGGCCAATTTCTCTGACATCAGAAGTAATTGCCCTCTTTTTGATGATTTTAATATGGTTTAATGGTTTAGCTGCCCTGCTTACCGTTGCAATCCGCCTGTCCGTCTGGTTCCAAAGTCGATAAAAGTAACTGAAATTACCTTAATGGAGAACTTTGATGGATTAAATTATTATTCACAGGTTTCCAAATGTTTCATTAACACCAGTTCTGTCAAAATTAGAACAGAAAACACATAAACTAAACTATTATATTAAAATCACAATGATTGGACAAATATGATAAAAGATAATAAGTAGGATGTGCTTGATTAATGAAATGCTATTTTAAATCACGAACACAAATCAGCAAAGTATTTTAGATTTAGAAACAAATATAATCTTACGGATTCGTATGTACGATAATTTGGATGACTGGTGTCACTATATGATTTTACATCTCTGAGAAGGGACTATTTGTAAAGAAAATAATGTATTTGTTTTGCGGCAAAAACTGTTGCAAAAAATATTCTTAGACCTTGAAATACTGAAAACTAAGTAATTTCATATCGTTTTTTGGGGAGCATATGAAAAATGTAGACTTTTCCCTAGTGTCGGTCCCTGACATTTCATTGCATTAAATTTAACGAGTTTTATTAGTTAAATTGTATACAATGTCTGTGGGTTAAACTTTGTTTCATAATTTGATGTTATTAGTGGTAATGTACAAGAGAATCAATACTGCAAATAAAATACAAACTATACGTTCGAATTGCAATTCACTTCTGTTACTTATATATTTACACATTCTCCCTATCACATTATTTTTTCCGATCTACCGAAGAGTTGAACTTTACAAAACAATGTAACTTCCTTCCCTGCATGCATTGCAGATATGAAGTTGTCGAAACGTCTCCATGCGTTTTTAGTATCTAGTACTTTGCTGACAAATTATTTGTAGATAGTAATTAACTGATTAAGAAGTATTATTTTTCCTTTTACACATATTATATATTGGGCCAACAAGTGTGCATACAATTGCTCTATTCAAAGCAGTCATTTTAATTCAAAACATAGTTACAAGTAATAGTTTGTCGACAAAAAACATGATTCGTATTTTATTTAAACTAAAACGATTCTTTATCCACTGTTAAGCACTCATGAATGTTGTTATCAACATTCTATAATGTGTCATGAAGTAAATGTGAATGGTGATTTCCCCGAAGTTTAATTAAAATCCGATCAGTCAAACAGAAGCATAACGTTTCCCTTTTATCTTAAAGGTCATCAATGCAGAACAAATGAAAGCATTGCTGATATTTCTGTATGCCATCATTTAAAACAAGCCCATCTTTTGATCCACTGGAAGGATTGATTGAGCTTATTTTTAATGGAGCGATTAAAATAATGTTATATTGCTGTTTACACAATACTTTATGTAACAATACCGACATTTTTCACATGTTTGAAACCCGGTTAATTTCCTCCATAACGCTGCTAATTATACATAAAAGCATCTTTGCTACTCTGAAAGTACAACTAGTCTGTGATCAAAGAATCAAATTGTTTTGCAATAATTTCAATTATTTGCTATTAGTAAAAACTAAAACAAAGTATTAAAGGGTTCTTGAAATCTAAGCATCATTACTTCCCAAAAAGGACAACAAATATGTGATCAAATATTCAAATTATGTTGCAATTTTTTTACTATCTGCTATTGATAAAAACTTAAATAAAGTACTGAAGGGATATTAAAATCAAAGTATTAAAAAAAAAGGATGAGTAAGGGAATTCTAAATTTCCGCTGAATATGCATATTTGTTTGTTTATTCTTCTCTTTGATGTTTTAATGGAGGCTACAGATCAAAGTATCGCGCCTGGAATAAGCCAGGGCTTTGGTTTCCTTATCCGATGTATCTCTTCTGTCGAGGTGATTATAAATATGTGAATGTTTGTATAAATTAAGACTTGAATACGCTTTGTTCAATTAAATGCAGGATGCATGCAATGACAATGCTAGCAATGTAATTTGTGGAAATAACGTTTTCATTCAGGCAAAAGGCGTTTAGAAATCAATTAACGTTAATGTTTATATAACGATATGGTGTGATACTAGTAATTAAGTAACCGTGTTATCATATGTCCCAGATATAGTTCAACATTCTATTACTTTATATTCATCGTTATGATTTTCATTTTGTCATCTATATAGAGTTTATATAATGTCCGTCACTTAAAAAAGCACTCTACAAATTGTTTGGAGAAGAACATTATAAGATTTATTTATCTTTCTTTCTCATCCGTTTCATAACATTTGTACTTGTATTTGATTTACATTGTATTTGACATGTATTGATGAATAAAATATGTTTAAACTAATGTTTATATATCCTTTGGACCCCATGAACCTTAACCAGCCCAACTACGTCCATACGCCGATAATGATATCAATCACGAAATTCATTCCTTAATAATCCAATATATGTTATTGCTGTATCACTCGAGAAAAAATCTAACTTTTGATTAAATAGGCGCTCATTTTGCGATGGAACTAGGAAAACCCATTTTCCCAACAATTGACGATAATGTTATAACGTTTTCAGAAAGGGTAATCGAGTGTTACATTTTTTTCTTACAGTAAAAGCTGAAAATGCAATTCGATCTACAAGCAATTTCGAACGCATATGTGCCTACGAACGATCGGGTTCGATTCTCTCCGAAAGTGGTGAAAGATTCTGTACGATTTTTTTTCAATGGTTAATTTATAAATCATAAAAAGAGAATGTGGCTGTAAACAGACTAACAATGACATTAGAGTTGTCGGGTCTGTGAATTAATCACTCACGCTTCTAGACAATTTAAACAATCTAATTAGAACAACATAGAAACAACCAGCAGTAGAGCACATTTGGTTTAGAGACGCCTAAACCTGACTGTTTGACATTTCTTTACAATACAATCAAATGACATTCGCCAAATAATTTTGACGGTTTAATGACATTGTATTGTTGTAAAAAATGTTTAGTTGATTCTCTAATCCTTCTACGTCTATGACTGGTGATTGGTATCTTCTTCAGGGGTAATTGGATAGTCATAGGATAGGAGAAGTGAAATGGTGAAAAATCCATGCCTTTTTAGACACAAGACAATTTATATGTCTTCTTTAATACCTCAGTTAATTAATTCTACTATCCGTTCCAAGGCGGAACCTTACAACCCTTGATCAACACACACAGTTTTTATATAGTATATATGCACTGTGTTGTTTGTGCAGTTTTGTGCTGTTGCTCCGTATTTGTGATTTTGTTTTGTGTTTGTGTTCTATGTCTTTGACGTTAACACTGTTCCATTCAACGGGGTATATGTTAAAACTTTTGACTACAGAGCCTGTTTATGTAGCCTTGCATATAAATATTCAAGCCAAGCAGACGAGTTTACTGACATGTACACTAATATAAGTAATGCGAATAATAAAAATACAAATAGATTTAACATGTACCTCTCCAACGCTAAATCGATCATTTATCTTTTGTCTGCTGGGTCAAAAGAACAGTCTAGCCAAAAGTGGTTAGTTATTAATCTAAAATGTCAAGTATGAATAATATAGGCTATATATCTCCCTATATCTCGTTCTTTGTCTTTACAATACAGGGGATCGATGGTGATTAAACACATGATTGTGAGATATTTTGATCAATGTTTTATTCTCGTGGATTCAATTCGTTTGTTTTTTTCAAAATCCCGTATGCTAATCATACATTTGTTTATTAAAAAATATTGCTTGCTATACTGTTGCCCTTCATAATGTGTAAAAGAAAATTCAACAGCACGAATATGCCTCCCAAGAATGATATTTCTACCTCGATAAGAGAAATCAGAACGTAGTTGATATTGCCACGGTAAAATCACTTTTTAAACATTTGGTTTGTATACATCTTCAACTAAAATATATTCTTTAACTGAAAGAGAACCGTACACTGAGAACCATCATTCCATATACCTGTCCATCTGTAACCCGTAATTCCAAATTGTGTTGTATCTAACTAATGACTCGACTTCTGATTGCAAAGGAGACTTCCAGCTTCGTGGAGATTTCGTCGCAGGTTTACCAGCTTACTTGATCTATTTTTAGTGAATCCGTAAACTATTGTTGGGCAATAGAATATTATTTGAATACCGTTTGATATAAACATATTATCATATACATTGTGTTGCTGCAATTAAAATATTGCTCGTCTTCAATTTCCATTGATGTTTTTGTGAATTTTCTGTAGCTTTACTATAATTATATGTATTGATGATTACTAGTTTTGAACTACTAATTCTTATGTGGTAGTAGGCACTTATTGTTCACAACTGGCGGCCACTCAAAATATGTTATTTTATTTTATTTTTATTGGCGGTGAATAAAAGTGTAAACCATGTCGGGCCTTCAGCCGTTCAACGCGTTCATCTTTTTTATTTATATTTACAAAGAGGATTTATTCAGTTATGTCAAAGATTCTGTTGGTTATGTTTAGCGTTATGCCTGAATTTCTGTTATGGAATTCATTAAGGATACTTGGATTATGTTGGGTATGATAAAAGGTGTTGTCTTCTTTGAGGGGAAAGTGCATCTCGTCAACCATTAGCAACCATAGTCGACCTCGGTTAGCAGTGATCCCTTGTGTTAACAAAATGCACTGTTCCCTCCAAGAAAGTCATTTACAATTTAGTATTAACTGTGTGTAGTTGTATTATGAATCTACCCTCATGGATAATGATCTCCCCGAAGTTTCATTGAGACCAGATTAGACTAGACAGAAAAATAGCTATTCTGTTTGATCTTAAATATCATCAATGTGTAACAAATGCAAATACAATTTGGATACAGTTGTAATAAAATTTGAGAACGATTATCAAAGGATTTTTATGGTAGAAATAAATTACCCATTATTCAGTATGTTCGCTGTTCGGCTGACATTTTAACAATAATGACACTTTGTACATCTGGGGAGATCTCGTAAAAGCAAGTTAAGCATTCAGGAATGACAACAACTTTATGTTCCAATAAACAAAATTGTTTTCTTAATATGTGATTTATATCAACGCATACATTGTAGATGGGATCTAGAAATTAAGTTATTATTGATAAATCCAAATATAATTATATTCGCAGAGCTTAAATGATCTAGGCAAATTTGCTATTCTTCTTATTAAAAATGTAATTGCCTAACCAACAATAATATAAAGCTCAAACCTACCAGCTGCTACTTTATCCACGCTGGAATGTCATTCACTCTAACGTTTAAATAAACACATTTATTCATAATTGTATTTTGCACGTGGTTTTACATGGTGTACTATAGAATTAATTTTCCGTGAATGACATGCACTTCATATCGATCAGTGCCAGATTACACTAAAAGCGCCATGTTTTCATAGTAGTATTTATACTATCAAATATAATGAACGATTCATACATAATTATCTGTTGTTTTTTTTGTATTAAAACAACAATTTACTTGCTGACAAAAAACTAATACCACAAATTTTCTACATTTCCTCTCCAAAGTACTTTACTTCAAAATGTTAAGATAATTTGTTTAACTAACTTTACCCATGTCACTGAACCCGCAAATAAGTTTATGAAGCTTTATTTCAGTTGTACATGTTAACATTATTATATTGCGTAATAATTTCACTTCGAGACCATCTTGTTTACCGATGCTTTATTGATTTTACAGAAGTATGTTGTAACAAATGTTACCATGGCAAATAAAGGTAATTGTTGTTGTTGTTGATAAAAGCATATATCGGAGTATTTTTATTTCCTCAAAAATGGAGAATTTAACCTTTCTCAGTAGTAGCTACGAAGGAATTTCTATTGCGCCTGGATTGAGTAATAATAGCCAAATAGTGTACAGAAATTTCTTTAACAAAGCGTATTTTGGATTAGCAACATTTCTAATGGAAAAAATACGTTTAAATATATTGGTATTTATTCTATAAATTTTTAAAAGCCCTTGTGAATCTTCTATTTGGCTGTTATAAATTCTTGTTATGAATATAAACTCGTACTTGACCCGTGTGTACACTTTTTCCTAATTGGCTTAGGAATCCATTTTAAAATCATGATTTATGTCACGTCAACAATAAATGCCGTCTATATCAGCTATACATACGTTTTCAAAAGGAAGGCAGATCCTTTTACGACAGAATTTTTTTATTTATCAATTACGGTGCATTGTCATAACAACATTAAGAATTATCACCACATCATATGAATTTCCACTAAACGATAACAGTTTTGTTTAACAATCGCAAAATAACGCCACAAAATACAGCCTACTGTACAAAGGGCAAAAAATGGAAAGATAAATTAAAGATCGTAATGTTTAAAAAACTCATTTTTTATAGATGTGTTACAAATGTTATATTTTTATCTTGCTCCCCGTGAGCCCCTCCAGAAACACGAACATCGAATGTACTCATAAAAATATATCTGATTGCAAAACACGATTTTACATAACAATTTTTTGTATTTCGTTTAATTTTGAATTCATGAAAGTGATTCCATGACCTTATACACCCTCTGCTCAATGCAATATTGTGAGGCTACTCATGATTAATGCAGCATACAAACATTATTGTCTGAAGTACCTAACTTAAGAGACGTCCTCTATATTATAGCTTATGGAAACCGTCGAAATAATAACGCATCTTTAACTTCAAATTAATTGTTGATCATTGGATCAAAAAGTATAACCAACATTTGTAATTAAAAATTGTAATATGCTTTGAATTATTTGAATGGACAGTATTCCCTATACTCTCCCTTTGTATGTCATGACATGACCTTACTTATATTTTCTGTTCTCTAAAACGTGAAAACAAAGACGCTCATAATTCATCTTGGTACCAACTTGCTTTGACAAACCCACCAGACGATAACCTTCCCTCGATCTAGTTAAACAGCACAGAGAACAATTCGCCATAGTAAATGAAAATTTTGACTAAATATCATGTCTGAATAAAAGAGCGAAAGCTGGTTAAGAACCGTATACCTATATATTAAACAATTTACACTCATATTTTGTGTCGTTATGATGCTTTCTTGAATAACGATAATCAAAACCTTTAATTACTAATTTCACAATGTCGTAAGGGTCTCTAGTAAGTCTGTAGGCATCGGTAGGATCTGACAAAACAAGCATAAGTAGCTTTAAAGTATTGCTACCTTAGAATACGCCTCGAATTGCTATACAGAGGTGGAGCGTTTACTTACCCTCGCCGTAAGGTCGGAGCCATTCGGCGATCAAAGGTGACGATACACACGCCTTGGACTGCGTATTAATTGTCCACTTACCTGTTCATCTACACATTCCCACTTTAACCAAACCTGCTCGACTAAAATATACCATATAACCCTTATATTTATTTCCATCTACGCTGAAACGAAATAGTTTATAATATACATTTACAGATGTGTGATACGTCTCTAATTATTCTCCACATTTAAGATTAAGCATTTTCGAAGATAATTCCCCATCACCGGATGCTTATTATTCTGGTGAAGAAATAATGTTCTCCAGCTAATTGTTTGAGTGTTTCTGTTTTAGTCCATTAATTAAGTAATAAAATCTGCTACAACGGTGTTGAATTTCTGTTTTATTACGATATTTCTTAAATGAACAGCTATTGTTGCCGAGTATTATGCAATCATAACGTTAGCGCTGTAATGTTCTAAATTGTTACAGCTCTAGATGTTAAATAGATGCACTTCGGCTGTATTTGTTTCTATTTAAATAGTTGAGCAAATCATGAAATATTTTACGTTTTACAGGCAATACCTGTTTTGTTTATCACGATGTTAACATTGAAAATGTTCTAAACAATCCCCCCTTTTACGTTTAAAAATCACTATGATATAATAGGAAAAAAACAATGATTTATGCTTGATTACATTATATGAAATTAATCTTGATCGAATGTTCTATCAAATCTTAGTAAAACGTGAGCATCAAAAATGACTCTATAGTACCGTGTTACTTGCGTTGTGGTTTGCTTAAAGCCGTCTTATTAAGCCCTTATCACAATGACCTTAGACATCCAATATTTGAAAAAGATTTTGCAAAGAAAAGCATTTGTCAATAGTATGCTTTAGCATTTAATTATAGATTTCCAGTTTGCTGTTCCCATCAAACCATACACTCTATTAATTTCCTAATAGCATCTTAACAACATGGCGTGCATGAAATTATGTTATGTTGTTTGCGTATGAATATCCAATAAAGATTATTCAGTCAATACCAGACCTTTCCAATCCGCTTCCACTTAGTGCCTTGCTAAGAAAACAGAATAAGAAAAGCAAAGATTGTTAAGATTGGAAATTGTAGATAGAAAGTGACAAGATGGCGATTCTCGCTTCGTAATTATCGGCAATTCTCGCCTTGGTGTTTGGGAGCGGTACGGACCTATAGAGGGAGAAGTGGATGCCTTCCGCCTGCCGCTTAGCGCTGCCGCAGAGCAATTGGAACCATTGTTCGCATGGCTTCGGCTACAATAGGCCAATACTTACAAGGCTTCATTACACATACAGAAGAGTCGTCTTTGTAAATCCCATCTGTAGCGGGTTCAGCGAATTTTCTTGAAATTATGGCGATGGCACAAGTATTGTATACGATGATTTATTTGAATATAATATTTATTTCATGTGCCAAGGGAAGCGTTCGTACATCGAATATTAAACAGTTGTCTGGGGACGTTATTTTAGACTCTGCGAATATTCTTATGTCTGAGGGATTAGGTGTGACGAATGGATCTGCATTACCACCGCAGTTCTTATATCGTTCGAGGATTAATCCATTAGCGAAAGACCTGCCTGAAAATGATGTGTCAATCACTGTGCAGTATAAAACTCCAGAATTTATTAACCGTGAAGAAAACGAGAAAAGCGGGATTAATTCCTTACATTTGCTAAAGACGCAAGATGTCAGTGAGCACCCTGCAAAACCACGCTTGGACTTAACCCTGTCAACGAAAGTAATAGCTGAGGAGAGTAAAAGCGGGAGGACGATCAACAAACTGGTTAGCGATAATATATGGGCATCTAAAGTATCTAATTATATTTCTAGAGATAAAAACCGTTTAGAGCCACTTTTAGACAATTCCCAGACAATAAAATGCCATAAAAGCATATCGTTAAGTGATCGCAATGATCAATTAAACTGTATAAATAGGGCTGGCGTATCGACACGATCTGACAACAGACAAGATAAATCAACATATGTAGGATCAACATTGAACAGAAGCCATAGAAATAGTATAAATGGCGTTTTAATCAGGCATAAAAGGAATCTTCGTAACGCTTTTAGAAGTAGTTTTAAATTTCGGAGAACGAGAGAAAAACAGGATTTAGGAAGCGATAATCACGAGATAAAGCACCCCGAAGAGACTTTTGACAATCAGAAAAGTGGTTCACTTGGGGAACAAAAGCACGTGCATACCGTGGACTTTGATAGTTTGAAACAGGTGTACTACCAGCTTCACTCTGTCCTAAGGGACTCCATGAATGACAGTTCGTCAGATACGTTCCCAAACATGACAATTGACGCCGAGGCTCAATGCATTGCATGGCTGAATATCTATTATTCAAAGATGAACATAGATTTTGATGGTAAGTGAAATTGAATGAATAATCCATTAATTTTTGAGAGACGTGTACAGTAAGGTTTATAAGATATAAAATTACCGTTCAAAATATTTACATTACTAATATCGCTATATGCCTGATAGTTTCTGTACTTTTTATGAAAATTATGCTATATTATTATTATTATTTTGCTGATCGTTAAAGATAATTAGGAATCATTAGAACAATAACTTTCTGCATTTAACGCAATCATTGATACCAAAACAGAAATTGCATATCAAACAAATAAACGCTTTTAAATTATGAGCTATTGTAAGTGTCGCTTAATGTGTAAAAACAATAAAGATATTACAAAATGACAACTTCTGTGTATATTTTTTGTAATCACTTCATCCAATGAGTTTCTGTCTGCGCATCAGTTTTATAATAATCCTCATGAAACATGTTTGAGACGTGTTATACCATAGTGTCTCGAAAATATTCATTATATTTTTTACAAGCATAAAAGTTCAATCACAAATTGAAATTGGTCTTAGACATCTGAAACTATTTTTCTTATAATATGGAATATATTTATGGAAAAATATCTTACATTATTCACACGTGTAAGAGGACAAGTGATCATCGTTATCACTGTATTAATATTAGGTAAACGATAAATATGTGTTTATGAATAAGAGAATACGACAAGGAGAGGCGTGATTATTTTTTCATGTGAATTATGTATATTTCTCATTTAAGGGTAATATACCATTTGCTTTTGTGATACAAATATAATTTTGATGTATAATTCGAAACCATCTAAACCATATTGACAATTTGGCAGTAAAGTAAGCGTTCTGGTTATTCATGATATTTAAGCTTATTTACAGGTTTTAATCTTCTGCGGGATAATAGTGTTTAACATAATTAAAAAGGCAACTGGTCTTGGTTTACATATATTTTTGTGCCTGCTCTTTTGATTACAGAAAAACAGCAAATATTATTTTGATAATGCTCGGTTAAATTGTACGCAAGAACAATTTTATTGAAGGCTAAAAAATCGTCTTCGTCATTTACATAGTGAACCGTCTTGAGCCGTCGTTTTTGCAACATTAAATCCAATTATTATCAATAGTTTGTCTGTTTTTTTGTTGTTGTTTTTTTACATTTGTTTTGCTATACTACCGACAATGTAATGTTATGTAATAGGGGAAATGATTAATTAAATATTAAAATGAATCAATACATTTACTCACAAAAACAATAATTTTAATGTCAGTAACAGGGCTTTAACGCACGCCTGATAGAATAAGATATCAACTTGAGAACGCTATAGAGCGATATTTGTTTTTAAAACAGGAACAGAACTCGTTGGTTGTTGAGACCATGCTGAGGTGCTTACAATGTGCCATTATTACCAAGATAATCCCAGTGTTATATCTGATGTATATGTTAAACGGGGTGGGCGCAAGGGAGTCGTCTATTTTCAGGGTTTCTAAACGTTAACATTCAGTCGGAATACGACAAACAAAAACAGGTAAAAAGTGGCATGTGTATACAACCCTAAGCCTTCTTATTTGGTCGTCAGGTCGCCTGAAACCACCATGACTTCCTGGGAAATTCACATACATGAATTGAAAAAAATATGCTTTTCATAAGTAAGTATAACCTTAAACTGGAAATCGCATTGGTCACTGTAAAAAATGTCAAACAAAATAAAAGATTATCGGAAATGATATCTTTAGGTTGTTTACAAGTTGATTTTTTTTTATTTCCCCGTAAACAATATGAGACGGACAATATTTGAGAAAAAATGAACATTTGTTAAAGGGTTCATACCATTAGTATCTTAGTTTTATTACCACTTATTATTTTCCACACTTTGTTTAGTCATACAAAAAAAAGTTTACAAAAACATTAGCGAGTCCCTTTAAGAGACTCAGGTGTCTTAACCGTATTACTTGCTCCACCATAATAACATTTTGCACACTGTTCTTCAAGAAATCTCTGTCATGCTTTAATAGACTTCATCACTCATAAACGGTCACTTCAATGATCCAAGTGCAATTAAATACGAGCCTCGTAGCATTTGTATCAGGGCAATGCCCTGGTGGAGCGTAAAATATATATTCAAGGAAAGAAAACTTATATTCCAGTAAATGGGCGCTTTCAGCAACAAGTCGCACATCGATACATCCTATTAAGTACAAATGTATATGTCTCAATATAGAGCGATAATCGTTTGTTCGTGAGAAAGAAGAAACTTACACGTTTAAAAATTAGACTAATTACGTTTAGCCTTAATTCCACCTTTGGAACAAAATATTCCCTCACAATTATTTTCTATGATTCAACTTGGTTAGAGTCTTAGTACATATTAATTAATATTAATCAACGTTGATCGTTTTGTGTTGCCAAGATAGAATTTCTTTTTGAAGTGTGACATATGCTTTTTGGTGAAATATCATGTTGTTACTTCTTAGATTTTATTATAACAGAACAACGCATTCGTTTAATTTCGATGTAAGGTTAGAGATTATTTCGAATAATCTTATAGTCAAATACTCTCAAACCTTTTTACAAATATAGATTCAACAAGTACCATAATACAAAACCGAGGTTGGTTGAATACAAATCAAAACATGTGCCATGAGAACATTCATATAAATATGAGATACAAACTCTTAAGACAATTTAACTATGGTATTATTACTTTCAAATTTTAACAATTTTATAAATTTATACATGCTTGGTCTAACGTTATTATGTATTTTTATAATTATGTCTAACATGAAGTTAACAAGGATAGATAATACATAGTGATTTACTTAACATACAGTAACGATCATTTATGGAAATATTGATAGAAGATATTATTATGACAACAATATTTAAGTTTAACAGCAGACTGAATCACAACTCATTGAACTAATTACATACGAATCAAGTATTGTTGTAAAATGTCCCAGAAAACGATTCTAATTTCTAAGGCTAAAGGTGTATATGATAAAATTAAAGTGACACTCTTATTCAGCATCAATGCATACACATGTATAATAAACGTCAATTTGATAAACCTTGAACTACTTACTATATAATGCATTTATGGAAAATATTAGATACTGAAAACAAGATTTTAACCGTGTTTTTAATAGGAGGAAGCGCAAAAATACTAAATGATTGGTGATTGATGAAATATTAACTCTGTTCAACTATAGTCTCATAAGGCAGAAAGACAGTGTTTTATGCTCATTTCTTTCAAATTAAACTCGGTATCCGTCTTAAAAACCATTGATTTTGACATGTATTCATCATTTTTGAAATATTAAAACAATATTATTAATTGTGATCAATCTCATTTGTGAGTAAGAGTGCATCATTTATAATTTGAATTATAACAAGAAACACAATGCAATAAAATCAATTTGCATATTTCCGTGAATTCAGAGGCAAAGCAAATTAAATTGTCTGAAAATGTCCAATTGTAAACTGTCATTTGACAAATGAAATAAAACAGACATCCATTGCTCTCAAAAATTTACAAAGTTGACGTTCAATTGTTGATTCAGACGAAACGCTTCTATTTTAACAAATTTAATTGTTTTAAACGTTAAAAATTTCAAAATAATTTAATAAATTGCTCAACTTCGACTTTAAAAGTAATTTCATAAACATAATGTTTTGTGCAAGAATTCTTTTCTAAACACTTACGCAGCAACATATTTTTTCAGTATTAATATTTATGTATATCTCTTAAATCTCTCTTACGTTATGAGAAATGCCCACAAGAGGATCGTGACAAGTACAAAAAGCTTTTACAACATCGCAATCATCCTCAATCATCCTGCTCCAGACCATTACATTTGTGGCAATATATAGGCGTAATCAGACTGTAATTGATATGTTCTAAAACATCATTTTCGGAACTAAATACCTCGCAAAAAACGCAATATATGTCAAGGGACTAAAGGGCCATTTTAAAGCTGACTGGTACTCGCATTGTCATCGTATTTTACCATACATTAAAGACATATTAATGATAAAATGTACCAAATTTGTCCACCACGGTACTCGCAGCTTTGCACATTTTACTCGTATTTGACTATCCTATTATAACGTATTAAAGCTGAAAAATGTACCAAATTCGCCATCTACGGTACTTGCTGTTTCTGAACGTCGTTCAGTAGTCGAAATTAAACTTAAGTAAACTTAGCCTCTACGACAGAAAGCGTTGCGTAAGAAACAATGCTGCTACAATTCAACTGTATAAATACACATGTTTTGCTAATAATGTTTTGCTAATAATTCAATGAAATCTAGTGGGACAATTCCAGTAGTCAGACTTGTTAGAACGAATTGTTTGATATCGGATTCGATTTTGAATTTATTTACTTAAGTCGTGAAACAGATAAGTTTACATTAACCAAGAGCAGTTGCCTAAATTTTAATGTTATGTTAATACTAGATAAGGGTTAGAATGGAATGCAAATACTAGGTCATGGTTACAATGGTATGTTGATTCTGGGCAATAGTTACAATGGATTGTGAACACTAGGTTATAGAAAGTGAACACTAAAGAAGGGTAACAATGGTATTTGAATACTAGGTAAGGGTTACAATAGTATGTGAACACTAGGTTATAGAAAGTGAACACTAAAGAAGGGTTATAATGGTATTTGAATACTATGTAAGGGTTACAATAGTATGTGAACACTAGGTTATAGAAAGTGAACACTAAAGAAGGGTAACAATGGTATTTGAATACTAGGTAAGGGTTACAATAGTATGTGAACACTAGGTTATAGAAAGTGGACACTAAAGAAGGGTTACAATAGTATGTGAACACTAGGTTATAGAAAGTGAACACTAAAGAAGGGTAACAATGGTATTTGAATACTAGGTAAGGGTTACAATAGTATGTGAACACTAGGTTATAGAAAGTGAACACTAAAGAAGGGTAACAATGGTATTTGAATACTAGGTAAGGGTTACAATAGTATGTGAACACTAGGTTATAGAAAGTGAACACTAAAGAAGGGTAACAATGGTATTTGAATACTAGGTAAGGGTTACAATAGTATGTGAACACTAGGTTATAGAAAGTGAACACTAAAGAAGGGTAACAATGGTATTTGAATACTAGGTAAGGGTTACAATAGTATGTGAACACTAGGTTATAGAAAGTGAACACTAAAGAAGGGTAACAATGGTATTTGAATACTAGGTAAGGGTTACAATAGTATGTGAACACTAGGTTATAGAAAGTGAACACTAAAGAAGGGTAACAATGGTATTTGAATACTAGGTAAGGGTTACAATAGTATGTGAACACTAGGTTATAGAAAGTGAACACTAAAGAAGGGTAACAATGGTATTTGAATACTAGGTAAGGGTTACAATAGTATGTGAACACTAGGTTATAGAAAGTGAACACTAAAGAAGGGTAACAATGGTATTTGAATACTAGGTAAGGGTTACAATAGTATGTGAACACTAGGTTATAGAAAGTGAACACTAAAGAAGGGTAACAATGGTATTTGAATACTAGGTAAGGGTTACAATAGTATGTGAACACTTGATAAAGAGGAATAATGGTAAGTGAACACAAGGTAAGGCTAATAGTGGTATGTGAACGCAATATAAGGGTAAAAATATTATGTGTATACAAGGTCAGGTTAACACTAGTAAACCTAAAGCGACAATCAAAGTAGTCCAATTAAGATATGAAAACCTGTTATGGGTCATAAATTAAGTGCTCAAACGAAAAGAAAGGTAATTCTTGAAAAAATCATAACGGTAATTGGTTTGATGTGTTAAATCTAATAATTTGTTCTATTCAAGAGAGTTTAAAATTCCTTTTCTTTCATCAGCATTCCTTTCTGAACGTCTGTGGTGCCACGGACATAGCGTGAAGAGTTAGTGTTGAGTTATGTGTATTCAATGTTTGTAAATACAAAGAATTTTAAGTACAAATGCCAGAATGCATTTGGCGTTTAGACATAATTTATTTTTGAAGATGAATATTATCTATAACTTCGATGCTGTATTAAGTAAATTAGAATAAATTTTACGTATAGTAAAAATGGTTTAGGCAAATCCATAACTTATAATGACGTAACTATAGTGACAATCCGATTTACACCAATGGTTTTTGTGAGAGTTAGGCCATTATATAATAATTGCTAGATTTTCATCCAGATTGAGTGAAGGTTTTTAAGTTGTAACGGTGGGGGGAAATTGCCTTTTACATAATATTAACTTAAATGTTTGTTTCACTGTTGAATATGTGTTCATGCTCTTTTTTATTGCAAAAGGGAACATATTCAATGTGTTTCTAGACAAACCACGAACACGATCGTAACAATGTGGGTGCTATACATCGACACCGTAGGTATAAATAAACAGCAAGTACAGACCCTTATTCAACATTTGTATTTGAGTCAATGATATTTATGGGCCGGTGGAAAAAGAGTGTGCGGACGGGGATTAAAATACAGCATTTAATTTATAGACGCCTAAGTCGATGTGGTACAATACGATTCAAGTCGTAGATAAGGGAAGCAAACAACCATGATATACTTTTACGTAAAGCCTTAAGTTTAAGTTAGTCTTTGTTAGCATAAACTTGGGCTTAAATGCAAAAAAAAAACAGAATCGAAACACGTAAACAATTCATCGACATTAATCGTAATTCCAATGCAGTAAAAGACCAAAAAAACTGCCTAAATTCTGGAGAAGCTAAGGCGCATTGATTTATTCCGAAGTGCAAGTAAATAAGCAATTGATTTACGCCTTTACAAAAACACAGTGAATTTCATATAAACTCTTTGGCACGATCAGCAAATTGTTCTGAACTTGAAAATTAAATCTTTAAAAAACGGCCAGTATTTATAAAACGTTTATTCAGTAACTTAAGTCAGTATGCTAAGATTGATATTCTACTGCTCATACGATGTAATAAATTAGTAATGTCTTTAATACTTTATTTTCATTTAGTGTATGTTTTATACATGTATGTTAGTTTATAGCATTTGAACTAGTCTTTAAATTTAATAGTAAACACGTTTGGAAATCGACTAAAGTAAAGAATCAACTGATGATGTTTTATGAATACCGGCATTAGAAATAAATAACAGGCAAAATGACAAGCAAACAGGAACACATGTATCACACTGCATATGTAAAGACAGACTCTTGTAAATAGTTTATCAATGACTAGTAAGGCTACCACCTAGAATTGGTGTTTCTTATTACTTGGCGTTCTGACACGTGTGTGGTCTGTGGGTGGTGTTTGTATTTGTATGCGTGGTTTTAGTAGGGTTGTGTGTCTAGTTCATTGTCGTTTGTGCCCATGTATTGTGTCTCTACTTCATTGTCGTTTGTGGCCATGTATTGTGTCTCTAGTTCATTGTCGTTTGTGGCCATGTATTGTGTCTCTAGTTCATTGTCGTTTGTGCCTATGTATTGTTTCTCTAGTTCATTGTCGTTTGTGCCCATGTATTGTGTCTCTAGTTCATTGTCGTTTGTGCCCATATATTGTGTCTCTAGTTCATTGTCATTTGTGCCCATGTATTGTGTCTCTAGTTCATTGTCGTTTGTGCCCATGTATTGTGTCTCTAGTTCATTGTCGTTTGTGCCCATGTATTGTGTCTCTAGTTCATTGTCGTTTGTGCCCATGTATTGTGTCTCTAGTTCATTGTCGTTTGTGCCCATGTATTGTGTCTCTAGTTCATTGTCGTTTGTGCCCATGTATTGTGTCTCTAGTTCATTGTCGTGTGTGCCCATGTATTGTGTCTCTAGTTCATTGTCGTGTGTGCCCATGTATTGTGTCTCTAGTTAATTGTCATTTGTGCAAATGTATTGTGTCTCTAGTTCATTGTCGTTTCGGCCCATGTATTGTGTCTCTAGTTCATTGTCGTTTGTGCCCATGTATTGTGTCTCTAGTTCATTGACGTTTCGGCCCATGTATTGTGTCTCTAGTTCATTGTCGTTTGGGCCCATGTATTGTGTCTCTAGTTCATTGTCGTGTGTGCCCATGTATTGTGTCTCTAGTTCATTGTCGTGTGTGCCCATGTATTGTGTCTCTAGTTAATTGTCATTTGTGCCCATGTATTGTGTCTCTAGTTAATTGTCGTTTGTGCCCATGTATTGTGTCTTTAGTTCATTGTCGTTTGTGCCCATGTATTGTGTCTCTAGTTCATTGTCGTTTGTGCCCATGAATTGTGTCTCTAGTTCATTGTCGTTTGTGCCCATGTATTGTGTCTCTAGTTCATTGTCGTTTGTGCCCATGTATTGTGTCTCTAGTTCATTGTCGTTTGTGCCCATGTATTGTGTCTCTAGTTCATTGTCGTTTGTGCCAATGTATTGTGTCTCTAGTTCATTGTCGTTTGTGCCCATGTATTGTGTCTCTAGTTAATTGTCGTTTGTGCCCATGTATTGTGTCTCTAGTTCATTGTCGTTTGTGACCATTTATTATGTCTCTAGTTCATTGTCGTTTGGGCCCATGTATTGTGTCTCTAGTTCATTGTCGTTTGTGCCCATGTATTGTGTCTCTAGTTCATTGTCGTTTGTGCCCATGTATTGTGTCTCTAGTTCATTGTCGTTTGTGCCCATGAATTGTGTCTCTAGTTCATTGTCGTGTGTGCCCATGTATTGTGTCTCTAGTTCATTGTCGTTTGTGCCCATGTATTGTGTCTCTAGTTCATTGTCGTTTGTGCCCATGTATTGTGTCTCTAGTTCATTGTCGTTTGTGCCCATGTATTGTGTCTCTAGTTCATTGTCGTGTGTGCCCATGTATTGTGTCTCTAGTTAATTGTCGTTTGTGCCCATGTATTGTGTCTCTAGTTCATTGTCGTTTGTGCCCATGTATTGTGGCTCTAGTTCATTGTCGTTTGTGCCCATGTATTGTGTCTCTAGTTCATTGTCGTTTGTGCCCATGTATTGTGTCTCTAGTTAATTGTCGTTTGTGCCCATGTATTGTGTCTCTAGTTCATTGTCGTTTGTGGCCATGTATTGTGTCTCTAGTTCATTGTCGTGTGTGCCCATGTATTGTGTCTCTAGTTCATTGTCGTTTGTGCCCATGTATTGTGTCTCTAGTTCATTGTCGTTTGTGCCCATGTATTGTGTCTCTAGTTCATTGTCGTTTGTGCCCATGAATTGTGTCTCTAGTTCATTGTCGTGTGTGCCCATGTATTGTGTCTCTAGTTCATTGTCGTTTGTGCCCATGAATTGTGTCTCTAGTTCATTGTCGTTTGTGGCCATGTATTGTGTCTCTAGTTCATTGTCGTTTGTGGCCATGTATTGTGTCTCTAGTTCATTGTCGTTTGTGGCCATGTATTGTGTCTCTAGTTCATTGTCGTTTGTGCCCATGTATTTTGCCTCTAGTTCATTGTCGTTTGGGCCCATGTATTGTGTCTCTAGTTCATTGTCGTGTGTGCCCATGTATTGTGTCTCTAGTTCATTGTCGTTTGTGCCCATGTATTGTGTCTCTAGTTCATTGTCGTGTGTGCCCATGTATTGTGTCTCTAGTTCATTGTCGTTTGTGCCCATGTATTGTGTCTCTAGTTCATTGTCGTGTGTGCCCATGTATTGTGTCTCTAGTTCATTGTCGTTTGTGCCCATGTATTGTGTCTCTAGTTCATTGTCGTGTGTGCCCATGTATTGTGTCTCTAGTTCATTGTCGTTTGTGCCCATGTATTGTGTCTCTAGTTCATTGTCGTTTGTGCCCATGTATTGTGTCTCTAGTTAATTGTCGTTTGTGCCCATGTATTGTGTCTCTAGTTCATTGTCGTTTGTGCCTATGTATTGTGTCTCTAGTTCATTGTCGTGTGTGCCCATGTATTGTGTCTCTAGTTCATTGTCGTTTGTGCCCATGTATTGTGTCTCTAGTTCATTGTCGTGTGTGCCCATGTATTGTGTCTCTAGTTCATTGTCGTTTGTGCCCATGTATTGTGTCTCTAGTTCATTGTCGTTTGTGCCCATGAATTTTGTCTCTAGTTCATTGTCGTTTGTGGCCATGAATTGTGTCTCTAGTTCATTGTCGTTTGTGGCCATGAATTGTGTCTCTACTTCATTGTCGTTTGTGGCCATGTATTGTGTCTCTAGTTCATTGTCGTTTGTGGCCATGTATTGTGTCTCTAGTTCATTGTCGTTTGGGCCCATGTATTGTGTCTCTAGTTCATTGTCGTTTGTGCCCATGTATTGTGTCTCTAGTTCATTGTCGTTTGTGCCCATGTATTGTGTCTCTAGTTCATTGTCGTTTGGGCCCATGTATTGTGTCTCTAGTTCATTGTCGTTTGGGCCCATGTATTGTGTATCTAGTTCATTGTCGTTTGGGCCCATGTATTGTGTCTCTAGTTCTTGTCGTTTGTGCCCATGTATTGTGTCTCTAGTTCATTGTCGTTTGTGCCCATGCATTGTGTCTCAAGTTCATTGTCGTTTGTGCCCATGTATTGTGTCTCTAGTTCATTGTCGTTTTGGCACATATATTGTGTCTTTAGTCCATTGTCGTTTGGGCACATGTATTGTGTCTCTAGTTCATTGTCGTTTGGGCACATGTATTGTGTCTCTAGTTCATTGTCGTTTGGGCCCATGTATTGTGTCTCTAGTTCATTGTCGTTTGTGCCCATGTATTGTGTCTCTAGTTCATTGTCGTTTGGGCCCATGTATTGTGTCTCTAGTTCATTGTCGTTTGTGCCCATGTATTGTGTCTCTAGTTCATTGTCGTTTGGGCCCATGTATTGTGCCTCTAGTTCATTGTCGTTTGTGCCCATGTATTGTGTCTCTAGTTCATTGTCGTTTGGGCCCATGTATTGTGTCTCTAGTTCATTGTCGTTTGTGCCCATGTATTGTGTCTCTAGTTCATTGTCGTTTGTGCCAATGTATTGTGTCTCTAGTTCATTGTCGTTTGTGCCAATGTATTGTGTCTCTAGTTCATTGTCGTTTGGGCCCATGTATTGTGTCTCTAGTTCATTGTCGTTTGTGCCCATGTATTGTGTCTCTAGTTCATTGTCGTTTGTGCCCATGTATTGTGTCTCTAGTTCATTGTCGTTTGTGCCAATGTATTGTGTCTCTAGTTCATTGTCGTTTGTGGCCATGAATTGTGTCTCTAGTTCATTGTCGTTTGTGCCCATGTATTGTGTATCTAGTTCATTGTCGTTTGTGCCCATGTATTGTTTCTCTAGTTCATTGTCGTTTGTGCCCATGTATTGTGTCTCTAGTTCATTGTCGTGTGTGCCCATGTATTGTGTCTCTAGTTCATTGTCGTTTGTGCCCATGTATTGTGTCTCTAGTTCATTGTCGTTTGTGCCCATGTATTGTGTCTCTAGTTCATTGTCGTTTGGGCCCATGTATTGTGTCTCTAGTTCATTGTCGTTTGTGGCCATGAATTGTGTCTCTAGTTCATTGTCGTTTGGGCCCATGTATTGTGTCTCTAGTTCATTGTCGTTTGGGCCCATGTATTGTGTCTCTAGTTCATTGTCGTTTGGGCCCTTGCCTTGTGCGTCTTATCAGGGTGTTTTCATTTATAGTCGAATACTGGGTTTGTACCTGTGTGTTTCAAATGTATTATTGGCGACACAGATCACAACAATTAGGCCCCACTCCTTATTCCATCATACGATCAATATTTGAATATATATACCACTGTGTCTAACGGGACAAGCCAATCAGCCAAGAGTGTAACCATGCGAATAGTTAAAGGCACGCTAATCAAAGCTAAATAGAAATTAAAAGGGCATATACCACAGCTGAACTTTTAACAAATGCGGTTTTCATGATTTTTTTTTCAACTATTTGTATTTACAATAACCCGGCCGCAGAATTTTTTTACTGATTTTTAGTCCTTCTGAACCATTATTAATGTAAATATAAGGATTGATCGCATGTGGTTTTGTGTGGCCATACTAATTGTATGAACGCAGTATGGTAGGCATCTAGTTTCCCGCTCTGTCGTTCCATGCAACTTGCTCGAATGCCGTTCTACGTTCATACGGTGTGGGTACACGAACAAAAGAGATCAAACCTTAAGTGGAAACTATACAGCCATGCCAAGCAGCCAACAAATATAACGTTGAGGTTGTTCAGTCTTATTCTTTGAGACATGTGATAGGATATACCAACATGTCTTTCTTTGTAATTACACGATGATTGTGTAATACCGATTGATATAGCAATAAATGGCATATTCGTTTGACTGGTATGTTATGTCTTTATTTCCGATTCCTATTAGATATTCATTTGAATTAGTAGGCACGCTATCTGAGACATGGAAATGGGCAATTCCATTTCCTTTTCATTACATTTCGGTGAAACATAAATAACACCATTAGCATTTTGCCAGCTCTAGCGTTACACGGCATACAACTGAATAAGAGGTATCTACAAACATTGTTGATTTTCAGACATATTGGTTTATATTCAATCTGATGTTGTTCATAACCGATCGAAAATATTTTGCATATATTCTAGGTGTTTCTTATTAGTGTTTTGTTCGTGTTTGTTTTGATCGTATTTTCAAATAGTAACTGCGCCAAAATTCTTAGTATCAGATGTAGTTCGGGTTAGAAATTAATTATTTAATATTTTGTATATACTTAAGGACTACATTTTGGTGAGTTGAATGTGTGTAAGTTAGTAAGATTCAATGCGTTGGACAATTTAATGACATTTTTCTTTTTCTTTTGACTTGCATCGGTATCATTTGGTGTCAGCTCCCTTTAAAAGAACCCCACACATAAAAACCTAAAAAATGTCAACCAAATGCGAATAACAGGCTAGTTTCTTTCATGATCTTCTATCCGTTGCTATTACAGGAGTTATTATCTAAGATATCGACACAAATTGATGTCATTACTCTTTGAAACTTAGAGTCATTGGTAAATTTCACGTCCTATCTATGAAATTAATGTTTTCACGAAGACGTGCAAGGGTTTTACTTGCAATACTTGTCATTACTGAGAACGCAAATCTCTTTTCTTTTGACGACTTAAAAAAACGCTGATGCTCTTAGTATAATTGCTACCAGATTGTTGCATTCATCAGGGATTTTACAGAGAAAATGAATTAGAAAAACCAATAAGGAAGCCCTTAATACTGATCATTTCATCTTACGGACGGTATTTGTCAGCATACATAAAAGATATGTTGTTAAGGTATTTTGTTGAGAATATATCAAATTTATCATCTAGGAGTGTGTCTATACTTTGATGTAACGTACCTGCTGACGCTTCAGACGGAAAAAACTTGTAAAAGGTTTCCGAAATAAATAATTTGGTGCATAATGAAATGAATCCGAGAAGAACGCACTTGTAGTAGTTTTAAAGGGGAGAACGTTGAATAAATAAATAAGGTGATTTCAATTATATACTGTTGGTAAAACAGCGTCGTTTCGTTTTACGTATATGTGATAGAGTGGGCGTTCCGTTTATACCACAACATATAAGACCCTCCCTGAATTCATAGCCATTCTGTGCCTACCGCACAATATAAAAGGCCGTTTCTGTTCACTCCACACAATGTCAGACCCTTTCTTAATGTAAAGATTACCGTTCCTGTTCATACCACACAATATATAAGGCCCTCCCCTATCTCAGAGATGAGTCTTTCTGTTCATACCACACAATATATAAGGCCCTCCCCTATCTCAGAGATGAGTCTTTCTGTTCATACCACACAATATATAAGGCACTCCCCTATCTTAGAGATGAGTCTTTCTGTTCATACCATACAATAAAATCCTTTTAATTCCAAGAAGAGCCCTTCCGTTCATACAATACAATAAAAGGCCCTCGTTTAATTCAAAGAGAGAATTTCTGTTTCTATCCACGAACTTTAAGGCAAACTTTAATTCAAAAGTAAACCCTTCTGTTCATACCACACACTATAAGGCCCTTTCTTTGTTCAAAGAATAGCCTTTCTGCTCATACCACGAAATATAAGGCCCTCTCTTAATTCAAAGAAGAGCCTTTCCGTTCATACCACACAATATAAGGCCTTTCTCTTATTTATAAGATTATTTCATAGATTAGTCTTTCTAGCCATTCAACACAATATAAAAGGCCCTCTCTATTTTCATACATTCGTCCTTCTGTGCATACCACGAATAAAAGGCCCTCTCTTAATTTAAAGATGAACATTTTAGTTCATAAACAGTAAATAAGGCCCTTTCTTTCTTGAAAGACGAGTTTTTCTGTTCATACCACAAACTAGAAGGCCCTCTTTAATTTAAAGATAAACCTTTCTATTCAGACCACGAAATAAAAGGCCGTTTCTTAATTACAAGAAGAGCCATTCCGTTAATACCACACACTATATAAGGCACTATTTTTCATAGACGAGCCTTTCTGTTTATTCCACGACATATAAGTCCTCGCTTTATTCATAAATGAGCATTGCCATGGAAGTCCCTCTCTTAATTCATAGATGAACAGTTCTGTGCATACTACTAAATATAAAGCCATTAAAGCCGTCTTGTCCATATCGTCGCATATACGTGCACCTTCCTTTATTTCGCAAAAAAACAATTGCATATCCATATTTTAAAGATCTCCCCTGTTCCATTAACACTACTGCATACGCACCTCTTTTAATATGACTGCACCTCTATATTTTAAGGCGGGACACTGTTTTATAAATACAGCTCCACCTCTATATTTTGAAAAATGTCTCAAAATCACCACTGTCGTCCAAATACTTAACGCTATATTATAAATTCAAATGCACGTACATATCAAGAGGTGCGACTCTAATTTCTAAATACAGCTGCACCTCTATATTTTGAGAAAAGTCTCAAAAACACCACTGTCGTTCAAAAACATATCGCTCTATCATAAATACAAATGCACGTACACATTTAGAGGCGCGACCTTATTTTCTAAATACAAGGTGTCCCATCTTTTTAAAATGGCATCTTTATCTCATAAATAAAATGTTATATCTGTTGTTGTTTTAGTGGAAATCTCTCTATTTAGACCATCACTTTCTTATATGAAAATGCATTTGACGAATAGTTTGAGATGTTTCTCCATTTCGGATGAATTTACAGCTTGAATTAATCTTGCTTTAATCAATTTTTAGTTTGATATTGCGGCTCTTATTGATACGTTTTTGGACAATTGTTAGGTTTAAATCTCGTATATCGGAATGATTCATTCCCCGCATATATGTATCGTTCACTTAACATTATATAGCAGCTACCACAGCATTTATAGATGAATTTATTTTATCATGTGTGTATTGTGTAACAAGGAAATCTGAAGGGACAACATTAGCAGTGGGGATGAACTGTATCATCTGACTGCCTTGTAACGCGGTGAGTTTCGTTTGAAGTCTCCGTTAAGTTTAAATCTTTATGGCTTAAAACAAGCTCAAAGAAAACCTATTGCAGTTAAGATCGAACTGGAATTGTAAAGATTCCATTATAATAATATTTAAATTACAAATGCTATATAATTTTAAATGGGTTCATTTCGTATTAAAAACACGTTTTTTTTAACATATTAACCATACTTTATACGGAATTCAAAGATTTGGGATTATTTCCGGAACACGACCAACAATGAATACATGTACTTGGGAACAGTTTCCGTCTTTCTAACAATTACGTGAAGCATTTTTACTAATCTAATTGAAGGGTCGTGTTAAAAAAGGAAGACGAGAGCATTTCCTGATTACGTATTTCACAATTTATAAGTTTTGGTCTGAAACCTGAACACAAAACTAATTACGCCAGACATTGTTATGAGGCTTGCCCAAATGCTTCTGAGTTTTGTTTCGCTTACAATCGGCTGATTTATATATGGAAAGTGTAAGTCATTAGAGGGTAGCTCCGAGCAAATACACGTCAAAAGTTACAGAACAATTATACTGGCTATATGCATGGAACTTTTAAAACACTCCTTCAAAATGAGACATTTTGTAAATGATCAGCATGCGATGGATATTTACTCAAGCTATTTGTTGCTCCGAATAAAGTTACTGTAACGGAAACTGTACCTTGTTTCCGATATATATTTTTAGTTATATTGAAGTTGGACAAAAAACTAACCAACGCACGGTGATAGTTGATAGTTGAAGTAACGTAGCCATTCTTAAAGAAATATGTGCCCTATTTAGCGACCATTTAACCCAATTAAACAGCATGCTGTTAGGATTTACCAACCTTATATTTTGTAGCGTAATTAGTATCAGTATTTTTACCATCTACGTTCAGAATAAGTATGAAAGATGGACACAAACAAACCCACATACCTTTAACTTTGAGGGAAAGGTATGCCGTTTATCTTTTAATGCAACAAAAGTTCTTATTCCTTTTTGAAAACCATAGGGATAACTAGCAGTTATGCAACTCATTTTGAACTTGTTTTAATGGTGTTATCCTTCTCTTCCTTAATGAATAAGGGCCGGTAGTCTTTAATTTACATCCTCCTTGTTTAAGATTGGCTACTTGGCTTGTGACAGACTATATATTTTGTTGCTGATTTGTTCTATTTTTATTTCCTTTTGTTCTCCCCGGTTTATAAATGGATGCAATCATTATTAAACTATATAAAGACAGGGTTTGTTTAGGAGAGGTATTTGAGGTGGTTTCTTTTAAATAACCTACTATTATCTTTTTAGATGGGTCCTGTTGCTTCGGCTTCATTTAAATTGTCGGCAGGACGTTGAGTACTTGAAATTACTTTTATCGGGTTATATGTGTGTGTAAATTTATTCATCATTGTTTTCAAGTTGATGCAGTACCAAATAAGCTTGAACTGTATATGTAAGTATTGATAAATGTTCTGACACGATTATGCCAATATAACTAGTTTTAACCCGCAGTTAACTCATGTTTCAGGGATCCATTTTTGATACATTTTTATCTGTTTATAGTGTTTGTTCGATTGTGTCTCCCCTTCAGTATCTTTTGGGCCTATACCATTGTTTATATTTCAATTGGTAACAACTTTGTCTGTCCCTGGTATTCCTGTCTTCATTAAATATTATTTCAATTGTTCTTCGTAAACGGTTTTGAAATAAATCCATTTTCTTCTTGCAGTATAGTTATGATACGTTCAACTATATGAATTGACATAAGTTATCGACTTCGATTCTCAGCGTATCTTTGAATTTCTCGAAATAATTTAAGTTGACTATTGATTTACTGAATGTCATTTCTGTCTGGACATTTATCAAGCCTGGTATAAGGTCAAACAAAAAAGCCTTTAACATAATTCTAGACCGAAAAACTGCCAAAGACACTGATTTTGTTTACCGATAATCGGTAGAGAGGGTTTAGGTTGCGTCGTGTAGCTGTATTGTAGTAGTGACATTAAAAAGGGTTTTAGGTGGGGTGAACTGATACGTAAAAATCGAAATCTTTGGAATACGTATGTTAGAAACAAATATAAATAGTAAATTGTTAACCGCACGTCTTGTGTGCCATGATTTATCAGATAATCACATGGCAGTACTACATGGTCAAGAATGTTAGAGAATGTCCTATGTCCTATTACATTCATATTGTGTTCATTATTCCAAAAACCGTACATTAATGTCTTACACCAGACACAAAATGTAATATATTTCATGAAGTTTGTTTTTGTCTTGAAACGGTGAGTGAAAAATGCATCAAAGGAGAGATAACGCTACGAAATGTAAAGCATATTTCTTTTGACAACGTTACGAAACTAATTTCGTGTACCCATAATTGAAGACTGTATGCCAGTACCAAACTATGTGTAAATTCACAATCCAATAGTCCAGAATTTCACTATGTCCGCTTGGAGTAGAGTGGAGTTACGGTTGTAATTGTCTGGGATTTCGTGTTTATTAACGTCACATTGAGTTGTAGGAAATGTCCAAGGAAAACACATCTCGCGATTTATGATCTAAGAAGCCGTTCTGAATAATGGACAATTGGTGAAGCAAAATAATGCGTCCTTGTTACAATTTAATCATTATTTGTAATTAGAGTATTTTTTACTTTGATATATTTTTTTGAATGTTATGCATTTAGTAATCTAAATCATGCGTAAACAAACATCAACAGTATCCAAACATTGAACGTGTTGTGAAAGTAATATATCATCGGTTTGTATTTTCCCACCGAAATTCATGTTTTGTTGCAAAGTGTCCAACGCCTTATGACATTATTTGTTCGTTGATTGTCTTCCATGGGCTAGATATATCTGACATCATTGAACTTTTTTTATGACACAGCAATAGTACGGGAGTTCATTCAACAACATACACATGGAGAAACGTAACCGTATCCTTAGCTTTAATAGTTGGATTTGATGTGCTTGAAACAGTATCATATTTGAGTTTGAGTCTGCTTTTACTGTAATTTAAAGGTGTTTCAGGAATCCACGATTTATAGTGTTAAATTGATTTAAAAACTACAAATATGAGCATTACATAGTATCGTTTATTTATGCACTGATGTCGAACACGATAAAGGATAAGATAGTAAGTCTCAAGTATAAAAAAGACTGACACTGTCCGTATTCCAGCCATGTTTTCCTCATACGTGCAACAATCAATTCTTTTAAGCCTAGACTCATATACCGTTCATGATATATTGTCAGCAAATTTTCGACATCAGATTGAAACGATCGGATCTTTAACATCTTATCAAACTTAACGAGTAGTTTTCTACACTATCCTAAGCATTTGCAACGGAAAAGTAGATGATACTTATATGTAGTAAGGACGGGTCATTAAGGAATTCTAACAACTAATTGACGAATTGGCAATTACCAAAGTGGTTGCCACACTGTGCAAAAACTATAACAGAAGAATGTTAAACCAAATTAGGCGTAACAAATAATTAGCCTTGCGACGGTCAGTGTAACACGACACCAACATAAAAGTTCAATACCGACAACAAATTGGTAACTTCGATAAACGTTTGTTTATTTTATTTCTTAAAAAAATATGACTGTCATATAAGAAACTTTCATCAAAAGTCATCTTTTGACACGAGCACGCATTGATTATGACGAGTTGTATACAGTTGTGTACGTACGGAATGTGTGTTTAATTAATGTTTCCGACTTTGAATTGAAGGGTATGTCAGTGATAAAAAAGGCTCGTTTTTGCTGACTTACAATCGCTGTTCTGTTCCACATGATACTTTGAAGGAAATTTAAGACTAACTATATACAATAATTATTGACTGAGTATTGTAAACGGTGATGTGAATGAGGGTGCCCTAGTGTTTTGTTTAGTTTAGATGTATGAAAGTTCACCTTAAGTTCAGTTCATTCTTGTTTTAAAAATATTGCAGTCGAAAAGTCCAATCACAGTTATTTTATTGCAATGAAATATCATATTTTGCAGTAGAATACCCCCAAATTTAATAACATTAAAACAGGAAAGCTAATCTGCAGTTGCGCAAGTAACGCAATACGCTCATTATTTGCAGTTAATTGAAATATGCCATCATTGACTTTGATTAATCATTATGCAATTGTTCAATGTTTTCGATGGATGTGTATCAAACATGGAAACATCACCAGACCCGAATTATCTGATGATATATGGTATATGGCAGTAATGGCTAGTCCATGGTATATTTTAAGCAACGGTGTCTCGGTCCTGTGGTATATTTTATAAAATTGCCATTCGGTTACGTGGTATATTTGAAGCAACAACGGTCATTCGGACTTCTTTAATACTTAAAGCAACGGCCCTTTGGGTCATATATTGGAAGAAAGGGATATTCGAAACATTCGCTTCTGTGGTATGTTTGACGAAACGGCTATTTTGGTGGTATATTAGGAGGAAGGGACATTTGGAGCATTCGCTTCTTTTTGATATTTGAAGCAACGGCTAGCTTAGTAACATATTAGAAGGACGGGACATTCGGAGCATTCGCTTCGACTGTGGTATATTTGAAGCAACAGCGATTCGGGCCCATTTTATTTTTGAAGCAACGGACATTGTGCCTGTGATATATTAAATTAAAGCAGAGTTTCAAAAAAGGCACACATTCTAATGTTTCACACCAGTCTACTGTGCTAGGACACTACTGAAAATGTTAAATACATTAAATACCCAGCTTACGACAATTATACTATATACTTGTTTTTGTGTGAAAATGTAAGTAATTGTATTAGAAACGTTAGGTTTCGATGTGTTGTATAAAGTCTGTACAATGTGTTGTGGCTGGTGGCCTTTAAACGCAAAACATTGTTTTTGTGTTCGGCAAAACCTTGTCAAAAATGATTATGTTTATAATGCTTTCGAAGGTCAGTGTGTATTGCAAAACCTGCATATGAGCAGAATCCATTATATGTTTATGTATATTTTATTTATCGTAATTCAGGTGCATTGTTATATAAAGTTCATATCATTGTGGAGTTTTCGAGAAGCCCCATAAAGTTTTACCTAATATACCACATTATATGATATGAAATTGCTGCTCTTTCTTTGCAAGTTTGATACATTGTTCCCTGCCGTATTTATGACAACCTTTCAAAAAAAAATTTAATATTAATTGGCTCAATGTGAACAACAAATAACGCAAAGGTATTCTCTAAATCGTTCTGTTGACTATGTACTTTCGAGAATGCCTCTGAAATTAGCTTTTGGATCCTTTTTAGACAGAATCAATTAAATTCTGAAAATATTATATTATTGGAAACTTTTGAAACTGTATCTCAATAAGCAACATGTTGATGACAAAAATTACTCAAAATATGCTCATAGATACAGTTACCTGTCGACACAATTGACTAAGAATACAGAAAACAATCCTAATTAAGCATTTTCCCTATTTCCACTCATACAAGTATTTGTTTAATAACGTAAGTCTTGTTGCTAAGAAAAAGCCAACTATGTTGTGTTTCCCAACAATCGAATTGCCATTGAAGATGTTTCTTGCTCCTCAAGACGAACTCGGTTCTTAAAAAGAAAATCCTGAATCAATGATTCAGTCTGATAGCAATTATGTTAAGAGCATTATAGCAGTTCAAAACGTCACAAGAAAGAAGATATAAATGGCATAGTACATCATCACAGGCTGTAAAAGGTTTGCTGTTTATTTGTAAAACTTATTAGTATCAAACATAAAACTTTTTTCTTGTAGTAAAGTCGTATGGAAACAATATGTTATTAAGGGTGTTACGCTTAGTAAAAATACAATTACACTCAAGGTCACAAGTAAACATTGCAATAAAAAGTGTTTGTTCACCGCTTTTGGACATTCAGGTGGAAAACGCTTTTTTTCACAAAGCGGTAAACCAAGGTGAATAAACAAGGTATTTGAAGTGAATATGTAATTTGTATTTACTGTATTATGACGTATGTGTCGCTTTTAATGTAGTTGATGCCTTACAAATGTTCCTGTAAAAAGTCTTAGTCAAGTGAGTTGAGACTTGCCCTTCTTTGTGGTTTAAATCTAGCTATTTGTAAAAAACGTTTTCTATTCCCTTTGCATTCCATGCTATGTGGACACTTTTAAGTGATCTACAAAATGTCATATTAGCATTTTTACTGCAATGACATACCGTAACACTGACAGCAGCAAGACATTTACTATGATCAGTCTGAACAGAATTACAAATGAATGCCGGAACAGCACACTCAACAGAGAGAACATGCAAGAACAACATAAACGTTAACATATCGTTTACCAATAATGCAAAGACAATTACCATTATATGCCAAGAAACGTGGGCGTCTTCATTGAGCTCTGTCTGTGTTTAATAACATTGTTTCTGGATAAGTAAACATCCTTTGAGTGTTAGCGAACTTTACATAAACACGCTTAGGTTTTACTATATTTGGCTAATGTCTCATGCATAGTATCCAATCGTGATCAAAACTTGATGGTTGTTAATTGATTTATTGTTTAGCCCAGTTTTTTGTAGAGCGGAAATGGGAAATAAAAAGGTGTTAACGTTGAGTTGTGTGGCTATCATTCATTTAGAAGGCTGTGGAAAAGTTTATCTTACAAATGGCATAGGCCTAAACGCATGGTGACTGTGAGCTTAATAAAACTATAGCACATATATATATATCATAGCAGTTTCCAATAATGATGAACCACAAAAGTTTCAGTACTTTATTTCAAAGGTCAGTTGACTAGATAACCTTTTAAGACTAGGATCAACACTTCAAGTTTATCCTTACAAGGAAGGCATGTAACATGTGTTGTAACATCTAGATAGATATGGCTTTCTTCAGTTTTACAGTACAACACCACAAACTATGATTGGTTGAAATACTATTATAAAATCATATAATGAAATTAGGATCTGGATCAGTAGATATCTGGTATGGACCATCTTATAAAGAAGCGTTCGAGAAAAGGTCGTTCTCTCAATATTTTCAGATGATGACTTAGGAGAATAAATAAATTAAATATCTAACTTGTTAAATGATTAGGCTTATAGTTATATTATCATCCAAACTTTTTGTTTTAATTTATATCCTGTTACAATTAATACTATCTAATTCGAAAATTCGATCTCACGGTATTATCGTTGATAATATGGCCACAATGTGTAGACTTAAGATGCCACAAATACTGTTATGAATATTATGGCGAAGGACATGTATAGTTCCATTTGGCGAAGGATGGTTTGGTAGCGAAATATGGAATATTTTAATTTTACATAAGGGGAATTTCTAAGTATCAGTTGAAATTGTTTATTGTTTATTGTGTAGACATTACTATATAATTATTAATATATATTTCAATGTATAATTTCAGATGGAGAAGGCATGTACTGTAACAGCAGTTGGGATAACGTGTCCTGTTGGCCTCGGACGCCGGCTGGAAGTCACGCCTCCATCCCCTGTCCCTCCTATCTTGTTGGCATTAACGAAGCAAGTAAGGTTATTTTGTGTTGAATGTTTCAATCATCTCATTTTGATCCTCTCTTTTGCTTTTGGCCTTTGCTGTTCATTTGCACTGAAACGAGATCACAAGAAATTGTTTGCCGATCTGCTCCTTTGTGTATGCCAGTCCGGTTGAGTTCTTAAAATGAGTATTTAATAAAATCCTATGAATACCAACTATTTGAGCTTCAGCTAGAGGAATGACATGTGGTCATTGCTTTTGTTACGGTATGTTTTGAGGGCTTTAAAATAAAATGGCATATTGTATGGCATTTCAATGCGACATGGCCGAACGCGGGGTCCTTATTTCAATTTTTAGTCATATACAGGGTTCAAGGCATTTCCGTAGTAGCAGAATAGGGTTGTTTGTAACAGGAGTTTGGGGTACAAATAAATAATTATAGGATGGTCAGTCACGTAGACGTTTACTATTTCACAAACTGAATAAACCCCCTAACAACCTGCATTCAATTTATCTACATATTCGTCTATTGTTTAAGGCAAAAAGTCTTTGACTTCTGTCAAAATTCAGCAAATGTTATGTTCGGATGAGTATCTGTGTATTGGTTTATTGTATGTTGTATTCATTTCAATAAATTAATAAATCTATTGGCTAAAGTTAAATTAGAATTTGAAATTACCTTAAATAACAAGATACCGTTATTGTTTTTCAGACAACGCTACGAAATACTGTAATAGCAACGGGACATGGGCGTCAAAAGCAATCTACGATTTATGTATTCCGGAGGAAGAACCTTTGCCAATGGACCAAGAGGTAGAACTAATGTGTTTTGGAGTGTGTTATACGTAACTATAAAAGACTAATCATCAATTAAACTTTGCAGTTAAAATATAAGTAATAATTTGAAACATATTGGTATTTATTCGGATTTCTCATATAATGAAATAACTGCGTATAGCATGTGCAGCAGGCCACGAACAAAACTATGACGGAATGTCTGTTCAGTTGCTTAAATTGCAATTCATATAAATTCAGCAAGAGGTCAGTTACTTGATTTCGCTAGGTAGTCTCAATTGCTGTCAATTTAGGTTATAGTCGGAGGATGTTATTTGCTATGAAGAAATAGCAAAAACCAATATAATTGCTGTGATTCAGGACATGTCTTCACTTCTGAACGGTGGCAATGATATCCGCCGAGCAATTAAACATTTATGAACAACATTCATTGTTATTTCATAAGTTATTTCACATAATTTTATATTTTCCATCATTGTAATCGAGAAAATTATATAGAAATTGGTTGATATGTCTTGCAAAACCTTGACTTTAATTGTATTCTTATATAGAGCATCAATATAACCTGTATCCGTTAAAATGTTAAAAGTGTATATCATACATAACGAATTTTTACTTTTGAGAATTTTTTCAGTGGCAATGGAATATTCTTCATTGTAAATTCTTGATGCATGGTATATTAGTACAGATTTTCACATTTGTTGTAAGAACCACCTAACAACATGCATGGCAATTGTTACGCTAATTTTAATGGTCAGTTTGTGTGTGGTTTTTGTTTTGTAAAATAGACAATATCGTTCGGAAAAACAGTCTGAATGTTTCTAACATTACTACGTTTATCTTTGAACCAAATTGTACCAAGTAACATCAAGTGTGTGTTGTATATCAAAGTTGCAACATTAAATGTTCATTGCATTTCATCATCGCTGTCAAAAAATACCGGGGGTCTAGACAAATCCCGTCTCTAGAACTTGTTTCGTAGATTTATAGGCAAATCAGTAACACAAACGGTTTCTATTTCAACAGGCTGTACCTCGAAATGTTAATTTACACAGCAATGATCGTTTAGTGGAATAATATGAGGGTTTTTTTCTTCGAGCAGTTTATGCCAATTTAGACAGTGCTGCAAATCATGACGAGTACCGTACATTGTCAAGTGTTCTGTGAACAATTGCTTTAGATACGACGACAGGACGAAAGGATTTAATTTGTGAAGTGATTGTGTATGTAGTATTTGAATCGAACCTGTACATATAAGAAAATACATTAGTGCATGTACAATCACATAGCCTGCCATCTGAATATGACTACATATATTCTTTATTCAGCATTAGTGTGCTTTAAAAAAAGTTTTGATTTTAAATCATGGATAAAATTGAAGTGCCCATATCTGTTATAATTGCTTCTGCTTTCTTTTAATTTCAGGTCAATCACCTGATGGCCATCCGTGTGATATACAACGTGGGTTTCAGTGTTTCTACCCTCGCCTTGGTTGTGGCTCTTTACATATTCTTGTACTTCAGGTACATATTATTTGTTTTGACAATATTTGCATTTCCAGATGTCAACAACTTATTATCAGGCGTATATTGAACCTGGAAAATATTTTTTCAGATCATGTTTTCACCGGCCCAGATAGCACATTTTTATTTGACAAACTTATGCAAATAAGTTCCGTGACATATAATTCAATTGCATTGCATGACACAACAAAGAAGTATGTATTTGATTTTTTTGAAACACGTAGTAGTGTAATGCATCTTTATTAGATAAGAACGTATATGACAGAACTAAAGATACATGTACGCACAATGGGTATTGATGTGGATGAAAATTTAAACATGGAGACTATTTACACTGCAGACCAAACATGATTTTCTTTTAAAAACAGATGTAAAAAATGACGAATAAATCGCATTCAATGCATAATGTTTAAAATACGGTTGATAACGTGTCAGTTGGTGTAATAACTTTAACTTATTTTTACAAAATCTTACCGTCCAACTTTGTAATGTACTATTTTTCTTCACTACGAGATAAGCATCCATACAGTGTTGTTGTGTTTTTTGAAGGAAAGCAGGAACACTCTTTATTAATTTCGAATGCTATTTTAAGGAAAGTAGTTAAACAAATGCAGCTCCAGGCACGTTTGTAATTCGGTTAGCAATTCTCATTGTGCAGCTGGTTTCTTCCATGTTGAAATAGAAATGGAAGCTATAAATCATACAATTTCTTGACATTTGTTTTTGATTCTGTGTTCGTAAACTCGTTTTGCACAAAATTTTGGTCCGTTTTTATTTCTGTTCTCAGACTACAATTTGATATCGCTGAAGCTGTATTAATTTAAGAAGATGCATGAAAGAGGAAATTCCAGTCCCATATTGTCTTGTTTTACGAACTGTTTATTTAAAATATATACCTTTTCAACCCTCTAGTATAGTAATTATGTTGACGGAGCCTATACAATGTATTGAGTCACGTTCTACACAAATGTCATAAAACATTGTTTCTGGATCTTTACAGAAGCCTGCGTTGCCTTAGAAACTCAATTCACTGTCACCTGATAGTGACGTTTATCGTGAAGAACATCCTATGGATAATCATGCGACATGTACTGACCTACTTGCAACAACCAGCACACGCGGTAAGATATATGCCCATGTTTTCAAGGACATAACACCGCAGTACATGTATATCCCAATGCGATAAAATGCCTGGAACCATTATTACCCTCTGGAAAGAACTATAAAATGGTAACAGTTAGTCAAGTAAGTTTCATAGAAACGATAATTACTAAAACTACGTTTGATGAGCGTTCAATAGTAAATTTATAGATATCAAAATAGTAGTATGTGATAACATTTTTTCATTCAGTTAACTAAGGTTAGACAATGAGCTCTTCATGTATCGCCCGTGTGTACTTTACATTAACTGTCACATATGTTTTCCTCTTGTTATTTTGACTTAAAACGTCAAGTAAGTAAAAGTGTTTTCTATTCTTAACATTGGGATTTCCCTTGCAATAGACGCATTGAGTATTATCTATTCTTAATGTCTTAATTGTGCGGATAAATAGTACTTTCAAACTGCAATACATATCTTATAGATAGACATCTTGTACATATCTTTATCATATCGTTGCTCCTATAAAATTGAAACCAACAGTTAAATTAGGGACTTCTCGCTGTCTTTCAATTAGAAAACACATTTGTTTCTATCACATTTAGCGGATATCACATTCTTTCAGTTTGTGTGGATAAAGGTTACTTTTAAATAGCAATACATGTCTAGTTTGGATAGACGTTTTGGGGACTCAGTATCATATGAAATAAAAAGTTATTATAAAAAAACGCCTTTTTAACATTATAGTATATATCTATATATATAATTTATCTTATCATTGCTCATGGGTAATAATAAATTGAAACTTTACAATCTGCTAATCAGATACTTATATAAGTTTTTAAACTAGGAAACAAGTTGATTTTCCGCCGCGTATAGCTATGATAACAGGTTCAAATTATCACATTGTTTAAGGGATAAAACCGACCATTTCTGTTCGTTTAGTTAGTGAAATCAATAAACGTAGCTATTTATCGGTAATATTTAATGATAATTGATCTAGATACTATCTAGGTCAAAGAAGGTTACTACGATACATTCATTAAGCGACTTGCCCATCATTGGGAGCTAAATTACCACTTTTTTAGTAATAAGATCTTAAATGACAAAATGCTATACATATGTTTAATAAAAAAAATCAACCGAATATATAAATAATTGCATTTGTTGAATTTGCTTTAAGTATTGAAATATCAATTGTTTTTGTCGTACATAGGCTAACAAAATTAAATGGAATATAAATCGAATAAGGAACAAAAAACATCTATGCTACTTATTACGTTGCAGATATATTATTGTCGTTACAATGCTAAACTGAAAGATGTTCTTGGCATTACATTTAAAAAACCGTCTGAATAGAAAAAATAACAACTTGTTTCCTATGGTAAATCGATAATTGGGCAATTTCATTGCGGTCTTAACTCGTTAACGAATGTGTCACTCTCAGCGTTCGGACGCGTAAACAGTCGCTAACGAATACGGAACTATGTGACGCGTGCAATGATGTTGTTTTAACGAGGGAACGACGGCAAGGCACAACAATGGTGCTCCTCATTATCACGAAAACACCAGGTTATCGGGTTATTACTTTATGTAAATCATTTCTCAAGGGGATGCCAGTTTTGTCTTTTCCTTGACTTCGGGCTACTTATCGTAAACTCAAAGTGTGCCTTTCAATATTTTGTTGGTTTTATATTTGCCTTGTAGGTAAAACAGCTTATGGTTGCATCTGTTTTTTCATCTGATTTATTAGATAGAAAAGCAGCAATGTTTTTAAATATGCCCCCAATTACCAAATAAATGCTTTCTCCACCCTTAAGTTACTGACAACATTCTCAATTATTTGTTTACATTACCCATTTTATTCTTATACATTCACACAGACGCTCATTTTCCTTGAATCGATCGGTATTATGACGCCATTGTGCATTTCAATCTTGCATTTAGACTGGACAAGTCCATACCTAATTTGACAGAATGGAACTGAACAAGACATAACATTTATTAGGCAGCACATTAACATGTGCGAAGCAAAATGCACGGCGCCATGTCCCGAGATCAATTCGACAATTTGCAAGTAGTGAATATTTTTCTATGGGTAAGAGTCAATTTTTCAAAAAAGACTTGTATAGCCGTAGAAAAAAATACAGTCCGGGGCACCGATAACATGGGTAGTTTTATGTGTAAAACAAAAAAGGAAATCATGATACCATAGCGATCATGTCGTGCAATTCAAATATACGTTTGCAACGTATTGGACACTGACCAAGAGAAAGAATGCCGAATATTAAGACTTCCAAACACAACAGAAAAAAAAACAACAAAAAAACGAACTTAAACAATCAAACCAGTTGTGACTTACAGTTTTACATAAGAATTTTCAAATAAATGATGCTAAAATTTTAATACCTAGAATACAAAAGTAATGTCTCATTTTTAATGTATGTATATCAATATGATATTTCGAACACACTAAATGTGCAATATTTAGATCCAGCATTGTATAATAAGTATTATGATTCTCAGAAAAGTTTTACTTGTATTGTTCACAGAATAAATATAACTGTTCTAGTACTTTTATAACTTATAAAAGAAATGATTTTACTTCATGTCCAAGGTCAATTAAGTTAGATACCATAAAAGAATGTTTAAATATGCTGGCGAATCACTCAGATTCTATAATAAAGTTGTGTATTCAAAACATCTAAACGTGGAATATATAGACAATCCTAGTGCATTTTAAACAAATCATAATTTATTTCATTCTAAAAATAATGTTGTGTAATAACAAAATTTACATTAATGAATCAACATTATATAAAAGACTACAGAAACAAGCAAAGTATTCGAAAGTTAAAACATAAACCCCGTTTAATGGCACAAAGTCAACGCCAAAGACATAGGAAAACAAAAACAAATAATAACAAACAAGAAACATGGAACAACAGCACACAACTCTACTATCAGCACAGTAAATATATACTATATACAAAAATAGGGGTGTTTATAACGGAGTGTTAGGTACCGCCTATGAACGGTCAGTAAAATGTAAGTTTACTCGGGATTAAACTAGTTTGTATGCACAACCTCACTGTTATCCCAACACTCCCAAATAAAGTAAAAAACATAAATGATCAATCTTATCAAAGTATGCAGTAACTTGAGGAACCTTAGTAATAAAACAAATAATACTTAACAAATAGGTAAACCCCAAGTATGTAGACGAAGGAATACAATTCAGAGTAACTAATGCACAACACTTGTCAAAGATATGATGAAGTTGTTGTTTGAAACTACAAAACTCTTTTTCCAAATGATTACCCTTAGTTTAGTTTTTAAAACAAAGCATAGTTACATGCTGAAACAGTCATTGTGTGCCAAAAACGGTTTTAAAGATAACTGCGATTTGTATTGTTTTTTAATTCAATCAAAGGACTTAAATTCTAGTTATGTAAGGATTTTACCTCGCAAAACCATGGAACAAGATAACTAAACAATGTCGTTCGAATTAAAAATTAAAAAAAAAAAATGTAGTGTAAATATATGACACTTGCTGATTTTGGTTTGTATGATTCAATGAAAACAAATAATATAGATTTACATCATTTGTGGCCAACATTAACTCCGAATGATTATTTTGTTTAGTTTTTGAATAGCCAAGCAAGATATTTTCTTACATGTTGTTTTAAACCTTACATTTGCATCTAGCCGTTATCTATAACCGTAAGTTCATTAAAATACAATAAAAATTACAGGGACAAGCCAAGTAGTCGAACATATTCAAGTAGTGTAAACCAAATGTTGTATTCTGCAAAAGTTCCTCTCATTAGTAATGTATCATCAAAACTCGTTGTGCTACGCCCCTGCATCGTATTCGTTCCGTATCAGTTCATAGACTCCCTTAGCTACGCCCCTGCATAATATGTGTTCCGTTACAGTATAGCCTTTACATGGCTATAACGTCATTGTTTGTACATGATGTAGGCTTACGAGTTGTATAGTGTTTTTCTACACGTGTGTATAGGACATTGAACGGACTTGTCCAACCCGTTCAGCGTTCTATTATATTCTTTATGACCACCCGCAGAGCATACTTAAATGCGTTTTTTTTTGTTTTTTTTTTCAGTGGGTATGTAAGACATTGATTAGCCTTTTCAACTTTGCGACGGCGACCAACTTCTTCTGGATGTTTGTTGAGGGGCTTTACCTGCACGTAATAATCGTGTGGACGTTCTCTGCAGATAAAATAAGACTATCGTATCTTCTCCTCATCGGGTGGGGTAAGTTGTCTCGGGAGGAGCATCGTGTTTTAGTTTGGCATTTGGCAGTAAATATATATGTTTAGACAATATTCAATTTATGAAGACTCCAATCTTGGCCGAATGTTTACACATTCTCAGACAATTGTAGGTTTGCTAGTAAAATTAAGCTAATCACCTGAGCACAGTAATCTGTCATCCAAGAAACATATATTTGTTTGCATTCTGTCTGCCAGTTTGATAAGACAAATGGTGTCATATAATTGCATAGGGTAATTTGGTCATTTCAAGTGGTGTACTGTGTGGTTTGATAGGAGTTTTAGAATTAAAATTCTCTAAACTTTCCCAAACAATGTTGACACGGGGCTTAACTAAGCAACATAAGCTAAACTATTAAATGTCTTCTTACAATTGTGGTGTATAGATCCTTGACAAGGTTAACATTTATTCAAAACCACTACAACATTTATTGACAGCAACACATATGCTTTTTTCTGATTAAGAAACTACGTTCTTTATTTATTTTCACAGGAATGCCTGCATTGAATATTGTTGCCTGGGTAATTGTTAAGTCAAGACTGGAAGAAAAAGGCGAAAAGTACGTATTATTCATTTTCTGTTGCAATTAACTGAGCGTTGTCAAACAGAAGTTGACATAAACTTACATCGAAAGTCATTTTTTCCAACGGATGATAATATTGTTACGGCAATCATCGTGTGGCATGTTTTAAGATCATGAATAACATTTACTTGTATGTCTTTGTAAACAATTTTATACAAGCAAACATGACATGTTTATTAATTAGCAAATCTTCGATGATTGTACATCATTCCTTCTGGTTATGAAACACAACCTTTAACACAACATACAACGAAAATGTTTGGTTGCTAGAAGGGAAACACAATTGAAATGAAAGGGTTCACATCAACCGCAATTCTCGTTTTCCACAAAATACTTCGAGCTCATGAATAGCTGAAATAGCTGAGACTCACTAAACAACACAAATAGGAAATATGTGGCTATAATAAGTTTATGATATTCTACAACATTACGGGCATTACTAGTAATCATACTACTAATGACTGTATAAATGCCAAGAGCATCTGGCATTATTTGACCATCCCCATGATACCCTGAAGTCTTGTATGACATCAATAGATACCGCATATAAACCATATATTTTATTTCAATCAATTGCAATCATAAATGATTATTTGTGTGTCATCTTGTATCTTGCTCCATGCCATTGAAAGCATGTTTGCCTTTAATTATTGGAAATGCAAAATAGAATCCAATATTCAATTTGTCAAGGACTTAAATGTAATTTCACAAATAGATTCATGGCTTCGATGTTTAACACTTCTTAGACTTCTCTTTTCGTAGCCTAATATAACCACCAATTATGCCACATTTAAGGTGTGTTTATAAAACATGGAGTAGAAAGCAACTTGAAAAAATAATGTTTCTTTTGTTGAATCTTGTTTGACTGATAAGAACTATATATAAGCAACCAAGAAGAACCAAGTCAAATAGTCAAAATATTAAACAACCCGGCTGCGCCATCTGAAACGCAATGGTAACAATGTTTTCCCCTTTTTAGCTGCTGGTTGCCGAACGCTGAAGGCTCTACACATTATGATTTTGTGTTCATTGGACCAATTCTATTTGTATTATGTGTAAGTATTCGGGTGTAATTTTGACTAGTTTGAATGGTAGTTTTGATTTTTGTATTGCATTAGCCGATGATGTCAATGGAAGGTATCCAAAAACATTTTCTTGTTTTTGTATGTGATGTGAGCCTCTGACTTAACCCTTTGCAAGTTTTATTTCCTATAGTATGTGAATAGAACCTGTGTAGCTTAATATAAAAATGCGTTCTAAAAGTTAATAATAATTTGCGTTAAATAATCTATGAAACGCTATGCTCTTTTCCTTGATTTGTATAAATAAAAATATCAACTGCAATGTATTGCATCAGGCTGATAAATTTATTAAACAAGTATTCGTTTTTACAGCTCAACATTGTATTCTTGTCAACAATTGTGTGGGTGTTGATAACAAAATTGAGAGCTTCACATACATTAGAGATTCGACAATACAGGTAAGAAGGACTACTTTCCATGCTCCTAATTAAGTTTGACTTGTAAAACTATCAAACATACATAAAGCAAAACAATAATTTTGTTCTAGATTTGAAATTAGTTCACTTTTTGAACCAAGATCAATCAAGACACAAACATCAATGGAAGCATGATTTTGTTCCCTCGCTATAACAAAGTCAAGTAGTTACACAAACAGGCGGATTATTTTGAAACTCTCTTAGAATTTTATTTCAATTCCTTTATAAAATTTACGCTTTTGTAGTTTTTATTCTGCTAACCAAAATCTTTATTGATTAGCATTTTTTTACATTTTTACAGCACATGTCAGCAGATATGAAAATGTTGTCTATTACGAATTAATACATTCACGCTATTTAAATAGTTCGCATTAAGAAAACCACAGTGATTGAAATGCTTCTACAATTTTCAAATCCAATAGTATTTTTTTCTATTTGTCTAACAATATATGTAGATGCCACACACTTCTTAATTTGAACTATCATATATCAACACTTAAACATCAATTAAGCAGGTTTGCCTTTTTCTAGTTGTACCAGCTATACCAGTACTGTGTATTAGAACTAGTTATTTTCTGTTCTGTGCTGATTTGATTTAAACACATTTTATTGCCTTTTTTTCTTTCAACATAATCGGTATTTACAACAATAATATAGAGTATACAAAAAGCAAATGGGTTGGACACAAGTTCTAACAACATTAGTAACGTCTTCCCCATGAGCACATAAACTTGATAAGTATTTGGCAATAAATATAAATAAGATAATATAAAGGTAAAGAAATGGATAAGTGAAAGAAATGTTAGTAAAAGACAGGAAGAAAAAAGAAAAGAAGAAGCATTCTGACTCACTGCTACACAGGTGATATGTGGTAAACTGTTCAATAAAACAACCTGGTTCAGTTATATTTAAAGAAGTAAATGGCTTAAGCCATCATGACTGGAATATTCTTCATTGTATTTAAGGCCGTTATATGTAAATTGTTTCATTTTGTATAGAAAATAATAAATCCATCATGATTAAATCATACGAATATTCATAAAGGTTAGCCATTTAAGTGTGTTAAAATTCTGTAACGGAGCAGCCCAAGACAAACTTATACTCACGGACTCAATATAGTGATTCTTTTTACAATCTTTATCAACTCAGAATTACTCTGACTGATGTGTTTTTTACAGGAAAGCAGTTAAGGCCACGATTATATTGTTTCCTCTTCTGGGTATCACCTACGTGTTGTTCATTATTTCACCTAGCGATCATCCACAAGTGAAACTCGTCTTCAACATCATAAATGCTGTATTACAGTCCTTTCAGGTTCGTTCACATGAGCCAAACGCTTGCTTTAAACAAATATCATAATTAATTGGATTAAAAAAAAGTCTAGAAACGATGTCATGTAAAATGACTTTTGGTTAAAACATCTTATGTTTTCCGTTTATAAAATGTGGTTTAATGCAGGTTTGCAACAAAAATGGCCCATTAATCACACGTCATATACTTGCTTCACATAGCAGAAGTAAATAACGACTATAACATAACATAGGTAATGTTTTGGACAGATTGTTTTATAGATCTGATGAATTCAGAAAATGATTTTTTTCTACAAATTGAAAGTTATTCGCGTTCAATTGATTTGAGTGACACTATTGTAGGTTTACAATTATATCTAAAAGTCCTTTTGCTTGATTTTTTATGATTAGAAAGTTTCGATCAAATAGCGCCGAGAAGCTTGTTTTCTATTTTACTTATTGTATCAAATTTTGCGACGTAAATATATTTTACATACATCGGAACATAAATCTTCATGTCTTCATGCTTTCTAGACTTCATGCAAGGTTTCGAATCTTACTGGGCATTTGGTTCCAAAGTCTAACTCTCCGTTTTTATTTAAATGCTTTCTAAAAAGCGTTTGCTTAAAATATTGATAAAAACTGGATAGTATTTTGCTGCCAAATCGGACTGAAAAAATATGTTTCTGCTTTAACAATAATACAATGAAAACTAGTGGCACAAGCCCAGAAGTCAAAAGTTTCAAGACATCATAAATACTTCTTTAAAAAAGTATTGTTCCATTTGGCCTTCAGTGAATAGAAACATTTCGTATATTTTTCTGTAACAGTATGACTGTTTACTTAATGGTTATTCAGTTCATATTATCGCATTAGAACTTCTTTATTTCAGGGATTGCTCGTTGCAGTATTTTATTGCTTCTTAAATGGTGAGGTAAGTTAAGCACACTTGAGAAAAATTAGTGTTTATGTTTTATAACGGAATTAATTGCTTATCGTAAGAAATAATGTATTTAATTTGAAAAATAGACCAGCATATTATCAAGATATATTCAATTACTTTCGAAATGCTGAAATCGGGAAAAAAAGCAGATGGATATTAAATGGAAAACAACAATATCATATAACGATACAAACCGAGATTTGAGCCAAATATAAATTATACCAAGTAATAAAAAGACATATTTTTATGTTTAACAGTAAATGCATATATATTAATGTTTTACAAAAGGTAAAGGGAGTTTTGAAGAAGCGAATTTCCCGTTTTAACGACGCTAGAACATTGAGTACGAAATTCACGCGTGCATCTTACGGCGGGTGGACCAGAAACAGCGAATATGGGCACACATCAGTATCGCATGCCGGAAACGGATCTGTTGTCGATCCAGTTAGAAGTACTGCAGTGAAAAGCTTCCCACCAGAAAGTATACCACTAACGGACACTAATGTGGACTCTGATCAAATTGAGTGTTTATGAGTTCATTGTTTAGGAATTGTTGAGATATTTGTAATTGCGTATTGCCTTTGCAACCTTCGGATATATATTTGGGTGTTATATTAAGATAATATCTGTCGTGTTGTGATGGTGTATGCATGGGAAAAACTGTAGTGTACGGGATTTTAATGATTCTAACACCAAATGTTATTGATTATTTATCAACTTAAATGCAATATATATACTTATAGCCTACATCATGGACTATGATCACAACACATATTGTTAGCATTCGGTGTCGTCTTAACAATTAACAGCAGGCTGATTATGAATTGTGTGGATGCATTCATTTCTTCTTGATACTTCTTGCGTGTGCAAGATGGACTCGAGAAACGACGTGATTGATTTAGAAAATAATTTGTAAATTGTCATGTAAATATGTTTAGTTGCATATTGTTGATCAATTAAGTAGATGTACTTTGCAGTCATACTATGTTGTCCTTGCTATCATCTTTGTACTCGTTTGTCCCTACTCGAACGGCTTAGTCTTATCAAATAAAAAGGGTGTTTTACTTAAATGATTTGAGCATTCGGTTTGCCAATAAACGGAAATAGGTCAGGTTAGAAAATCCGTTTAAATACACATTGAAATAAGAATTCATTTAAAGCACGCCATCTAAAAAGAATACAATATCGACCAATGAAACTTCATTTTAGAAAAACAAACACTTTTGAAACCTGCTATTAAGTTTCACTTTGTACTTTACATTCCCTTTAAGAATGATAAATATACAAAATATATTAATACAATTTATTATGTAATATTTAAAACAAAACGTATTAAACGTTGGCTAAGTATTTGGTAAACAATAATTATGCAAAATGCTATAGAAATACAGCTAAACACTAATATTTATAGGTTTTCAAATTATCCGTCCTTAATACGAGATAGGGTTCCTTGTTTGCGCGTACCATTTTTCATTTACCAATAACAGCAGTTCCAATTTAATTACCGTTTATATTGTGTACAGAAAATATTTCGCTTCAAATGAAGCTTTAAAATAGGATTGCATTTTTTTATGAACATGAAACAAATAAAGGAAATGATTCATTTTTAAAACACCGCTGCCACCATTAAGGTATTCCCTATTATTACTTAGACCAAACCTAGCTTACCATTAACTTTAGGGAACGAACATGTGAGGTCTTTATTAAGCAGTATATCAAAGTACGTCTTGCTTCTTCTACAGCTGATCTCGAACTCCCCGAGATGTGCTCACAGACCAGTGACGTCAGCACTTGATGTGTAAACAGGTCAAAAAGTGCACTCGCACTACACTAACAAGTTTCACTAATTTTCAATAATGTTAGATATTATCTTGGGATTGCAGGGCAAATACACGAGTTCATAGCAAGGGGTACTGATCTAACAGCATGCAGTTCGCATTTACTCAATACATTTCTTGTTGACAATTAAGTAACGGAATCTGTAGGTTGTGCTTCCACCTAGCTTGAACAGTATCCAGACAGGCATTTAAGACGGCAAAGACACAACGTCCTGCTTATTGTGAGGGAACAGTATGCCCTAATCTCGTAATGAAACAAGACAACCAACTAGTTCCTAAATTGGAATCGTTTAATACAAAGCCTTTCAGAGACTAATTCTGTTAATCTTTAGCTTGCATCATATGTTTCGAAAAGATTTAAAAAAATGATATGTTAAACAAACTGAAATGAGTACCAACTACCGCAATATGTTTGATACATATTATCAGTACACATATGTGACAAACAGTAACCAATAATTTCCTTACATAAGGGACATATATGATGCTTAATATAATACTAGAATATGTAATGATTTTTCCGAATCAAAGTGTTGAGTATAAATAAACGATTGACTGAAGTATAATTATTAAAACAACTTCGTTATATATCTTTATATATCTTTCCATGAATAAATGTTTCTAACGACCTAATGCCAGCATTAAAATATTCGTACATACACTCCCAATATGAAGCAAGATTAGATCGTTGTCTATAGGGAGATATATTTAGATATATTTAGTTGATTTCGTTTCTTGAAATTGTATTCAATTAATGGCATTGGCATTATCTTGTAAGGAACACTAAAGACTTTTTCAGAATTAATGATAAACAACTCCCTAACATATATGATGCCATTGGATGAGGAAAAGTAGATATACATTTAACGAAATACAATAAAAAAGAATGTATTACTGATACAAATAATGACAAACCCCAAGTACTTCTATGATCAGACTCTATCTGCAGACGAAGGAATGCAATTCAGTGGACCTTATGCAAAAAAAGAACATCTGGTTGTGTCTAAACAAAATACAAGGCAAATGTCACTACTTTCTGACGTGACTTATAATAGAATTATTCATAATTATGAAAAACTACAGAAAACAACAGTAGTCGACGGTTAAGACATAAACCTCGTTCAAAGACACATGGCCAACGTCAATGATATATGATAACTGATAGTGTCAAACCGACACTAAACGATAGACACAACATGTAAGAAGAACCAAACCTACAAGACATTCATCAAAATGGATTGATCAATAAATGCTGAGTTATCGCCTTGAATCGGTCATGACATTTGAGTTCAATACAGGTGAAAACTATTTGAAACGCAAACAACCTCACACCTAAGGTAAGTGCTGGACTAAAATCAGTTAAATTTAATGTCTTGGCCACATGTGATCAATTGTGTACATACATTGTTTAATACAGCAACGATCTTGTATTAATATACAACCTTAAACTGGCATACACTTGCATTTGATATGTTATTAGTTGAAGGTGTTCAAGTCATAGGTTACAGGAATATTGACTACTCTTGTAAATAAAAAAGATAATTCAGAACAAAATTATATAAACAAATAACTCTGCTACATAATCCGTTTTAAAATTGTAGTCAATGAATACAATCTAAGAATTTAATGTTTTCACGAATATGATCAAGTGCATTACTTGTAATTCCTGTCATAAAGGAGCTTGCAAATATAATCTATGTTACAAGACAATTTAAAAATCGCTGATGCTCTTTTCATTAGTGCTACATTGACCTAGGGTTTCTTTACCGAAACTATTTAGAAATTAAGAAAAACATCATTCTTAGAAAGTATTTCCATTTAAAAAAGCCATTGCATTACATCTTTTGGATATAAATTAATGTTACTGAAGATATTTGATTTTGGTGGTGAAAATGTTGTGATACTTTGTATCTGCTGACGCTACATAACGAAGGACATGGTTAAATGAAAGAGGTTTAAACTATAAAACGTTTAATTACCAAACAAAAAGTCATATGAGCTTATACTATGGTTGTATTACTTTAAATTCACTCTTGCAGCCACATTTATTGCCAAATTAAATATAACAGTTTTTAACTTGTCGTTTAACTTGTATTTTCTGACAGTATTTAGTAATAAAAATATTATTTTCTCATAAGAAAACAATTTTAATAAGTCCAGTAGTCGAAAGTTTTAAAGAAAAACCCCGTTCAATGGCACAGCGTCAACGAAAATGACATAAGAAAATCAAACAATCACAAAACGGAAACATGGAACACCAATTCAAAACTTTACATATATTAATACATAAACCAAGGATTGTTTATGTAGGATTGTTAGATTTCGCCAAGACACGGTCAGAAAATGTTAATTTACTGGGGTTTTTAACTTGTTTATGCTCACTGTAATGTGGACAATCCCACTTTAGGTAATAACGTCAATGGTAAATATTTCAAAGAATGCTTAACTAAAGAAGAAAACAAATGATGATAAACACATACGTACCACCCAAGTACTTCTCTTATAAGCGATCGCGACTCTAACTGCAGACAATAGAATACAATTAAGAGTACGTTAGGCATTTTTTTCAAAGAAATGTAAGACAAACAAACGTAGAGGACAGAAATTAGTAATGAAAACAAACAGTGTCCGCTGCTTTGTGGCGTTGTGTAAAAAGTGTGTAAATTAAGGCATTAATTGCTGGGTTGAAGTCATAGGAAATAAGCATCTTATAAACGCCTATACTAGACACAAAATCATAATGCACGTGGATAAGCTCTTTGGCACGATAAGTAAATTGTTTTGGACTTGCACACACTATCTTTTAGACATCGGGCGATGTTTATAAAACGTTCATAAAGTAATTTTCTAACTTTAGTCCACTGCTCATACGATGAAATAACTTAGTTATAGCTGAATTCATTATATTGTTTGAGTTATAAATATATGCAGTTTATAACATTTGTACTTGTCTTTAATTTTGATAATTAACATTTTAGGCTAAAGTAAAAATCTAACGGAATATGTATTATAAATACCGGCTCTGGATTTCTAAAATATAAAAAAATCAGGCAAAACGACAAGCACACATGAACGACGTACGACATCAAACTGTATATGTAAACGCGGACTCTTGTTAACCGTTTATCAATTACTAGAGAGGCTACAAGGATTGACCTGTGTTTGTGTGTGTTCATACTGAGTTCATGAACGCTGTACTGTAGGCATAAAGTTCTCAGGACCCCTGGGGCGTCTCGTGCACTTTGCTAGAATGCCGTACCATGTTCATACGGTATCAATACACGGAGGAAATGCGATCAAACCTTATATGAAAATTAAAGGGACATGCCAAGCAGCCGAAAAAGACTGATTTTTTTCAGTCGTAATCGTTCATATGTGATAGGATGAAATGTGTTTTCTTTTAATAAAATCACATGGCGAATGTGCATTACCAATTTATATAGTATTAAATAGCATATTCGACTGACTGTTATGTTATGTCTTTATTTAAGATTCCTATTAGATATTCATTTGAATTCATCGGCACGCTATCTGAGAATCGGGAATTCCATTTCCTTTTCATTACATTTCAATGAAATATAAATAGCGCAATTTGCCAGCTTTTGCGTTACACGGAATATAACTAAACTAGAGATATCTACAAACAATATTGATAATCAGACATTTTGATTGATATTCTGATATAGACTGTAACCGATAAAAACAAACTATTATGCATATGTACAACGTGAATGCTTTTGGGTGTTATTCGTGTCTGTTTGTATTGATCGTATTTTAAAATAGTAAAAGCGCTTGTATGCGTAGTGTCGAATGTAGTTCGGTTTAAAACAAAACAAAATTACGTCATTAAATATTTTGTGTATAATTTAGGATCGAATTTTGTGGATTGAATAAGTGTAAAAAAGTTAGATTCAATACGTTGTCAATTTTGTAACAATTTTCTTTTTCTGCTTGCATCGGTATTATCTGGTGTCTAGTCCTGTTTAAGAACCACACACAATAACCTTAAGTTGTGAAAGATTAATTGCATTGCTTTTATGATCTTCAACCCGTAGCCACCGGAGTTATAATCTCTTTTTTGAAATGAATAGCGATAAACGATAATTTATTAAATTGTATTTGTTTCATTATTTGTTTCAAAATTAGAGTCAATGGTAGTCTTTACGCAAATGGAATCTCATTTCTTTTGACGATTTTGAAAACGCTGATGCTCTTAGCATAATTGCTATCAGATTTCTGCATTGATCAGGGACTTCACAGAGGAATTTAAGTTGAAAGAAGCGTTTCATTCTAAGAAACACTTGTTGCAAGTAAGAAATGGAATCAATTCTGATTATTTAAGCTTAAGAGTGTATTTTAAAACACATTTATTCCTGTTGAGAAGGTATTAAATGGCTCCGGTATGTATGTATGTATGTATGTATGTTTATGTAAAGTACCTGTCACTCAACAGAAGGAAAAACATCAAAGGTATAAGGTTTCCGCAATTGTCGATTTGGTACAGGTTAAAATGTATCCGAGGAAAACGCACATGTAAAGGTCTTTAAGGATACGTATTTGATAGAGGGGCCCTTTCTTAATATATATGAGCCTTTCTGGCACATACCACACAATAGGCCCTTCCTTAATTCAAAGCTAAGCCTATCTCTTTATACCTCACACTACAGGGCCCTCTCTTAATTGAAAGATCAGCATTCCAGTTCAAACCACAGCATAAAAGGCCCTTTCTTAATTCATACATGAACCTTCTTATTTATACCATCACATAGACGTGCGCTTTATTTGAAAAACCATTGCATATCCGTATGTTAAAGACAATATCGTTCTCATTATTATTATTGCAACTATATTGCTGTAGGCGCACCTCTATAGTTAGAATTATGTCTTTAAAGCATAAATATGATTTGTTATTGGTCCCTCTATTTTATAGATACGATAACACTTTTCATTTCAAAGACGCACCTCTATTTTATTAATACGACTTCACCACTGTTTACAAATTATCATCGCTCCATCATAAATACAATTGCACGTACATATTTAGAGGCGCGGCTCTATTTTATTAAATACTTTTGCAGGTGCATCTTAATCGCATAAATAAAGTTGCATATATGTTGTTGTTTTTATGTGTACTTCTATCTTTTGACCATCACTTCTTAAAATAGAAATGCACTTTTATATTTAGTATATGTTTCTCCATTTCGGGTAAATTTACAACTTTATATTATTTCTTTATTATCAAACTCTAGGTTTGATGTTGCTCCTCTTATTGACACGTGTTTGGACAATTGTAAGGTTTAAATAAAACGTAATTCATACCCGGAATTAACTTATCGTTCACTTTACCTTTCTAAGGCGGTAACCTCATTATTTATAGATAAAGATGTCTTATCATGTCCGTCATATGTAAACGGAAAATACAGGGACAACATCAACTGTGAAACTAAGGTGTGTCTACTGACTGTCTTGTGACGTTGTGTGTTTTGTGATGAATCTCCGTCGCTTTTAAGCTTCATGACATAAAACAAGCTCATCGAAAATCGATCGCAGCTAAGTTCAAACTTAAAGTGTTTGTGTAAGAGTGGATGACCGAAAACCGTCCATTATGTCAGAGAATGAACAGTCCGAGACCGAGGCTGTTTATTCGCTGACATAATGGACAGTTTGAGGCGTTTCACTTACTTAAACCATGTAAACAACAAGGTCTAAATCATGAATTTCATGGTGTTTTTGTCAACTTGGACAGTCTCATACTCATAAAACAATAATACAATAACTCTGCGCGTATATACATATGAAATGTATATAATTATTTGGGTTATTATTTAGAATAATCACCATACAATTAAACAATATATATAACAATTGCAAAATATATAATCATTGTGCATTATTCACTTAATATGGAAACTTATATGGAAACTTTGTGTGTGTTTTTTTTGTTTCCTACTATTTAAGGGCGGAACAAAAAATAAACGTTTTTACTTTTCCATAACGGGTGCGCAAACCTCAGTCACATTGTTGTTACAACATAAATTTGAACTTTATTAGGAAGTAATATTTTTATAACAATTTATTAATCTTAAAACAAAAGAGTTTCGAAGTTACATATTCTTTCAAAGAAGTGCATGGTTTTACACAAGTTTGTTAGCATTAACAGGAAAAAACAGTCAACATACGTCTTGATTCTATGGTATGTTAATCACACCATACTTCTATTTCTACTGACTGTCGAGTATTTCAACAATTGCTTACCATTATAAAAATATAGGATAGTCCATTCTTCAAATATTAGACAGTAGTAGATAGTAGAAATAAAGTACGGAACAATTACCCATAAAGACTACAAAAAGAAATATTGGACGACGTTACAAACATGTTTTAAATTCATTATAAAATTTACATAACAAATGCTGGGAAAATGAAAAAAAGGTGAACTTAGTAATAGCAACGAGATCTATTAACATTGTATTCGGTCTTCATACGAAATTCCAGGATTTGAGTTTAATGTACGGAACACGACTTAAACTAAATACATGTACTTAGAAACAGTTTCAAAAATTGAAGCATTGTTTCCTAATTTGATTGAAAGATCGTGTTAAGACAGAATAGCATGTGTGTTTCATGATTACGTATTTCACAATTTATTAGATTTTGTCTGAAACATGAACCCAAAACTAATTACGCTAGGTGTTGTTATGAAGCTTGCCCAAATGCTTTTGTGTTTGATTTTGCTTAGAATTGGCTGATTGGTTTTTCGGAAATTGTTATTTAGTAGAGGATAACTCCGAGCAAATACAGTGCAAAAAGAGCAAAACAATTATACCAACTAAATATTTAGATGTTACTCTTAAAACAGTCCTTAAAGACGACACACGTTTATTTATGATCAGCATGTGATTTTCATTTACTCGAGAGAATTGTTGCTACTGTGTCTTGTTTATAACTTATTTTTAGATATATTGAAGCTGGACACAAAAAAACATCCAACGCTTATGGTTTAAATTGTTTGAGAGAAAAGTATGCCGTTATTTTATTGTGAAACAAGTTACTTAGCCATTCTTAAAGAAACATGTGCCCTATCCAGCGATCATTTAACCCGATTAAACAGCATGCTGTTGGCATTCACCCAAATCATTTGTTGTTAAAGATTTGGAATCTATATTGTTACCATGTACGTCCAGGTTAAGTATTAAAGATGGACATAAACAAACAAATGTACATAACTATTGAGGAAACGGAAAGCCATTATATTTTATTAAAGGAAACGTTCATAACTGTTTTTGAAAATCATGTGTACTATCCAGCAGGCATATACCTCATTTTGCAACATGCTCTAAAAGTTGTTATATTCATCTGTATTAACAAGAACGGGTCCGGTAGTCTTTAACTTACATCCTCCCTGTTAAAGAATGGCTCCTGTGCTTGTGACAGAATGAATCTTTTCTTGCTGATTTGTTATTTGTAAATCTTTTGTTTTACCCGGTGTGTACGCTGATGCATGCATTATTAGACTTTACAAAGACTGACTTTGTTTAGGAGAGCTATTGCAGGTGGCTGTCTTTAAATAACTTCATTATATCTTTAAAGAGCTGGTACAGTCGCTCCGGCTTTATTTAAATTGTCTAAAGGCAATGTGTTTATCCGTCGTTAGGTACTTCAAATTGCCTTTATTGACGTACATATATGTGTTAATTCAGTCATCATTGTTTTCAAGTTAATGCTAAATTATATGAGGATAAGATCGTAAAAGTTGTAATTATTGAAAGATGTTCGAACAGGATTATGCACACATAAACTAATTTAAACTCGCGGTAAACTCGTGTTTAAGGGCACTCGTGTTTTTTGGCCAATACAATGCTTAATATGAGATATTTGTTATACTTGTGATTGTCCCTAGTACTACTATCTTTATTACAAAGTATTTCCATCGAGCTTAGAAAAGGGCTTTGAAATTAATCTCTGTTCTTAACTCTTTATTGGAATGATATGTTCCACTGTCTATATTGACTATAATTACTACCTTTGCATTCTCAGCGTATCTTTGAGTATCTCGAAATAGTTTTAGCTGAATTTTGACCTGCTGATTGTCACCTTAGTCTGAACATTTATCAAATATTGTTTCAGGTCAAATAAACAAGCATTTAACAATATCCTAGACCGACAAACTGCCAATGACACTGATTTTATCAACCAATTAACGGTAGAGTGGGTCTTGGTTGCGTCATGGAGCCGTTTTATAGTGGTGTTGATTGAAAGGGTATTATGTGTGGGGAACTGATACTTGTAATACGTTTGTAAACAGTAAATATACTTAGTTACTTGTCTATAGTACGTCTTGTACGCCGTGGTTTTACAATTAATGACAAACATAGTTAGCAACATGGTCAAGCTAATATCATATTACAGGATGTCCTATTACACTCATATTTTTTATTATTCTGAAAACCGTAAATTTACATCTAAAACAAGACTCACAATGTAATAAATCTCGTTAACAAGAATGTTTTTATCGTTTTTTAACGGTGAGTATAAATATTTCAACGGAGACTAACAATTTAAAGCATATTACTTTCGAAATCGTTACGAAACTGATTCCTTATAAAAACAGTGAAGACCGTATGTAATTACCACGCTATACGTAACTTTGCAATCCAATATTTGGCCCAGATGGTACGCTGTCCGCTGGGAGTAATGTTGAGGTGATGTTGTTTTTGTCTGGGATTTCTTGTTCAATTAATGTCACATTGAGTTGTAGGAAATGTTCGAAGAATGACATCTCGCCATTGATTATTTAAGATTCCGGATAATGGACAATTGGTGGAACCAAAAAAGAAATCCTTGCTTAAAATTAAGTTAATATTTGTAATTCAACGATTGTCTGTTTACTTTCATATATCCTTGCACAATTAACATTAAAATATTAACATGTTATGCAGTTATCAGCAGTATCCCAACAATGAAAAAGATTTTCTAGTAACATACCATCGGTTTATATTTTCCACTGAAACTCATGAACGTGTTCAATTTCTTATGGCATTTAATGATCGTTTAATTGTCTTTCTCGTTTGTTCTTTGGCCGAGATTTATCTAATATCGTCGAACTTCTTTTATGTTACATCAAAAACACGGGATATTTTCCAAACAAAATAAGCATGGAGAAACGTAACGAAACCTAAACTTTAAAAGTTTGATTTGATGTGCTTGAAGAAACCTCGTTTTTGAGATTGAGTCTGTTATTTCTGTAATATAAAGGTTTTTAGCAACTCACGATATAAAATGTTTGTTTGATTTCACTACAAATTTAAAAACAATTACACAGCATCGAATTTATTCATGCACTGATGTCGAACACGATTATGGATTATATAATAAGTTTTATAAATTTCTAGTATTACCATAGTATTAAAAAACTAACACAGTCTGTATTCCAGCGATGCTTTCTCATACGTGCACCAATCAATTCTTTTGAACTCATACTAATATGAATATACCGTTCAAGATCTCTTGTCAGCAAATTTTAAACATCAGGATGAAACGTTGCTATATCTTAACAAAACTTTATGAGCAGCTTTCTACACTATCCTATGTATTTTGAACGGAAAAGTAGATCATACTAACATAAAGTAAGGAATGGTCATTCGGGAATGCAAACAAATAATTGACGAATGGGCAGTTCAACAAATGGTTGCAACATTGTGAAAGAATAATAACAGTATAATGTTTCAACATATTAGGCTTTACAAATAAACGTTGATTGAATTTTTACGCAACGTCCATGATATTAAATCGATATATAGGTTCATACATTTCTGTTATTATATTCATAAGACATTTAAAATGATACTTGCCCGGTATTTATTAATAAAAAATACTGTTTTTTTGTACCCCAGAATGACAAAAACGAGTATAAACAAGAGAAACAAACGTATAAATCTCACATTTATGATTCATGAAAAAAAAACCAAAAAACCAGACCATATACGCAAAATAGCTTTACCACTAAATGTTGAATTACAAATTTGGAAGGTCAGTGAAACACGACTTCAACATATAATTTAACACCGACATCTAATTGTTAACTTCGATGTCCATTTGTTTATTGTAAGTCTCAAACATATGATTTTTATGGAATATATGGGGGTTTTTTTATCAAAAGTCCACATGTTTCTTTCATGAGTTGTGTACAGTTGTGTTTGTCTGGAAATTATGTTTTATCAGTGTCTCTAACTTTAATATGTAGGAAATGTCAGGCAAAAAATGTTCGTTTGCGCTGACCGACAAGTAATTTAGGGTGTCTTAGTGATGTTTTGTTAAGATTGATCAAAGTTCACCTAAAGTGCACCTCATTCTTGTCTTATGAAGACTGCAGTCACAGTTTTTTAATGCAAAGAAGTATCATATATTGCAGAATAATATGTTTATATTCTAATACATTGAAACAGGAGAAAACATAAGCAGTTGGGCAAGTAACGCAAGTCGCTCATTATTTGCAGACACTTGAAATATGCCAGCATTGACTTTGATTAATGATTGCGTAATTATTCAATGTTTGCGATGAGTGTGTTTTAAACACGCAAACATGCACTAACCCGAATCATTTGATGAATAATAATAAATGACCATTCTGGTCCATGGTATATTTGAAAGAAAAGTCATTCTGGCCCGTGGTGTTTGTGAAGCAACGACCACTTTGGACGTTCGGTTTGTGGTAAATTTGAAGCAACGGTCAGTGAGGTCCGTTTTTTTTTAATTGGGCCATTTGGGCCTGTTATATATTGGAAGGAACGGACATTCGGGTGGTTCGGTTCTGTTGTATACTTGAAGCAACGGCCATTATGGTCCGTTTTATTTTCGGAGCAACAGCCATTCGGGACTGTGATACATTTTTCATTATTCTTTGAAAGTTCATATATTTGTGGAATTCTCGAACAGCCACATGATGTTCTGCCCAATAGGTCACATCATATTTATGAAATGGCTACATTATATTAGATACACTGTTCCCTGCCTTATTCATGACAATCTTCCATAAACTGCTTAATATTAATTCACGTATACTAGATTTTTCTAAAACGTTTTATGGATCATGTACTTTCGTTAGTGCTTCTGAAATAAATTTTACTGTTCTTTTCAAACATATTCAACACTTATGAAGACATGTTGTTGTGTTTGCGTTGCTTCCACTTGAAGAAGACACTTCAATAGAATCCGTAAAACGATTCATAACTTCTTTGAAACTGAATCTTAACAAGCAACAGTTTGCGGACACAAATTACTTATCGCTCTTAGATACATTTACAAGTCATTAAGTTGTATAACTATAGAAACAAACCTAATCAAACACATTTTCTTTTTTTCACTCATACAAGTATTTTGTTAATAACGTCAGTCTTGTTGCAAAGATAAAGCCGAGTTTGTTGTGTTGAAGCAACAGTTGAAATGGTATTGTCCCTTGCTCCTCAAGACGAATTTTGTTCTCAATCAGAAAATCCTGGACCAATGCTTCAGTCTGATAGCAATTATGTTAAGAGCATTAGAGCTGTTTAAAACGTCACACGAAAGTAGATTCAAATGGAATGATACTTAATGACAAGTAATGCAAGTTGAATTTAGAAGACTTCATTATAAACATAATTACCACAGGCTGGGACAGTTTTGGTGTATTGCCTTTTATTTGTAATCCCAATTACAAAGCATAAAACTTATTTTTTTTAGTAGAGTCGCATGGAATATAATGCTTTTGATGGTATTAAGTTTGGTAATAGTACAATTACACTAAAGGTCACAAAAATACATCCGTAATAATAAGTGTAGGTTCTTCCGGCTTAGGACGTTCGGGTGGGAAACTTTTCATCCAAAAGGCAGTATTTAAAGATTTATTAAATAAGGTAATTGAAGTTATATGTAACTAGTATTTATGGTATTCCAACTTTGTGTGTCGCTTTTAATGTATTTAACCATTGTTCCTGTGTTTCCTTTGAAAATAGCTTAGTCAAATATATAACTACTTTGCCTGCTTTGTAGTATAATTCTTGTCACTTGTAAAAACGTTTTCTATTCCCTTTGCAGTTCATGCTATGTCGACATATTTTTATTTTTTGTGATCTACAAATGTCCATATTTGCATATCCATTGCAATGGCATACCGTAACACTGACAACGGCCAGACAATAACTATGATCACTCTTTACATAATTACAAACAAATGCCAGAACAGCACACTCAGCCAACAGAGAGAAGATGCAAGAACAACATAAACGTTAACATATCGTTTACTAATAGTAAGACAAATACAGTAACATGCCAAGAAGCGTGGGCGTCTACAATGAACTTTGTCTGTGTTTATATGACATTCGTCCAGAAAAGTACGATCTTTGAGTGTTAGCGAGCTATACATGAACATTCTTTGCTTTTATTATATTTCTAGCTATGTTGTTTGTTAAGAATTGTATGAATATTTTCCTCATAATCTCCAACGAGATTATTATCTTCGCCTAAATATGAAATAAATTGCTCTGTTTGTAATATTCTGTCTCAGATTTCCTCGAATTCGTTGTTCTCATTTCAAATTCACTGTGATATCGTATTTTATCTAGAGTCCCATCTGACTCAGATTTCCTTCATAAAACACAGCTTCATGTTATACTCAATTTACTAAAGCAAAACATTCTCTAATAAAAGTATTTCAATGGCCGCTACTATTCATAATTGTGACAAATAATAATCCACGTTTTTAATACAAGTTCCCAAACGCATAATGATTGTTATGTTGACCATTTATAAATAAATCTTTAGCCAAGCTTATGTTGTCGTGTGCCCCTAAACAGGGTTTACTTTTGAATTTTCGATAACATGGCTTGTCCTTGTATTTTACATTGTATTATTATTATTACACGCAACAATTTTTGTTTGATTAAAGTGTTAGTTCTGCGTTGGATCGACAAACAGTTCTAACTGTAGAGCACAATGACGGTTATATTATGCCGTGCATCATTTCATAAGAAGCATTGCAAATGATTGATCAAATTAAGGAATGGTCGCCATTTGTTCGTGTAAATGATGTATTTACACAGGTTAAAATGTTATTTCATAAGTAACAAGCCGCCCTTGTAAATTTGCAAACATACGTCTGTGCGTTCATACAAGATGAACTCACGGAAAATGCGAGATTCATCCTAATTACAGCAAAGTTTTGATCGTGATAAAAATAAGTTAAATGTTCTATAGTTCAATACATATGGTAAGAGAAAGGTTATCGGCAAATTACCATTTTTATAAAATAGTACACAATAACGTTTTAACCCATTGCTGCTCATATAATTATATTAACACCTCCTTAAAGTTCATTACTTAAATGAACTGCACTTTGGCAACATTTTCTGATATGTTTGAATGTGAGTCATCGCAAAACAATGTTAGTATAAAATGAAAAATATTTATCTTGTTATTGTTTGAATTGTGTCAGCAGCTTTCCGAAAAGCTTAAATCTAAATAATTATAAAAAAGAGTTCATTTATGAAATGGTAAATATAGTGTTGTCAAAAGTGTTTAAATGTTACGTTGAAAAGAGATTACTAGTGGTTGATCTTTTCCCGCGTTATTGTTACGTAATTTGATACCTTGTTTCCTGCTACGGTCGGCTCGTTTTATTTACAGAATGGAAGAGAAAAAATTAGTGCAAGGTTTTCTTCAATAAAAATGTAGTACATGAATGAACTATTGGTGTAAAAATATGTAGTAAATTGCGGGATGGAGGCTATCATTGAGGATATGAACGCAGTTGGGCTGGTTAATGTACGCTCCGAACCTTCAGTCAACGACAGAATGACAGAATGTCTGTTAAGTTATTTAAATTGCAATTCTTATAAATTTAGCATGAGTTGACTTACTTTATTTCAATAGGCGATCTACATTACTTTTGTAAATGTAGGTTTATAAGAATGGTAGTTGTTATGAAGAAATAGCAAAAACAAATATAATTGCAATGATTTAGGAAAATTCTAAACTTCTGAATGGTGGCAAGGATATCCGCCGATAAACTAAACATTTATGATCATCATTCAATGATCATTCAGTGGAGGTTAAATGGACTGTTTTGTTATTTTATCAGTCATTTCACATCATTTTATATTTCCCGTCATTGTAATAGAGCAATTTATATGGAAATTGGTTGATATATCCTGCCAATATTTATATGAAAAGCTATGGAGACAAGCTAAGTAGCCAAAAGTTTAAACATAAGCCCCGTTTAATGGCACATTGTAAACGCCATAGACATAGAACACATAATCTTGACTTTAATTGTAATATTATGTAACATCAATATTACCGAGTTTGTTCTATATCATACATAACTATCCCATTACTTGTGAGTTTTTTTCGCTTTCTTGGGGTATTTTTTTCTCAATGGACTTTTAATTCATGACGAAATCTTGATACATGATACATTTACACACATTTTATCATTAATTGTGAGTACCTTACAACATGCATGATGACATAAAATTGTAACGCAAATTTTTATATGTCAATTTATGTGTAGTTATTAATAAATAGTAACAATAAAATAAAAATCGTATAATAGACAAATTAGTTCGGAAAGAGAGTTTTGACTGTACTTAATAAACTGCATCAGAAGATAAAGCTAAAACATACGTAATTATTGACAATATTATAAAATGTATCATTTGTAATTACACAAGGATACTATTTCTTCTCTGCATGAATATTTGTGTGTATTTGGCAATAATGCATGGTTTGTAGACACTATTCCCTGCCTTACTTGACACAAACATATTCAAATGAATATTTTTGCTAAAATTGAATCTGAAACGTACATAACATTTAAATCTTCAAAAGCAAATTGTAAAGCCCTTCATGCACAGTTTGCCTTATTGAAGACGATCCCTTAATTGAATCTATATAAGAAGATCTGCCAGGAACCGTATCTACAGTTAAACACAAAATTACATATATGGCCAAAAGGCTCAACATCATATACAATGTATCATATTTATTTTATCACAATCAATTGATTCCGACAGAGGGTCTTATTTATATCGTAAATGAATCATGTTATTAGTTCTTTTTGTATTTGATATTGTGACTTAGAAGACGTTTACTGACCTTTCAGTCCATATCGTTGTCTGTTATTATGTCAAGTGGTGATTATCGTCCTCGGTTCGGGAATGGCCAAAAGACGTTTTGCCTTTCGCCTCGACCAATATATCACCAGTCTTTACCCGAACTCAAATAAAACTATTAAACGGCAACGCATTTAAAATGTATTCATCGATCACCTGTTCATAATATGTGTATGTTGTCTTGTGACTTTTGGCAAGTGCTTAACATGTATTAACCACTTTACCTGTATGCAAAGGGCATTAGTTTACGGCGTTTTTTCAAAACCTTTCTGACCCTGAGAAAACAAAATCAATAACTATTACATGAATCTGTTATGAAAGTAACGAACTACACAGTTTCAGAAATATTTTCTGGTGAGATACGGTTTAAGCATGGCAAACGACAGTCTCAGTTTAATCCGAGCCCTTCATTGAAAAATATTGTCAATGCAAGATCATCAACAAGCGACGGCGGAAAAAGACTCCCAAGAAATTTATAGTTTAATAAAAAACAACAACGTTTTTTACACTTGTGATCTGTATTGGGGTTTTTTACAAAATATAAGACATACTGTCCAGCGTAGCGTTGTAATAACTACATTGTACGCAAATATCTCTTATGTAATACTTTTGTGATCAAAGGGTGACATTTTGTACATGAAAAACACACTGTGAATCCCAAAACTGTCATTATTATTGTAAGGGCTGTTTATAAAACGACTACTTTTAGCATTGAACCAAATTGTACCAAGTAACATCAAACGTGTGTTGTATATCACGGTGCCGACATATAATGTTCATTGCATTTCATCCTGGCTGTTAAAAATACCGGGGGTATTTATAGATTTATAGGCAAATAAGTGAGACAAATGGTTTTTTAATTCCACAGGTTGCTCCTCGAAATGTTAATTTATGGAGCTAAGTGTGTTTTGTGAAATAGTATTGTCTTTTATTTCTTCGAGCAGTTAATGCCAATTTAGACAGTGCTGCAAATCATGATGAGTTTCGTGTGCTTAAATTACGTTTTTGCTTTAATTCCTGGATAAAATATAAGTGCCATCCGTGTGATATACAACGTGGGTTTCAGTGTCTCTACCCTTGCTTTGGTTGTGCCTCTTTACATGTTCTTGTACTTCAGGTACACAATATTGGTTTTTACAATATTTGCATTTCCAAGTCGTATAAAGCGCGAACTGATCCTGAAGAAGCCTATTTTAAAATCATGTATTCGCCGGCCAGGAAAACACATTTATCTTTACCAAATGTATGCCTATAATTACCGTGGCATATAATTGAATTGCATAGCATAAGACAACTTTGAAGTATATATATGAAGTTGTTGAAACATGTAATAGTATATGTAGTAAAACTCAGAATATATACTACAGAACCATAGATACATTTATGCGCATTGTATATGTATGTGGATAATGTTTATATTGTATATCGAACTTGATTACCTGATAAAAAGAGATGGAAAATACAAATTTAACGAATATATCACATTCAATGCAAACTGTTTAAAATATGGATGATAATATGTCACTTGATGTAATAACTATTATTGAATTTTACAAAATCTTATCGTCCAACTTTATATTCATTTTCACTATGAGGCAAGCATCCATAATGTATTGTTGTGTTTCTTGAATAAAGTAGACACACTCCTTCCAATATATATTAATGTCGAAAGCTATTTCAAGAAAAAGTATTTCAGATAAATGCAGCTTTAGGCACATATTTTGTGGTCAAAAATTCTCATTGTGCAGCTGATTTCTTCGATGTGGAAATAGAAACGGATGCTATAAATCATTCCAAGTCTGACATTTGTTTTCGATTCTGTGTTTGTAAACTCGTTTTGCACGATTTTTTTTTTATCCTTTTTATATATGTTCTCAGATTACAAGTTTTATATCGTTGAAGCTGTATGAATTTAAGAAAATGCATAAAAGAGAATATTTCTGTCCCATACTAAATAGTGTTAGGAACTGATTATTCAACAGATATACCCTTTCAACCCTTTGTATAGTTATTATATTACTAATGCCTATAAAATGTATTGATTCATGTCCTACAGAGATATCATATAACACTGTTTTTTGACGTTTGCAGAAGCCTGCGTTGCCAAAGAAACTTAATTCATTGTCACCTGATAGTGACGTTTGTCGTGAAGAACATCCTATGGATAATCATGCGACATAAACTGACCAACTTGCAAAAAACTACACACGCGGTAAGATATTTGCCCATGCTTACCACACAAAGCCGCAGTATATACCAATGTTGTTGTTTTTTTTGTCGGGATATAGAGCCTGAAATCATTATTACCCTTTGCAAAGATTTAGAAAATTGTAACAGAAAATCAGGTAAGTTTTAAAGAAATGACACTTACTCGAACAACTTTTGGTATGCATTCATTCTGTAAATTAATGGATATCAAAAGAGAAATAAGCGATAACGTTCCACTCAGTATATTTATGTAAAACAATGTGCCCTAAAATCATCGCCCATTGGTACTTTACATTAATCGTCACATATTAACATTTTACTTGTATTGTTTTGACTAAAAACTTCTTTTATATAAAGGTACAATTAATTTCAATGATTAACATTGGATTTTCCTTGCCAGGAACAAAAGAAACGAATCGAGTGGTATCTATTTTTGTTTTTATTAAATTGATTATGTGAATAAGAGTACTTTTTAATTGTAATACATGTCTATATGTCTTACGGATAGACATCCTGGGAAGTCTTTATCATATGAATATCTTTTTAATCATATCATTGCTCCTATGAAATTGAAACCAACATTTTACTATAATTAAGTGACTTTTATCTGTCTTTCAATTGGGGAACAAGTTGTCTTCTAGCACATTAAGCGGAATCACACTGTTTAAGGTTTAGTTGATAAAGAGTACAAGTACTTTTAAATTGTAATACACATCTAAACAACATTTGAACAGATATTTGGGAACTCTGTATACTTTCAAAAATGAACAGTTGTTATGAAAAACCGTCTTTTTTTAACAATATTTTAGACATCTACATCATTCTATCATTGTTCCCGAATAATAAAAAAAAATCAAACTTTCAATTTACTAGTCAGATACTTATAAAAGCTAGAAAACAAGTAGGTACTCCGTCCAGTAAAGCTATAAAACAACGTTCTAAATATCACATTGTTTAAGGGATAAAACTGACCATTACTGCACGTAGAGTTAGTGAAATTAACGAGCCTAGCTTTTAATCGGTAATATTTAATAATAATTGATGTAGAGACTAACTATTTCCAAACAGTTACTACGATACGTTCATAAAGTTACATGCCCATACCAGTTTGGTTGGATAATATGGGATGTAAACTTGATTATCGACCAAATTCAGTGATAATTACCATGTTCTTGAGTAATTGAGTGCTAAGTAACCATTATTTTGAGTAATTAGCTTTTAAATGACAAAATCATTTAAATAGGTTTAATAAAAAAGGTAAAATCGACCGAATATATAAATAAATGCAATTGTTGATTTTTCTTTTACTATTGAAATATCAATTGTTTGGTCGTACATAAGATAAAAACTAAACATGGATTTCAAATCGAAAAAGAACAAAAGCATCTGTGTTACTTGTTACATTGCTGATATATTATTTTCATATCTATCTATCTTAAATTGAGATATGTTATTGACAATACATTTGAAAAAACAACAACAACGTCTGCATATAAACACAACAACAACATGTTTCCTATAGTTAATCAATTATTGGGCAATTTCATTGCGGTCTAAACATGTTAACGAATGTGTTACTCTTAGCGTTCGGGCGCGTTAACAGTCTCAAAGAATACGGAACTATGTGACGCATGCAATGATGTTGTTTAAAGGAGGGAACAACGGACAGGGCACAACTATGGCGCCCCTTATTATCACCAAAAGCAACAGATTCTCGGCTTATTACTTTATGCAAATCAATGCTCAAGGGAATGTCATTTAAAGCGCCTAACGAAATAGTGATTGTTTTTGTTGACACGTTTTTACGACTTTGGGCTATTTATCGTAAACTCAAATTGTGATTTACAATATATTGTTGGTCTTATGTCTGCCTTGTAGATAAAAACAGTTTATGAAAGCATTTGAATGTTCCATCTTACCGAGCATTTGGTTCCAAAATAATCAATCTGCATTTTTATTCTAATGCTTTCTAAATGATTTGGCGTTTGACTATATTTCCAAATTGATGAAAACTGCATATTATTTTTCGGTCAAATCTGACTTAAAAAAACAGTTTTTGCTTTACCAATCAAACAGTGAAATTTTTTCATTTTTATATATAGAACAGCACATTATTTAGATATATTCCATTTCTTTCCTAATACTGTAATCGGGAAAGAAGCAGAATGGAAAAATAATCATATAACTAGGCCATCAGAGATTTAAAACAATATACGTGTATAAATAAAGTAATAAAATATTATTTACAGTAAATGTATATCAATATTTATCAGAACATTATGTGATGGGTGTTTTGAAAAAGCGAATTTCCCGCTTTAACGATGCTAGAACATTGAGTACGAAATTCAAGCGGGAATTTTACGGTGGGTGGACCAGAAACAGCGAATATGGGCACACATTAGTATCGCATGCCGGAAACAGATCTTTTGTCGACCCAGTTAAAAGAACGGCAGTAAAAAGCTTCCCACCAGAAAGTATACATCTAAACGGACACTAATGGGGACTCTGATCAAATATAGTGTTCATAAAATCATTGTTTAGGAACTATTGAGACATTTGTTTATGCGTATTGCCTTTGCAACATTCGAATACATATTTGGATGTTATATTAAAATAATATCTGTCATGTTCTGATGGTTTATGCACGGGAAAAAAGATTCTTATGATTCTAACACCAATTGTTATTGATAATTTATCAACATAAATGCAATATATAAACTTATAGATTATATTATAAACTATGAGCACAAGACATTTTGTTAGCATTCGGTGTAGTCTTAACAATTAACAGCAGGCTGAGTATTAATTAATTGAGTGGATGTATTTATTTCCCCTCGATACTGCTTTGACTAGATAAACGAAGTGATTAATTTAGAATATATTTTGTACATTTTCATGTAAATATGTTTAGTTGCATATTGTTGATCAATAAAGTAGATGTACTTTGCAGTCATACTATGTTTTCCTTGCTATTATCTTTGTACTCGCTTGTCCCTACTCGAACGGCTTAGTCTAATTTTGTTGTATTAATTTAATGAGTTTTATTAGTTAAATTGAATACAATGTCAGTGAGGCAACCTTCGTTTCATAATTTGATGTTCTCAGTAGTAATGTACAAGATAGTCAATACTGTAAATGAAATACAAACTATACGTTTGAATTGCAATGTACTTCTGTTACTTATATATTAACACATTCTTCATATCACATTATTTTTTCCGATCTACCGAAGAGTTGAACTTAACAAAACAAAGTAATTTTGAATGATTTGAGCATACGGTTTGTCAATAAACGGAAAAAGGTCATGTTGGAATATCCATTTAAATACACATTGAAATAAGAATACATTTAAAGCACGCCATCCAACAAGAATACAATATCGACACAATATCGACCAATGGAACTTCATTTCAGAATTACAAACATTTTTAAAACCTGCTATTAAGTTTCATATTGTCCTATTAATTCCCTTTAAAATTGAGAAATCTAATGAAATAATACACTTGTGTATTACTAAATTATATTAATTATTATTTAAAAAAATGCTTATTATACGTTGGTTAAGAATTTGGTAAACAGCAATAATATTAATACGTTTACAAATAATACGTTCGGATAGGGATCCTTGTTCGCAATTATTTCATTTACCAGAATAGCAGTTCCAATGTAATTATCTATTGTATTTCGTTCCGATAATATTTCGCTTCAAATGAAGCTTTAAAATAGGATAACACATTTGTTATTAACATGAAACAAATAAAGGAAATTATTAATTTTTAAAATATCTTTCACGTTTGTAAAACCATTTTATTTTTATTAGATTGATTGATAATGTTCGAACAGAGAGCGAAAACACTTAATGATAACAAGTTTCACTAATATTTAATAATGTTAGATTTTATCTTAGGATTACAGGGCAAATACAGGACTTCATAGCAAGGGGTACTGATAAAACACTTTAAAAACGAAACACTTTCGTAAATCAACAGCTTGCAGTTTGCATTTACTCAAGACATTTCTTGTTGACAATTAAGTAACGGAAACTGTAGGTTGTGCTTTCACCTAGCTTGTGCAGTATCCAGAATAGCATGAAAGACGGCAAAAACACAACGTCCTGCTTATTGTGAGGGAACAGTATGCCCCTAATCTTATAATGAAACAAGACAAGTGAAGCCTTTATTGCATACCATCTACCAAACTTATTCCTTAATCGGAATCTTATAATACAAAGTCGTTCAGAGACTAATTCTGGTAATCATTAGTTTCCACCATATGTTTCTAAAATATTTCAAAAAATGATATGTTCAACAAACTGAAATGAGTACCATCTACCCTAATATGTTTGATAAATATTCACAGTACACATATGTAACCATGAATGCCCTTACATAAGGGACAAATATGATGCTTAATATAATACTAGAGTTTTAAATGATTTTTCTGAATCAAAGAGTTCAGCGTCAAAAAGTTCAGTATAAATAAACGATTGACTGAAGTATAATTATTAGAACAACTTCTTTATATATCTTTCCATAAATAAATGTTTCTAACGACCTAATGCCAGTATTAAAATATGTGTACATTTACTCCAAATATGAAGCAAGAATGGATCTTTGTCTATAAGGATATATATTTAGATATATTGAGTTGATTTCGTTTCTTGAAATTGTATTCAATTAATGTCATTGGCATTAACTTGTAGAAAATGTTAAATACGTTTTCAGAATTAATGATAAACAACTCCCTAACATATATTAAGCGATTGCATAAGGAAGAGTAGATACACATGTAATGAAACACACTAAAAAGAATGTATATCTGATACAAATAATGATAAACCCCAAGTACTTCTATGATGAGACTCTATCTGCAGAAGAAGGAATACAATTCAGTGGACCTTATGCAAAAAAGAACATCTGGTTGTGTCTAAACAAAATACAAGGCAAATGTCACTACTTTCTGACGTGACTGATAATAGGAATATTCATATGAAAAACTACAGAAAAAAACAGTAGTTGACGGTTAAAACATAAACCACGTTCAAAGACACATGGATAACGTCAATAATATATGATTACTGCTAGTGTCAAACCGGCACTAAACAATAGACACAACATGGTCGAAGAACCAAACCTACAAGACATTCATCAAAATAGATTGATCAATTAATGTTGAGGTTACCGCCTTATAACGGTCATGACATTCGAGTTCAATAGAGGTGAAAACTATTTGAAACGCAAACAACCTCACACTTAAGGTAAGTGCTGGACTAAAATCAGTTATATTTAATGTCTTGGCCACATGTGATCAATTGTGTTATTGTTTAATACAGCATCGATCTTAGAAATTCAACCTTAAACTGTCATACACTTGCAATGGACATGTTGTTAGTTAAAGGTCTTCCAGCCATACGTTACAGGAATACTGACTACTCTTATAAATAAAAAATAATTCAGAACAAAATTATATAAACAAATAACTCTGCTTTATTATGCGTTTTAATGAGTCAATGAATACAATTTAAGAATTTAATGTTTTCACGAATACTATAAAGTGAATTACATGCAATTCCTGTCATAAAGGAGCTGGCAAATATAATCTATGTTCCAAGACAATTTAAAAATCGCTGATGCTCTTTACATGAGTGCTATCAGATTGCTGCATTGACCTAGGTTGTTTTTTTACAGAGAATATTTAGAAATTAAGAAAAAAATCATTCTAAGAAAGTATTTCCATTAAAATAAGCCATTACATCCTGATAAGGAGATAAATAAATGTTACTAAAGTTATTTGATTTTGATATTGAAAATGTTGTGGTACTCTGTACTTGCTGACGCTTCAGAACGAAGGACATGGTTAAAAGAAAGAGGTTTAAACTATAAAACGTTTAATTACCAAACAAAAAGTCATATGAGCTTATAATAGTGTTGTATTACTTTAAATTCACTCTTGTCGCCACATTTCTCGCCAAATTAAATAATACAGTTTTTAAATTGTCGTTTAACTTGTATTTTCTGACAGTATTTAGTAATAAAAATATTAATTTCTCATAAGAAAAGAATTTTAATAAGTCCGGTAATCGAGGGTTTTAAAGAGAACCCCCGTTCAATGGCACAGAGTCAACGAAAATGACATAGGACAGAAAATCAAACAATCACAAAACGGAAACATGGAACACCAATTCAAAACTATACATATATTAATACATTAACCTAGGGTTGTTTACGTAGGAATGTTTAACTTCACCAAGAGACGGTCAGAAAAATGTTAATTTACTGGGGGTTTTAACTTGTTTATGCTCACTTTAATGTCGACAATCCCCCTTTAGGTAATGACGTCAATGGTATATCTTTCAAAGAATGCATTAACTTGAGAAAACTAAAGAGAAAAACAAATGATGATAAACAAAAGCGTACCACCCAAGTACTTCCCTTATAAGCGATCGCATCTCTAACTGCAGACAATGGAATACAATTCAGAGTACGTACTGCAAGTTTTCAAAGAAATGTAAGAAAAACGAACATAAAGGGCAGAAATTAGTAATGAAATCAAACAGTGTACGCTGCCTTGTGGCTTTGTGTGAAAAGTGTGTAAATTTAAGCATTAGTTGCGGGGTTGAAGTCATAGGAAATAAGCAACTGATAAACGCCTATACTAGACAAAAATCACAATGCACGTGGATAAGCTCTTTGGCACGATAAGTAAATTGTTTTGGGCTTGCTCACACAATCTTTTAGACAAAGGCCGATTTTTATAAAACGTTCATAAAGTAATTTTCTAACTTTAGTCCACTGCTCATACGATGAAATAACTTAGTTAAAGCTGAAATAATTATATTGTTTGTAATATACATATATGTAGTTTATAACATTTGTACTTGTGTTTAATTTTGATAATAAACATTTTAGGCTAAAGTTAAAAGATAACGGATTATGTATTATAAATAACGGCTCTTGCTTGATTTCAAATATATAACAAATCAGGCAAAACGACAAACACACATAAACGACGTTTGACATCATACTGTAAATGTAAAAGCGGACTCTTGTTAACCGTTTATCAATTATTAGAGAGGCTACAAGGATTGATCTGTGTTTGTGTGTGTTCATACTGAGTTCATGAACGCTGTACTGTAGGCATTAATTCTCAGGTACCACTGGGTCGTCTCTTTAAACTAGCTAGATTGCCGCACTATGTTCATTTAGTATCAATACACGGAGAAAATGCGATCAAACCTTATATAAAAATTATAGGGACATATTATAGGGCTGCATAAGCAGCCGAAAGTGACTTCGATATTTTTCAGTCGTAATCGTTCATATGTGATAGGATGAAATGTGTTTTTTTTATGGAATTACATGGCGATTATGCATTACCAATTGATGCAGTATTAAAAAGCATATTCGACTGACTGTTATGTTAGGTCTTTATTTCAGATTTGTATTAGATAGTCAATTGAATAAGTCGGCACGCTATCTGAGACATGTAAATCGGGAATTCCATTTCCTTTACATTACATTTCAATGAAATATAAATAGCGCAATTTGCATGTTGCCAGCATTTGCGTTACACGGAATAACACTGAACTAGAGATGTCTACAAACACTATTGATAAACAGAAATTTTAATTGATATTCTGATATAGAATGTAAACGATAAAAACAAACTATTATGCATATGTACAACGTTAAATTATTTTGGGTGTTATTCGTGTCTGTTTGTATTGATCGTATTTTAAAATAGTAAAAACGCTTGTATGCTTAGTGTCGAATGTAGTTCGGGTTAAAACAAAATGGAATTACGTCATTCAATATTTTGTATATAATTAAGGATCGAATTTTGTGAGTTGAATAAGTGTATGCAAGCTAGATTCAATACGTTGTCAATTTTGTGACAATTTTCTTTTTCTGCTTGCATCGGTATCATCTGGTCTAGTCTAGTCCCTTTAAAGAACCACACACACAATAACCTTTAGATCTTCAACCCGTAGCCAAAGGAGTTATAATCTCTTTTTTTAAATGAATATCGACGAAAATGGATTAAAATTTATTTGCTTCATCATAAGTTTTAAAATTAGAGTCAATGCTAGTCTTTACGTCCAATCTATGAAATTAATGTTTTTAGGAAGACGTGCAAGTGTTTTATTTGCAATACTTGTCATTACTGAGCAAGCAAATGGAATTTTATTCCCTTTGACGATTTTAAAAACGCTGACGCTCTTGGAATAATTGCTATCAGATTGCTGCATTGATCAGGGATTTAACAGAGGAATTAATTAGTTGAAAGAAACGTTACATTTTAAGAAACACTTGTTGCAAGTAAGGAAAGCAATCAATTCTGATCATTAAAGCTTACGGACGTATTTGGGCAACAATTTATTCATGCTGAGAAGGTATCAAATGGCTCTGGTAGGATTGTGCATAAATGTTTATGTAAGGTACCCGTTAACGCAACAGAAGGAAAAACATCAAAGGTAAAAGGTTTCCGCAATGGTTGATTTGGTGCAGGTTAAAAAGAATCCGAGAAACGCACTTGTAAATGTCTTAAAGGATAAAACGTTAAATAAACAAATAAGTTGATTTAATTAGATTAAAAAATCAGCTTCTTTCCGATTTACAATATAAGGCCTTTTCTTAATTCAATGATAACCCTTTCCTTTCAAATCACAAACTATGAGGGCCTTTCTTAATTTACAGATGAACCTTCCTGTACATACCAAACAATATAAGGCTCTGCCTTAATTTAAAGATGATCTTTTCTGTTCATACCATTCAATTTAAGTATCTTTCTTAATTCAACAATGAGCCTTTCTCTTCATACCACACAATATATGGCCTTTTCTTTATTCAGAGATAAGACTTTATCTTCAAACCACAAACTGTAAGGCCAACTCTTAATTCATAGATAATCCGGTCATTCCGCACAATACAGGGCCCTCTCTTAATTGAAAGATCAGCATTCCAGTTCAAACCACACGTACCCAAGTACTTCTCTTATAAGCGATCGCAACTCTAACTGCAGACAATGAAATACAATTCAGAGTACGTAATGCAATTTTTCAAAGAAATATAAGAAAAACGAACGTAAAGGGCAAACATTAGAAATGGTAACATATTGTGTCCGATGCCTTGTGGCCCTCTCTTAATTCATACCTTAGCCTTTCGATTTATACCATCATATAGACGAGTCCCATTTTTGAACAACAAGTGCATATTTTTATGTTAAAGACAATACCTATCTCGTCTTTTTTGTAGGCGCACCTCTAGAGTCATTTCTTTAAATCATAAATATAATTGGTTATTGGTCCCTTTATCTTATATATACGATTGCACTTTTCATTCAAGGGACGCACTTCTATTTTATTAATACCACTGCACCATTGTGTACAAATTAGCATAGCTATACCATGAATACAATTGTATGTGCTTATTTTGAGGCGGGCCTCTATTTTATAAGTACCTTTACCGGAGCATCTTTATCTTATGAATGAAATTGCATATATATTGTTGTTTTAATGTGCACCTCTCTATTTAGACCATCACTTTCTAATATAGAAATGCACTTCTATATTTTGAGATGTTTCTCCATTTCGGCTGCATTTACAGCTTTAATCTAACAGCTTTTCATCAAACTTTATGTTTGATGTTGGTGCTACTGTTGATATGTTTTTGGACAATTGTAAAACTAGGACATCTTGGAGCGGAATAATTCATTCCCGGAATAAACTTATCGTTCACATATCATTTTATGGCGATAACCTCAGTATTTATAGATAAAGATGTCTTATCATGGCTGTCATGTGTATCAACGGAAAATACAGGGACACCATCAGCTGTGAAACTAAGCTGTTTCTACTAACTGCTGGTGACGGTGTTTTTGAATTTATTGTAGAATTTACATAACAAATGCTGAGTAATTAAAAAAGCATGGACTTAGCGTTAATATCAAGTTCTTTCAACATTGTGTTCGGTCTTCATACGGAATTCCAGGATTTGAGTTTAATATCCGGAACTAGACCAACAATGAAAACATTTACTTTAAAACAGTTTCAAATAAGTATGTGAAGCATGGTTTCCTAATTAGATTGAAGGGTCGTGTAAAGACAGGAAGGCGAGACCGTTTCCGATTACGTATTATACAATTTATTAGATTTTGTCTGAAACCTGAACCCAAAACTTATTACGCTAGACGTTGTTAGGAAGTTTTTGTCTGGGATTTCTTGTTCAATTAATGTCACATTGTTTACAATTGACAGATACATATATACGGCAATCGTTATTTATTAGAGGAAAACTCCGAGCAAATACGCGTCAAAAATAACAAAACATTTACAATAACTAAAAATGGATGAAAGTTATGTCTTTATCCTTTATTGAAAGGAGACGTAGATAGCCCTTCTTAAAAATCATGTGTACTATCTAGTAAGCATGTACCTCATTTTGCAACATGCTCTTAAAATTGTTATAAGTTATAACTTCTGCCTTAACGAGAAGTCCAGTAGTCCTTAACTTACAAGTTAAAGATTGGCTTCATGAGACAGAATGATTTTTTTCTTGTTCATTTGTTGTTTTTTATATCTTTTGTTTTCCCCTATGTGCACATTGATGCAGCATTGTTAGACATTACAAAGACTGAATTTGCTTAGGAGAGCTATTTCAGGTGGCTTGATTTAAATTGTCTGCAGGCTTTGTGTTTAATCGTCGTTGGATACTTGAAATTGCTCTTTTTTGGCTTACATGTATGTGTAAATTTATTTGTCATTGTTTTCAAATTAATGCTAAATTATTGTAAAAGTTGTAATTATTGATAACTGTTCGGACAGGATTATGCACATATAAACTAGTTTAAACCCGTAGTAAACTCGTGTTTTAGGGCACTCGTGTTTTTGGCCAATACAATACTAAATATTTGATAAGCTATAACTGTGATTGTCCCTAGTATTCTTATCTTTATTAAATAGTATTTCTATCGAGCTTAGAAAAAACGGCTTTGAAATTAATCTCTGTAGGAACTTTATAGGAATGATATGTTCCAATGTCTGAATTGACTATAGTTACTACCTTTGCATTCTCAGCGTATCTTTGAGTATCTCTAAATAGATTTAGCCGAATTCCAAGCCTCTGATTGTCACCTTAGTCTGAACATTAATCAAATATTGTTTCAGGTCAAATAAACAAACATATAACAATATCCTAGACCGACAAACCGCCAACGACACTGATTTTATTAACCAATTAACGGTAGAGTGGGTCTTGGTTGTGTCATGGAGCCGTTTTATAGTGGTGATAATTGAAAGGGTGTTATGTGTGGGGAACATATACTTCAAAAACGAAGTATTTGTAATACGTATGTAAAAAGTAAATATACATAGTTACTTGTCTATAGTACGTCTTGTACGGCGTGGTTTTGCAATCAATGACATACATTGTTATCAACATGGTCAAGTTAATATCATATTACAGGATGTCCTATTACACTCATATTTTTATTATTCTGAAAACCGTAAATTAACATGTAAAACAAGACTCACAATGTTTTAAATGTTGTTAACAAAAATGTTTTTATCGTTTTTAATGGTGAGTATAAATATGTCAACGGAGACTAACAATTTAAAGCATATTACTTTCGAAATAGTTACGAAACTGATTCCATATAAAAACAGTGAAAACCGCATGTAATTACCACACTATAAGTAACTTTGCAATCCAATATTTGGCCCAGATGGCACTATGTCCGCTGGGAGTAATGTTGAGGTGATGTTGTTTTTGTCTGGGATTTCTTGTTCAATTAATGTCACATTGAGTTGTAGGAAATGTTCGAGGAATAACATCTCGCCATTGATAATTTAAGATTCCGTTCAGGATATTGGACAATTGGTGGAACAGAAAAAATAAGTCTTTGTTTACAATTAAGTCATTATTTGTAATTCAACGATTGTCTGTTTACTTTCATAATCCTCGCACAATGAACATTAAAATATTAACATGTTATGTAGTTATCAGCAGTATCCCAACATTTAAAAAGATTTACAAGTAACATACCATCAGTTTATATTTTCCCACTGAAACTCATGAACGTGTTCAATTTATAATGGCATTTAATATTCGTTTAATTGTTAACGTCGTCTGTTCTATGAACGAGATTTATCTAACATCGCCGAACTTCTTTTATGTCACAACAAAAACACGGGATGTTTTCCCAACAAAATAAACATGGAGAAACGTAACCAAACCTAAACTTTAAAAGTTTGATTTGATGTGCCTGAAAAAACATCGTTTTTGAGATTGAGTCTGTTATTTCTGTAATATAAAGGTTTTTAGCAACCCACGATATATAATGTTTGTTTGATTTAGATACAAATTTGAAAACAATTACACAGAATCGAATTTATTCATGCACTGATGTCGAACACGATTATGGATTATAAATAAGTTTATAAAATTCTAGTATTAAACAACTAACACAGTCTGTATTCCAGCGATGCTTTCTCATACGTGCAACAATCAATTCTTTTGAACTCAGACTAATATGAGTATACCATTCAAGATCTCTTGTCAGCAAATTTTAAACATCAGGATGAAACGTTGCTATATCTTAACAAAACTTTATGAGTAGTTTTCTACACTATCCTATGTATTTTGAACGGAAAAGTAGATCATAATAACATAAAGTAAGGAATGGTCGGTCATTCGGGAATGCGAACAAATAATTGACGAATGGGCAATTCAACAAATGGTTGCAACACTGTGAAAGAATAATAACAGTATAATGTTTCAACATATTAGGCTTTACAAATAAACGTTCATTGAATTTTTACACAACGTCCATGATATTAAATCGATATATAGGTTCATACATTTCTGTTATTATATTCATAAGACATTTAAAATGAAACTAGCCCGGTAATTATTAATAAAAAATACTGTTTTTTTTGTGCCCCAGAATGATCAAAACGAGTATAAACAAGAGAAACAAACGTATAAATCTCACATTTATGATTCATGAAAAAAAACAAAAAAAAACAGACCACATATGCAAAATAGCTTTACCACTAAATGTTGAATTACAAACTTGGAATGGTCAGTGAAACACGACTTCAACATATATTTTAACACCGACATCTAATTGTTAACTTCGATGTACATTTGTTTATTGTAAGTCTTAAACATATTATTTTCATGGAATATATGTTTTTTTTATCAAAAGTCCATATATTGATACGAGCGCGCATGGTTTCTTTTATGAGTTGTGTACAATTGTGTTTGTCTGGAAAGTGTGTTTTATCAATGTCTCTAGCTTTAAAATGTAGGATATGTCAGGCAAAAAGATGTTCGTTTTTGCTGACTGACAAGTAATTTAAGGTGTCTTTGTGATATTTTGTTAAGATTGATCAAAGTTCACCTAAAGTGCACCTCATTCTTGTCTTATGAAGACTGCAGTCACAGTTTTTTTGATGCAAAGAAGTATCATATTTTGCAGTATAATATGTTTATATTCTAATACATTATTATAGGAAAAAACATTTGCATTTGCGCAAGTAACGCAACTCGCTCATTATTTGCAGACATTTGAAATATGCCAGCATTGACTCTGATTAATGATTGCGTAATTATTCACTGTTAGTGATGAGTGTGTATCAAACACGCAAACATGCACTGACCCTAATCAATTGATGAATAATGGTATATGGCCATTCTGGCCCATGGTATATTTGAAAGAACAGTCATTCTGGCCCGTGGTGTATGTGAAGCAACGACCACTATGGACGTTCGGTTTGTAGTAAATTTGAAGCAACGGTCATTGGGGTCCGTTTTTCATTCTAGAGTGTGAAACATTTTTCTTTTTTTCTTTAAAAGTTCATAATTATGTTCATATGTTTGTGGAGTTATCAAACAGCCCCATGCTGTTCTGCCCAATAGGTCACATCATATTTATGAAATGGCTACATTATATTAGCAAATTTGATACACTGTTCCCTGCCTTATTTATGACAATCTTCTATAAACTGTTTTAAAATAATTTACGTTTTTTGAACTAGATTTCTCTCAAACATTTTGTGGATCATTTACTCGTTAGTGCTTCTGAAATAAGCTTTAGGGTTCTCTTCAGACATATTCAATACACTTATGAAAACATGTTGTTGTGTTTGCGTTGCTTCCACTTGAAGAAGACACTTCAATAGAATCCGTAAAACGATTCATAACCTGTTTGAAACTGAATCTTAATAAGCAACAGTTTGCGGAAACAAATTACTTATCGCTCTTAGATACATTTGCAAGTCATTAAGTTGCATAACTATACAAACAAACCTAATCAAACACATTTTCTTTTTTAACTTATACAAGTATTTTGTTAATAACGTCAGTCTTGTTGCAAAGATAAAGCCGAGTTTGTTGTGTTGAAGCTACAGTTGAAATGGTATTGAAGATGTCCCTTGCTCCTCAAGACGAATTTTGTTCTCAATCAGAAAATCCTGGATCAATGCTTCAGTCTGATAGCAATTATGTTAAGAGCATTAGAGCTGTTTAAAACGTCACACGAAAGTATATTCAAATGGAATGATACTTAATGACAAGTAATGCAAGTTGAATTTACAAGACTTCATTATAAACATAATTACCACAGGCTGGGACAGTTTTGGTGTATTGCTTTTTATTTGTAATCCCAATTACAAAGCATAAAACTTATTTTTTTATAGTAGAGTCGCATGGAATATAATGCTTTTGATGGTATTAAGTTTGGTAATAGTACAATTACACTAAAGGTCACAAAAATACATCCGTAATAATAAGTGTAGGTTCTTCCGGCTTAGGACGTTCGGGTGGGAAACTTTTTTTTTTTCAAAAGGCAGTATTTAAAGATTTATTAAATAAGGTAATTGAAGTTATATGTAACTAGTTTTTATGGTATTCCAACTTTGTGTGTCTCTTTTAATGTATTTAATGCCTAACCATTGTTCCTGTGTTTCCTTTGAAAAGAGCTCAGTCAAATGTATAACTACTTTGCCTGCTTTGTAGTATAATTCTTGTCACTTGTAAAAACGTTTTCTATTCCCTTTGCAGTTCATACTATGTCGACATATTTTTACTTTTATGTGATCTACAAATGTCTATATTTGCATATCCATTGCAATGGCATACCGTAACACTAACAACGGCCAGACAATAACTATGATCACTCTTAACATAGTTACAAACAAATGCCAGAACAGCACACTCAGCCAACAGAGAGAAGATGCAAGAACAACATAAACGTTAACATATCGTTTACTAATAGTAAGACAAATACAGTAACATGCCAAGAAGCGTGGGCGTCTACAATGAACTTTGTCTGTGTTTATATGACATTCGTCCAGAAAAGTACGATCTTTGAGTGTTAGCGAGCTATACATGAACATTCTTTGCTTATATTATATTTCTAGCTATGTTGTTTGTTAAGAATTGTATGAATATTTTCCTCATAATCTCAAACGAGATTATTATCTTCGAATAAATATGAAATAAATTCCTCTGTTTGTAATGTTCTGTCTCATATTTCCTCGAATTCGTTGTTCTCATTTTAAATTAACTGTGATATCGTATTTTATCTAGAGTCCCATCTGACTCACACTTCCTTCATAAACACAGCTTCATGTTATACTCAATTTACTAAAGCAAAACATTCTCTAATAATAGTAATTTAATGGCCGCTACTATTCATAATTGTGACAAATAATAATCCGCGTTTTTAATACAAGTTCCCAAACGCATAATTATTGGTATGTTGACCATTTATAAATAAATCTTTAGCCAAGCTTATGTTGTCGTGTGTCCCTGATAACCGGGCTTGTCCTTGTATTTTTCATTGTTTTATTACTATTACACGCAACAATTTTTGACTAAAGTGTTAGTTCTGCGTTGGATCGACAAACAGTTTTAACTGTAGAGCACAATGACGGTTATATTATGCCGTGCATCATTTCATAAGAAGCATTGCAAATGATTGATCAAATTAAGGAATGGTCGCCATTTCTTCGTGTAAATGATGTATTTACACAGGATAAAATGTTATTTCATATGTAAAAAGCCGCCCTTGTAAATTTGCAAACATACGTCTGTGCGTTCATACAAGATGAACTCACGGAAAATGCGAGATTTATCCTAATTACAGCAAAGTTTTGATCGTGATAAAAATAAGTTAAATGTTCTATAGTTCAATACATATATGGTAAGAAAAAGGTCATCGGCAAATTACCATTTTTATAAAATAGTACACAATAACGTATTAACCCATTGCTGCTCAAATAATAATATTAACACCTCCTTAAAGTTCATTACTTAAATGAACTGCACTTTGGCAACATGTTCTGATATGTTTGAATGTGAGTCATCGCAAAACAATGTTAGTATAAAATGAAAAATATTTATCTTGTTATTGTTTGAATTGTGTCAGCAGCTTTCCGAAAAGCTCAAATCTACATAATTATAAGAAAGAGTTGAAATGGTTAATATATTGTTGTCAAAAGTGTTTCAATTTTACGTTGAAAAGAGATTATTAGTGGTTGATCTTTTCCCGCGTTATTGTTACGTAATTTGATACCTTGTTTCCGGTTACGGTCGGGTCGTTTTATTTACAGAATGGGAGAGGAAAAATATAGTGCAAGGTTTTATTAAATAAAAATGGATTACATGAATGAACTATTGGTGTAAAAATATGTAATGAATTGCTGGATGGAGGCTATCATCGTGGATATGAACGCAGTTAGGCTGGCTAAAGTACGCTCCGGACCTTCGGGCAACGACAGAATGACGGAATGTCTGTTAAGTTATTTAAATTGCAATTCTTATTAATTTAGCATGAGGTTACTTACTTTATTTCATTAGGCGATCTACAATGCTGTAAATGTAGGTTTATAAGAATGGTAGTTGTTATGAAGAAATAGCAAAAACAAATATAATTGCTATGATTTAGGAAAATTCTAAATTTCTGAATGGTGGCAAGGATATCCGACGATAAACTAAACATTTATGATCATCATTCAATGATCATTCAGTGGAGTTTTAATTGACTGTTTTGTTATTTTATAAGTCATTTCGCATCATTTTATATTTCCCGTCAATGTAATAGAGCAATTTATATGGAAATTGGTTGATATTTCTTGCCAATATTTACATGAAATGCTATGGAAACAAGCTCGGTAGCCAAAAGTTTAAACATAAGCCCCGTTTAATGGCACATTGTAAACGCCATAGACATAGAACACAAAACCTTGACTTTAATTGTAGTCTTATGTAACTTCAATATTACCGAGTTTTTGGTTAAAATGTTAAACTCGTTTATCATACATAACACTCCCATTACTTGTGAGTTTTTTGGAGTATTTGTTTCTTTTAATTCATTGCGAAATCTTGATATATAGTACATTTACACACATTTTTTCATTTTTTGTGAGTACCTTACAACATGCATGATGATATAAAATTGTAACGCAAATTTTAATATGTCAATTTATGTGTGGTTAATAATAAATAGTAACAATAAAATAAAAATCGTATAATAGACAAAGTAGTTCGGAAAGAGAGTTTTGACTATTCTTAATAAACTACATCAGAAGATTAAGCTAAAACAGACGTAATTATTGACAATATTATAAAATGTATCATTTGTAATTACACAAGGATACTATTTCTTCTCTGCATGAATATTTGTGTGTATTTGGCAATAATGCATGGTTTGTAGACACTATTTCCTGCCTTACTTGACACAAACGTATTCAAATGAATATTTTTGCTAAAATTGAATCTGAAACGTACATAACATTTAAATCTTCAAAAGCAAATTGTAAAGCCCTTCATGCACAGTTTGCCTTATTGAAGGCGATCCCTTAATTGAATCTATATAGGAAGATCTGCCAGGAACCGTATCTACAGTTAAACAAAAAATTACATATATGGCCAAAAGGCTCAACATCATATACAATGTATCATATACATTTTATCACAATCAATTGATTCCGACAGAGGGTCTTATTTATATCGTAAATGATTCATGCTATAAGTTCTTTTGGTATTTAATCTTGTGACTTAGAAGACGTTTACTGACCTTTCAATTCATATCGTTGTCTGTTATTATGGCAAGTGGTGATTATCGTCCTCGGTTCGGGAATGGCCAAAAGAACGTTTTGCCTTTCGCCTCGACCGATATATCACCAGTTTTAACCCGAACTCGAATTAAATTATTAAACGGCAACGAATTCAAAATGTATACATCGATCACCTGTTTATAATATGTGTATGCTGTCTTGTGACTTTTGGCAAGTGCTTAACATGTATTGACCACTTTACCTGTATGCAAAGGACATTAGTTTACGGCGTTTATTCAAAACCTATGTGACCCTGAGAAAACAACATGAATGACTATTACATGAATCTGTTATGAAAGTAACGAACTACACAGTTTCAGAAATATTTTCTCTCGTGATATACAGTTTAAGCATGGCAAACACCTGTCTCAGCTTAATTCGAGCCGTTCATTGAAAAATATTGTCAATGCAAGATCATCAACAAGCGACGGCGGAAAAAGACTCCCAAGAAAGTTATTGTTTAATAAAAAGCAACAACTTCTTTTACACTTGTGATCTGTATTGGGGCTAAACACAAAATATAAGACACACTGTCCAGCGTAGCGTTGTAATAACTACCTTGTAGACAAATATCTCTAATGTAATACTTTTGTGGTCAAACGGTGACATTTTGTACATGAAAAACACACTGTGAACCCCAAAAAAATGTCATTATTATTGTAAGGGCTGTTTATAAAACGACTACTTTTAGCACTGAACCACATTGTACCAAGCAACATCAAACGTATGTTGTATATCACGGTCCCGACATATAATGTTCATTGCATTTCATCCTGGCTGTTAAAAATACCGGGAGTCTAGACTAATAACGCCTGTAGAACTTGCTTCTTTAGATATATAGGCAAATATTAAGTGACACAAATGGTTTCTAATTCCACAGGTTGCTCATCGAAATGTTAATTTATGGAGCTAAGTTTGTTTTGTGATAAAGTATTATCTTTTATTTCTTCGAGCAGTGTAGGCCAATTTAGACAGTGCTGCAAATCATGACGAGTTCCGTGTGCTACCAAGTGTTCTGTAAACAAATCCAAAAGGATACGACGAAAAGATTTTATTTGTGTAGAGATGCTTTATTTGGTATTTGGATCACACATGTACACATAAGAAAATACATAAGTGCATGTAAATAAAAAAACACAGCGTGCCGTAGTTCTAATTATGACCACAAATATTCTTTATTAAGCATAAGTGTGCTTAAATAACGTTTTTGCTTGAATTCCTGGATAAAATATAAGTGCATATACCTTATGGCCATCCGTGTGATATACAACGTGGGTTTCAGTGTTTCTACCCTCGCTTCGGTTGAGCCTTTTTATATATTCTTGTACTTTAGTTACACATTATTGGTTGTTTACAATATTTGCATTTCCAAGTCGTATAAGGCGCGAACTGATCCCGAAGAAGCCTATTTTCAAATCATGTATTTGCCGGCCCGGAAAACACATTTATCTTTACCAAATGTATGCAAATTAATATTAACTAAGGCGCTGCCTCTACGGGCTTGAAGTGTTATTGCCGAAATCGTAGTTCTTTTTATGAAACACGTGTTCTACTATACATCGCGGCCAGCATTTTTGGCCTCTCGTGCCATAAAAACAACTAGCTGTTTTATATAGACAGGTTGCAAACTTTTCAGTACATGCTCTTTAAAGTTAAGCACAGAGCCTTAATTTGTGAATACTCATATGGCAAGGACGAAGAGGCGTTATTGAATGTGCTTTTCAGCTGTATAATTATTTTGATATCGGGTCTACAGTCCAGTACAGTCCATACTTTGCATGATCTCTCAGTATTTTGATTAGTAATTAAGACCATAGTGAAAGAAATCGGCTAAGTAGTGTGAAGGAAATCGTTCCTATTACCAGATGTAAATCCTTATAAGTATTGGTCTTTCACACTTTCCATAAAGCAAGCAGTAAGTATTTCACAGTTTATTTATGAGTCCTTAATTTAAATACATTGTAGATACACTATCTACATGAACTAAAGCTATAAAATATGAGATAAATATGCACATGGCCATTGTAAACGAGTAATGTGAAATTCATAGTTATGTTGCAGTAGACAAATTATTAATTATTATAAACAAGAACTAGGTAGCATATAATGATAATAAGGATAAAACATGAGCATTCAGCTGATACTAAAGACATTTTAAAAAAAGTAAAAGACGAGTATATATTCTTGTTACAATAACATTCAATACTCATATTTAAAGATTTAACTTCAACACTATCCATTTCATAAAATATGTCGATTTAACTGCAACATCAGTAAACATTCCTTTGACCAAATGCATGAGTATAATCCGTGATTAACAGTAAATAAAACAATAATTTTAGTATCACATGTCAAAAGCATTATCACATTTGAAAAAAAACTATATTGTTTACACAGAAAAAATACAAATAAAATAATGGTTAAGGAAGTTTTTTTATAAAAAATATGAATGCAATAAATTGCCAATTGAGGTAAGGGTCAAACATAAGAACATTACTCAACTTTTATTAAAACTTCATTTTTCAAACCACAAGATTCAAGGGGTTTACTTCCATTTTCAAAAACTAGTAACTAGTATATTTTTTAAAGCACATTTCAATATCTGCAATATATTTCCATAAGTGATTCGTTTATACTAAGTATAATTGTAGAATAGGTCTGTAATTAGAAAGTATATATATTAAAAGTAACAGAAAATATGCATGATTTTTTTAAATTGAAAATGAAAACAAAAGTGAGCATTACAATTTTCAACAAAAATGTTTTATCATTTAAATGTGGGGGGCAACATAAGTGAATGAACAACTTAATGCTAAAATATATTTAAGGCTTATACTAAGAATAACTGATAATCTATTGAAAAAGAATGGATTGAAAGTAACTACATGGTCTTAACTAAGCAGTGTAATGTACATGTTTGTCAAGTTTAGAAGTTGTTAATAACTTCCCTGCTTGTACATGAACTAAAGCAAGTACTTTTTGCTTTTAGTTGTTTTCCTTTTAAGCTTTGATATAAAATAAAGAAAAATCCACTAATTTGAGGTTGTCATTTCTGCACACATTTGATTATGGATGAAAATATCAAAATGCCATAAAAGTTTTGCTGTTACTTAAAGCTGCACTCTCACAGATTTACTGTTTTGACAACTTTTTTATATTTTGTGTCTTGGAATTAGATTTTTTTTGTGTTAATATCTGCTTACCAGTGATGAAAGACTGCTGAGAAAAAATCAGATTGCAGATTTTCATATTTCCATTCCAAATTTAGTGTTTTATGGCTTAAACTGTTACTTACGGTTAAATTTTTTTGCATAAAACATCGTTTTTGGGACGGAAATATAAATAACTGCGATCTGATCTTTTGTCAGAAGATTTTTATCATTGGTTTGCAGATATTTACGCAAAAACTTGTTCGTTCGAAGACAAATAATAAAAAAGTTGTCAAAATGTTCAATCTGTGAGAGTGCTGCTTAAACATCAGATATCACAATGAATGGAATAAAACAGGTATCACACATGTCAGAAAATAAATTACATAAAAAGCTGTTTAATTTCTGATAAAAATAGGATAGAAAATCTATCCCTAACCTATGACAAAAACAGTGCTATTATTTTGATATAAAGTATTCTTAGGTATATATGTACAATGTTTTTGTCCTGAGTAATATCCCAAAATATGACATTATATAAATATTGCATGGCTTCCAGTGAGACAGTACATATTGTCAACATGAGGGAAATACTGTTACCCGAGACGAAGCCGAGGGTTACATTATTTACCCGAATGTTGACAATATGTACTGTCACACTGGAAGCCATGCAATATTAATTTATTTTATTATTATACCAACACAGTTACATTTATATACATATATAAGATTTTTACCATAACACAATTTTCAAGTGTAATCAATTCATTCTGTAATTATTGTTTGTTTACATTAGCTGTCATTTTGTTGCCAATGTCGTTTAGAAATAAGGCAAACACCGGTGGTAACCAGATTCACAATACATTTTAATAAGCGCTTACCACCTTAGAATTGGGGAAACCAAAAAATGCCTAATTTTAGATGCACATGCTATGTGGCGTGAGACCACAGTTATTTTTACTATATGTTTCATTTAGACACTAACCTGGCTTCTCACTTTAAAACAGTCCCAATTAAAAAAAAACAAATAACTGGCTGCTGTAGAACAATTCAAGCAACATAGGGTTGACCATTGCGTTTTCTCACAAAATTGAGTAGTAATACATGACACTGAGGTCAAGACCGAATAAGGCTACAAACAACCAATTTACATAGTTCCACAGGCAACGATTTTTCCAATTTTTACACTGAAAACTATCAGTTTTTGCAATACAGTGTCAAATTATGTTAAGCTCTATGCAAAAAGGCCACCTGTTTCTTCTCTTGCATTCAACATAAATAAAATATTGATACTTGAACACAATCACTCTTGTTTCTGTATTCACATCCGGATCAAATTCAGTGTTAATTACCATGTTCTTGAGTAACTGAGTGCTGAATAACCACTCTTTTGAGTAAGTAGCTTTTAAATGACAAAATCATTTAAATAGGTTTAATAAAAAAGGTAAAATCGACCGAATATATACATAAACGCAATTGTTGATTTTACTTTTACTATTGAAATATCAATTGTTTGGTCGTACATAAGATAACAACTAAACATGGATTACAAATCAAAAACAGAACAAAACACATCTGTGTTACTTGTTACATTGCTGATATATTATTGTCATATATATCTATCTTAAATTGAGATATGTTCTTGACAATACATTTGAAAAAAAACAACGTCTGCATAGAAACACAACAACATCATGTTTTCTATAGTAAATCAATTATTGGGCAATTTCATTGTGGTCTAAATGTTAACGAATGAGTCACTCACAGCCTTCGGGTGCGTTAACAATCGCTAACGAATACGGAAGTATGTGACGCATGCAATGATGTTGTTTGAAGGAGGAAACGACGGACGGGGCACATCAATGGCGCCCCTCATTATCACGCACCAGATTCTCGGCTTATTACTTTATGCAAATCATTGTTCAAGGGAATGCTATTTAAAGCGCCAAACGAAATAGTGATTGTTCTACTACGACTTCGTGCTATTTATCGTAAACTCAAATTGTGCCTTATTGTACAATTGTACAGTATTTTGTTGGTCTCCGAGCGGAATTAATTGCTCATTGTAAAAAAATAGTTCATTCTATTTGAAATGTAGAACAGCATATTATTAAGATATATTCCATTTCTTTCCAAATGCTGAAATTGGGAAAGAAGCAGATGGGCATTGAATGAAAAGACAAAATCATTTACCGATACAAACCGAGATTTAAACCAAATATAAATTATTTCAAGTTATAAAAAAGACATGTTATATATATATATATATATATATATTGATGTTTTACAAAAGGTGAAAGGAGCTTTGAAGAAGCAAATTTCCCGCTTTAACGACGCCAGAACATTGAGTACAAAATTCACACGTGCATCTTACGGCGGGTGGACCAGAAACAGCGAATATGGGGCACACATCAGTATCGAATGCCGGAAACGGATCTGTTGTCGATCCAGTTAGAAGTACTGCAGAGAAAGGCTTCCCACCAGAAAGTATACCACTAACGGACACAAATGGGGACTCTGATCAAATAGAGTGTTCATTAGTTCTTTGTTAGTAAATGTTGAGATATTAGTTAATGCGTATTGCCTTTGCAACCTTCAGAATATTTTGGGTGATATATTAAGATAATAACCGTCGTGTTTTGATGGTGTATGCACGGGAAAATAGTATAGTACAATCTGTAGTATCCGGTATTTTTTTATCATTCTAACACCATTTATTATTGAATATTTATCAACTTAAATACAATACATATACTTATAGACTACATCATGGACTATAGTCACAACAAAAAGTCATATTGTTAGCATTCGGTGTCGTCTTAACAATTAACAGCAGGCTGATTATAAATTGTGCGGTTGCATTTATTTCCTCTCGATACTTCTTGCGTGTGCTCGATGTAGCAGAGAAACGAAGTGATTGATTTAGAATATAATTTGTAAATTTTCATGTGAATATGTTTAGTTGCATATTGTTGATCAATAAAGTAGATATACTTTGCAGGCATATTATGCTGCCCTTGACATCATCGTTGCACTCGCTTGTCCCTACTCGAACTGCTTAGTCTAATCTCATAAAAAGGCTGTAATTCTTTAACAACATTAATATTGAATGATTTTAGCATTCATTTTGTCAATAAATGGAAAGAGGTCAGGTAAGAAAATCCGTTTTAAAACGCATTGAAGTTAGAATACATTTAAAACTATTAAGTTTCGCATTGTACTATTAATTCCCTTCAAATTTATAAACATAATAAAATAATATTCATAAAATATATTAATAAACAAATGATTATAATACGTTCGTTAAGAATTCGGTAAACAGCAATAATATTAATACGTTTTGTAATTATGCCTACCCTTAATACAAGATAGGGTTCGCGCGTTCCATTTTTTTTTCATTTAACTCACAAAAAAACAGTTCCGATTTATCTCAGGATTGCAGGATTACGAGTTCATAGCAAGGGGTACGTTTATAGAACGAAACACTTTCGTAAATCAACAGAATGCAGTTTGCATTTACTCAAGACATTTCTTGTTGACAATTAAGTAACGGAAACTTTAGTTTGTCTTTCAACCTAGCTTGTGCATTATCCATACAAGTATGAAAGACTGCCAAAACCCCACAACGGCGGCTTATTGTAAGGGAATGGTATGCCACTAATCTTTTAATGACACAATATAAACGTAGCCTTTCCTGCATATCATACCCTATCTAACAAACTAGTTCCTATATCGGAATCGTATTTTTAAAGCCTTTCAGAGAGTAAGTCTGGTAATCTCTAATTTACATCATCTGTTTCAAAAAAAGATTAAAAAACATGATATGTTCAACAAAATAAAATGAGTACCAACTATTCTAATATGTTTAATACATATTGTCAGTACAAATAAGCGACAAACAGTGACCAAGAAGGCCCTTACATTTTCCGCATTGACGAGTTCATAAGAAATAAACAATTGACGGACGTATGATTATTAAAACATCTTCGTCATAAATCCTACCATGTTTAAATGTTTCTAACGACCTAATGTCCGTATTAATATATGCGTACATACACACCCACTATAAAGCAGGAATGGAGGTTTGTCTATAGGGAGATATATTCAGACATAATTAGTTGACTTTGTTTCTGGAAATTGTAATTAATTAATGTCATTAGCATACATTCTAGGAAGTTTTCAGAATTATTGATCTACAACTCCGTACCGTAAAGTATTTGATTGGATAAGCAAAAGTAGATACAAATATAACGAAATATAAAAAATAAAAAAGTGTTTAAGTAATTATTTTAATATAAGTGTGTTTATTGACATTTCTTGTCGAGCGTCTATTACAAACACAATAATCCCTTGCAAATTATACTAGATGTATATAAAAAACTACAGAAACAAGCTCAGTAGTCGAAGTTTACATGTAAATTTGCAGGGTGTTTAAACCAGTTTGTGTGCACAACCTCACTCTTATCCAAACAATCTTATCACAGAATGCATTAACTCGAGAACACTTTATAAAACATATAATAATAAACTAAATGATAAACCCCAAATACCTCTCCTTATTAGGGATCCCGTTTCTATCTGCAGACGAATGAATACAGTTCAGAGTAATGCAAAAAAGGAGCGTCTAGTTTTGTCTAAAAAAAACACTAGGCAAATGTTCTGACGTGATATCATGCATGAATAGCGTTGAGCATAAGCCTGCTTTGTCGACATTGTCGTATTTAGCGCTGTTTAAATCTTATTTAATACAGAAGTTATCAGACGAGTTTTTTTTTAATTAATAAAAGTGAGGTCATGTTGTAATACTGTAATTTATTAAATTTATTTGGTAAAATGTCATAACCGAAATCATCAAACAGGGCAAAATGCAATGGTCAAGAATGTACGCAAACACTCTGATGATAGCAATATTCATATGATAACCTACACAAAAGAAACAATAGTCGACGGTTAAACATAAACCTCGTTTCAAAGACTCATGGCCAACGTAAATGATATATGAAAACTTTTTGTGTCAAACTATCACTAAACGATAGACACACCAAGTAACCAGGACCAAACCTACCATACATCCATCAACATAGATTGATCATTGAGTGTAACCGTTGAGGTTATCGCCTTGAAATGGTCATGCCATTCGAGTTTACTTCAGTTGAAAACTAGTTGAAGTGCGAACAACCTGATGCTTGACTAAAATTAGTTACATTAAATGTCATGGTCATGCGTGATAAATTGTGGAATTGTTATTGTGGATAACGAAGAACCAACTAAAACAACGCACAGAACAACCTTAAACTGTCTTACACGCAATTGACATGCTATTTGTTAATGGTGTTTAAGCCATATGTTACAGGAAAATTGATTACTTTAATCAAAAAACAGTTATTCAGAACATGTTTATAGAAACAAATAACTGTGCTACATAATCCGTTTTGAAATTGGAGTCAATGAATACAATCTAAAAAATAAACGTTTTCAAGAATACACTCAATATAACCTATTTTTCCTTGACAATTTAAAAAACGCTGATGCTTTTAACATAATTGCTATAAAAGCACTGCATTATTCTAGGGTTTTGTTAAAGAGAATATTTAGAAATTAAGAGAAGTTTCATTCTAAGATAGTATTTGCATTGAAAAAGCTATCACTTCTGATGGAGCTAAATTAGTCTTACTTGCGTTATTTGAATTCGATCCTCTTGCCATGGTTTTCTATATATCCGTTAACATCTTAAATGTGTTGTGATAGTGTATACCTACTGACGCTACAGAAGGAAAATTATTACTAGTTAAATGAAATAGGTATAAAACGTTTGATAACCATACGTTAGCTTATATTTATGGTTGTATAATTTTAAATTCACCCTTGTAGACACTTTTCTTGCCAAATGTAATGTTCTATTTCTTAAGATATTATTTTCTCGTACATAAAACAAAGTCGAGAGTTTTAAAGATTAATCCCATTCAATGGCACAAAGTCAACGACAATGGCATGGGACATAAAATAAAACAATCACAAAACAGAAACATGGAACACCAACATAAACCTCTACATATATTAATATATTAACCTAAGCTAGGTTTCGCCACAGGACGGTCAGAAAAATCCAAATTTACTGGGCTTTTAAACTTTTTTACGCTAACTGTTATGCCGACCATCCCACTTTAGGTAATTAAGTAAATGATAATTTTACCAAAGAATGCATTAACTTGAGAAAACTTAAGGAGAAAACAAATACTGATCAACATAAGTAGTACGTTAGTATTTGTATTATAAGCGATAGCAACTCTAACTGCAGACAAAGGAATATAATTCAGGGTACGTACAGATATGTAAGAAGGAACGTAAAGGAGTAAAATTAGTAATGAAGACGAACTGTATCAGCTGCCTTGTGACGTTTTGTGTTAATTAAGGAATTAATTTAGGGGTTGAAGTCGTAGGAAATAAGCAATTGATAAACGCCTTTACTAGACACAAAATCACAATGCACGTCGGATAACCTTTTTGGCACGACCAGTAAATTGTTTTGGGCTTGCACACACAATCTGTAAGACAACGGAATATATTTATAAAAACGTTCATCAATAATTTTTCTGACTTTATTCATTATAAGATAAATATTCCACTGCTCGAGCGATGATATAACTTAGTTATATCTGAAGTACGTTTCTTTCATTTACTGTTTGTTTATAACAATAAGAGTTGTCTTTAAATGTGATAAGAAACATTTTAGTCTAAAGATATAAACAAAAAACCTGATGATGTTTCATGAAAACCGGCTCTGGATTTCTGAAATATAACAGTCAAAACAACATCATTGTGCATATGTAAACGCGGACTCTTGTAAATCGTTTAGCAATAACTAGTGAGGGTTCTGCCTCGGGTTGGTGTTTTATTACTGAATGTTTTGACACGTATGTGATCTGCGATTTAGTAGATTTGTGTGTCCAGTTTATTGTCGCTTAAGCCGTTGCCTATTGCGTCTAATCAGTTTTTTTTTAATTTTCCAGCACTTGGGGTGTCCCTGTGACATGTAATTGTATTATAGATTAAATGCAGGCTTATCAAAGCTATGCAGAAATTCGAAGGGCAGCCGCAACAATTTTCCACTGTGCCTTTCTTGAATTTTTAAAATTAGTCTGTGACTCAATGAAATACTTTTAAATAATTTACACCTTTGGGCGATATAATTGAATTTACAATAACATAGTCGCAGAAAAGTTTACTGATTTTTAAAATTGATGAAATATTATTAATGTAAATATAAGGATTGATCGCAGGTGTTTTTGTTTTCATACTGTGTGTATGAACGCGGTTCTTTAGGCATACAGATCCCCCGAGAACCGCTTCATTCAACTTGCTAGAATGCCGTACTATGTTCATACGGTGTGAATATACGGATAATTTTGATCACACATTAAATAGAAACGACAGGGACATGCCAAGCAGACTTCTGGATTGTCCAGTCATATTCGTTCTTATATATGTGATAGATAGAATGTTGCGTTTTTCTTTGTAATGGAATCATATTATGATTATGCAATACCGATTTATATAGCACTAAATAGCATATTCGTTTGACTAGTGTATAATGTCTTTATTTCCGATTGCTATTAGATATTCATTTGAATTAGTCGGCACGCTATCTGAGACATGTAAATTAGGAATTTCATTTCCTTTTCATTACATTTCAGTGAAACATAAACAGCACCATTACAATTTTGCCAGCTTTTGCGTTACACGGAATATATCTGAACTAGAGGTATCTACAAACAATGTTGGTGCTCAGACATTTTGAGTTGTATTCTGATATCGTTCATAACCGACAAAAGCAAACTATTATGCATACGTATTTTTTGTCGTTGTTTTTGGTGTTATTCGTGTCTGCTTTGTATTAATCGTATTTTAAATAGTAACAATGCCCATATTCTTAGTATCGAGCTAGAACCTATTCAAATTTCGTCATTAAATATGTTGTATATACTTCAGGATCGCATATTTTGTGAGTTAAATAAGTGTAATAAAGATTCAATGCTTTGTACACATTTTTGACATTTTTGTTTTCTTGAATTGGTATTAACTGATAAATAGTCCCTTTAAAGAACGACATAATTTATCAACATTTGAATATGCCATCATACGTTTTAACATTAGAGTCAATGGTAGCTTTCACGTTCAACCTGAAATATTGTTTTTATACAGACGTGCAAGGGTTTTACTTGCAATTCTTGTCATTACTGAGCCAGCAAATGGAGTCTTTTTTATTTTGACGATTTAAAAACCGCTGATGCTCTTAGCATAATTGCTATCAGATTGCTGCATTGATCAGGGACTTCACAGAGAATATAAATGAGATGAAATGAACCTTGCATTCAAAGGAACATTTGTGGCAAGTAAGGAGAGCCATCGATTCTGATCATTTAAACTTAAGGACGTTATTTTACATCATATTATATTTCTGTTAAGAAGGTACCAAATGGGTCAGGTAGGATTGTGCATATATTTTGATGAAATGTTTACTGCTGAAAAAAAAACTACAGACGGGAGAACATCACATGTAAAGGGTCTCCGAAATTGTTGAGTAGGTGCTGAATGAAATGAATCCAAGTTTCTTTTTTTCAAAGATGAGCCGTACTGTTCAAACCTCCAAAAATAAGGTTGTCTCTTAAACTATACATAAGCCTTTTTGTTTATACAACAACTTAAGAGGCCCTTTCTTAATTCAAAGATGAGATTTTCTTATCATACAATAAAATGCCCTTTCTTAATTGAAAGACGAGCCATTCTGTTCATATCATAACATATAAGGTCCGTTCTTTATTCATAGATTAGCCTTCCTGTTCATACCACAAAATATAGGGCCATTTCTTAGTTACAAGAAGAGCCTTTCCGCTCATACCACACAATATAAGGCCCTTTATTAATTCAAAGACCAGCAATCCTGTTCATACCAAAATATATAAGGCCCTTTCTTCATTCAAAGATGAGCTTTTCTTATCATACCACACAATATAAGGCCCTTTCTAAATTCAAAGATGAGCCTTTCTATTTATACCATTTAACATAAGGGCCTTTCTCAATTCATAGATGAGCCGTTCCGTTCATACCACACAACATAAGGCCCTTTATTAATTCATAGATGAGCTTTTCTGTTTATACCACACAGTATAAGGCCTTTTTTAATTCAAAGATGTGGCTTTCTGTTCATATCACAAAACATAAGGCCCTTTCCTAATTCAAATATGAGCTTTTCTGTTCATACCAGAAAACATAAGGCCCTTTCTTAATTCAATGATGAGTCTTTCTGTTCATACCATACTATAGACGTGCAACTTTATTTTGCAAATACAATTGCATATTCGTATTTTAAAGATCATCTCTGTCTCATTTATACGATTATACGACTGCAGGCGCACTGTTTTTAATACGACTGCACCTCTTTCTTAAGAGGCGCGCAACTTACTTGCTAAGTTAAAAAAAAACTGCTCCTCTATATTTAGAATTATGTCTTTAAAACAAAAATACGACTGGTTATTTAAACGTGTCTCCCTTGTTTAAATACGATTTTATCAATACTATTGCACCTCTGTTTACTAATTACTATCGCTATATGATAAATTCAATTGCATTTACATATGTAAAGGCGCGACTCTATTTTATAAAATCCTTTACATGCACATCTTTATCTCATAAATAAAATTGCACATATAGTGTTGTTTTAATATGCACCTTTCTATTTAGACCATCATTTCTTAATACAAAAATGCACTTTTCTATTTTAAGATGTTTCTTCATTTCGGCTTAATTTAAAGCTCTAATTTATCTGCATCTTATCAAACTTTGGGTAAACTGTTGTTGCTCTTATTGACACGTTTTTGGACAATTGAAAAAACTAAGCTATTGTATACCGGAATAATTCATTCGTGGAATAAACTTTTCGTTTATTTAACCTTTTATGGCGATAACCTCAGTATTAATAGATGAAGATGTCTTAGATGGCTGTCATGTGAAGCAACGGCAAGTAAAGCAACATAAGCTGTGAAACTAAACTGTTTCTACTGACTGCCTGGTGACGCGATGTGTTTTGGTATAAGTCACCGTTCGGTTTTAATCTTTACGGCTTTAAACAAGTTCATTGAAAATCTATCGCAGCTAAGCTCGAACTTGAATTGTTTAGATTTTATAAATAGAACTAACATAACATATGCTGGGAAATTATAAAAAGAATGAACTTATTGTTAGCAAATATGTTCGATCTTTGTACGAAATTCTAGAAACAATTTCAAGCAAGTGAGTGAAGCATTATTTCCTAATTTGATTGATGGGTCGTGTTAAAACAGGAATGCGGGGGCATTTCCTGATTACGTATATCACAAATTATTAGATTTTGTCTGAAACCGGAGCTCAAAACTAGTTACGCAAGACGCTGTGATGAACTCTTGTCCAAATGCTCCTGAGTATGGTTGCCCTTGCAATTGGCTAATTGATATACGAAAAGAATTATTTATTAGAGAGATTTAACTATCTTTATTTATTTTGACGTTGGACAAAACACAACCAACGCAAGTAGATATTCTTGATTGTTTTAAGAGAACTGTTTGTCGTTATTATTATAATGAAACAATATGTTAGAAGGCCTTCTTAAAAAAATGAGCCCTATCTAGATATCATTTAATCCGATTAAACAACATGCTGTAAGTATATACTTAAATCATATGTTGTAATGAATCTAGAGTCTGTAATGAATTTCCTCGATTTGATGGGTTTTGAATGGAGCTGTATTATAGTGTTGAAATTTGAATGGGTTTTATGTGTGGCGAATCAACACGTCAAAAACGTCTTTGTAATACGTATGTTAGAAGTAAGTATACATAGTTACTTGTCAATAGCACTCTTATACGGCGTGATTTTACATCAGATCACATACATTGTTTTGAATTGTAGTTTGAACATGATCAAGTTCATATGGTATAAGAAAGTGTCCTATTACATTCATAGTCTTGATCATTCTGAACACCATGAACAAATATCTTAACCAAGACACACGATGCAACTCGAAAACATACGCAGAGTATATAATTAACAAATTTCGTTAACAATAACGTTTGTTTAAAGGTGAGAGAAAATCTTATCAAATGATACTAAACCGTCTACCTATCACGAAATTTAAAGCAAACTACTTTCGACAACGTTGCTAAATTTATTCCGTGCAACACAAAATGTAGACCGTATGCATGTACCACACTTTGTGTAAATTAACAATCTGATAGTTGGCAAGGATGGCAAAATGTCTGCTCGGAATAATGTGGAGTTGTGGATGTTTTTGTCTGAGATTTCGTGTTCAATTAACGTCACATTGAGATGTTGGAATTGTCCAAGGAATATCATCTTGAGATTGATAATTTACGATTCTATTCCGGATAATGGACAACATGTCGAGCAAAAATGTACGTCCTTGTTTACAATTTAGTCGTCATTTGTAATTAATATAAATTAATATAAAGATAGAAAATCTTTGCATGATATGCATTCAGCGTGCAGACGCATATAGTAATCTCAAAATTGGTATTCAAACATCAACATTATCCAAACAATGAACATTTGTGGAAGTCATATATCAGTGGCTTATGTTTTGGCACTGAAATTCATGTTTTGTCGCAAAGTGTTCAAAGTCTGAGGGCATTTATTGTTCGTAAATTGTCTTCTTCGTCTGATGTATGGACGAGTTATATACAACATCATTCAACTTCTTTTATGGCATAACAAAAACACGGGATTTTCAACAAATTGAACATGATAAACATGGAGAAACGTAACACTAATCCCAACTAAGTTGGATTTATTTTGTCTGAAAAACATTCCATTTGAGATAGAGACTGCTGTTACTGTTTTTTTAAATATGTGTCATAGGCTCACGTTATATAATGTTTGTTGGAATAAAAGGCTACCATAATTAAAAATATAATTGTTTATTGTTTAATAAAACACTGATGTCGAACTCGAATATAGATTAGAAAATTAGTTTCTTCTTAAAACTCCGATCACAGTCTGTATTCCAGCCATGTTTTCTCATAGGTGCAACAATCAATGCTTCTGAAACTAGACTGATATACGGATATGAATAAAGATGTATTGGCAGCAAATTATCGTTAATATCTTTACAAAACTTTATAAGAAGCTTTCTACACTGTCGTATGTATTTGCAACGGATGAATGGATCATAATTTCTTTAGATAGGACGGGTCAATGCGAAAAACTAATTGATAAATTGGCAATTCCAAAAGTGGTTGTCATACTGTGCAAAAAGGATAACATTTTAATGGTTTAACATATAAGACGTTACAAATAAATTCAATAGATAACATAACACTTACAGTGAAAACGACCGGTACTAGACCGGTAGTCGTTTATTAAAAAGACATTCTTTTCTGGCATAAAAATGGCCAAACGCGAATAAACAAAAAAATCAGAAGTATCAACGCCACATATTTAAACACATGTTCAAACAACAAAAACAGACCATCTACGCAAAAGAGATTCACCACTAAATGACAGGATAACAGCTTTGAACGTCAGTGTAACACGACTTAATCATAAACGTTTAATTCTGATAACAAATTACACATTTGATTATATTTTAGAAGTTGTGTTTAGTTGTGTTTGTCAGCAAAGAATGTTTTAACAACGTTTGAACGGTATGGTTTGACAAGGGATAGTTGCTCGTTTTTGCTGACTTACAATTGTTTTTCTGTACCACAAGATACATTGAAGTCAATATGGGGATGATCATAGACGATAATAATTGCTTGAGTATTGTTTACGATCAAGTGAATTTGGGTATCCTAGTGTAATCTTGTTTAGATTTATCAAAGTTTGCCGTAAGTGCAGCTCATTTTTGTCTTACGAAGATTGCAGTCGAAAAGTCCAATCATAGTTATTTCAATATTTTATTGCCATTAGTTACAACCTAAGTAACTCCTATGCAAATAATCATCATTTTATTAGGGTATCCTTACATTTCAATACATTAAAACGGCAAGTAAATCTGCAGTTGCGAAGGTACGCAATGTGCTCATTATTTGCAGATAATTGAAAAATGCCATCACTGGCCTTTCGGATCTATGGTTTATTTGAAGCAACGGGCATTCGAGCATGTGGCATATGTTATAAAATAGCCATTCTGGCTTGTGGTATTTGTGAAGCAACGGTCAATGGGAGCATTCGTGTTTTCGGTTTGTTGTATTTGTGATCTAACAACTGCCATTCGGACCAATTTAGTATTTTAAGCAACGGCCAATTGGATCTGTGATATATAAGATTGAAAGTGCTCTGGCCGGTGGCCTTAAGACAAATAACATTGTTTTGTTTTGTGTCAAAACTTCTATCGAAGGTAAGTGCATTCTTTGAATGCTACAAATTATGAGCGGAATGCATAATATGTATATGTCTATTCAGTCCGATAATGTTATGCCCAAAAGGTCACATGATATTTATGAAATGGCTCATTTTTTATTAGAAGATACAATACATTGTGCCCTGCCGTATTCAGGATATTCTTTTACATTATGTTTAATATCAATTTACGTAATTTGAACAACAAATAACGCAAAGGTATAAGCTTTTCGGTCCTTTTCAGACTGAATCAATTAAATTATTAAAATATGGTTGTTTTGCTTTGCTTCCTCCTGACGGAGGCATTTCAATTGAATCCTGAAAAAGATCCATAACATGTTTGAAACTGTATCTCAATAACCAACATTTTGAGGACACAAATTACTCATTGCTCATAGATACAGTTACCTGTCAACACAGTTGAATATAACTATCGAAAAGAACCCTAATCAAACAAATTTCCTTTTTCACTCACACAAATACTTGTTAAATAAAAAAGTCATGTTGCAAAGAAAAATCCGACTTTGTTGTGTGAGACTAATAAGACAACATAATGGCATCATTATCAGAGGCTGTAAAAGTTTTGATTTATTGCTGTTTATTTGTGATACCAATAAACAAACATTAAACTTATTATTCAATAGTAAAGTCGCATGGAAATAAAATAAAACTCCATATTAACTTTTCCACTGCAATGGCATACTGTAACACAGACAACAGTCGGACATTTACTATGATTAGTCTTAGCAGAGTAACAAACAAAAGCCGGAACAGCACACTCAACTAACAAAGAGAACACGCAACATAAACGTTAACATATCGTTTATCAAAAATGCAAAGACAACTAAAATTGCATGCAAAGAAGCTTGGGTGTCTGCAATGAACTATGTCTGTGTTTAAATGACCAGTTTCAAGATAAATGAACATCCTTTGAGTGTAAGCGATCTCTACATAAACACGCTTTCGTTTTACTATATTTTGCAAATGTCTCATGCATTGTATCCAATAGTGATCAAAACCTGCTGGTTGATTAATGGATTTATTTCTTTTATGCTTTACGATGAAATATGGGGTTTTAACAGTGAAATAACAACAGTGAAAATATCAATTTGATATTTTCACTTCAAAATAAGGAGTGAAAATATCAACTTTCAGAACTACTTTTAAATTCCTTTGTTGTTACATGTACTTGCCTTGATCAAAACAGAAAATTGGACTTCAGTAAATTATGTCAAAAAATGTTAAAAAGAAAGAAATATTTTATAAATTTAAATAAATTTATAACTGGAAATTAACAACTTACCGTTTATTAGCGGTTATCCCGTTTATCAAACATTTTACTGATCTTTGAAGCTGAATGTTCGAACATTTGCTTTCATACCAAACAAATTACAGACAAAAACAACTGTTCGAACATAAATAAAATTGTATATCCTCGTTCAAATGTATTTTGAACTGTTAACCGTTGTAGGACGTAAAATGAGCTTCCTGGAGAATTCACACAATTTACAGATAAATCCGATATTTTTTACCCCACCCACACCTCAAAATGTGTCAACAAACTAGCGTGGCATTTACTCTTTATCTGGAAAACAAACATTTTAAATCGAAACAGACTGGTCTCTGACAGTAAGGTGACTGGATATTAACTTACTATAAAAGCACGCGTACATGCAGTCTTAAACTAAGAAGAATGGTTAAAATCCAATGAGTAACCAAATTTGTTTTGCTAACACATTTGACCTTCACAATTTTCATTCTTTAAATAGCGGCGTAGTAATTTGGTTTTGTATTCATGCCCTTCTTAAAATAAAAAGTGTTTTCATTATTTTTTGGAACATATGTGCACTAATAATACTTCATTGTTTACTGTTCATAAAGCTTTGCAATAAAAAACGAGCGAATATTAAGCTATAAGAATGAATAGCAGAGAACTATTTCTCAGCAAACCGAAAGTAGAAAAATTGACAGCTATAACTATGCACGAGGGGCACCCCACGGGTAGCGGCGTAAAGCCTACCCTTTTCAAAAAGGGGGTGATTCAGAAATAAATAAAAAAAAAACAAATAAAACTCCGAAAATACGCATAAAAGAAACAGAAAATTTGTTTATTTCAGTGTAAGATTGTATTTAATTTCACTCGTGATCATAAACTACATTTTCACTCGTGGTTTCGCCTATCGTGAACATATGTTTTTCTATGACACTCGTGAAATAAAATACGATCTTACACTGAAATAAACAAATATCCTCTTTTTATTCGTCCAGTTTTCCTTAAAGAGGGAATTAATAAAGTGTTAATTTTCTGTTGTATAACAATCCTCCATTTAGAAGGCTGTTAATTATGGAAAATTTTATCTCACAAATGGCATAGGCTTGATTGCATGGTAACTGTGAGCTTGACAAAATGTACCATTTTTAAAGATCATAGCGGTTTTTAATAATGATGAACCACAACTATTTCAGTTATTTTCTTTGCAAAGGTTAGTTGACTAATTAACCTTGCAAGACTAGGGTCAACACTTCAATATATTATGCTTACACGGTAGACATGCCACAGTCTATGCAACATCTAAAATCGTTATGGCTTTCTCCTGTTTTGAAGTACAAAATCACATGTTAAGATGAGTTAATTGTTTTAAATAGTTTATAATCATTAAATATTAATCTGGATCAGTATATATTTGATACGGCAAATCTTATAAAAGAGAGCGCGGCAAATCGTCGTAAGAACACGATTCTCGTCTAATCACTGATCAATCTTAGAGTTGTATTTCCGGCCAAACTTTCTGTTTCAGTTTATATCCTGTAACAACCAATAATAATTGATTCGAAACTTTGAACTTATGTTGATCGTTGATAATATGGCCACAATGTGTACATTTATGATACCACTATTCTATAGACGTATAAATATTATGTTAAAGGACATGTACAGTTCGATTTGACAAAGTTTTGGTAACGAAATATGGAATATTTTACTTTTATATAAGGTGCATTTTTTAAGTATCAGCTGGAATAGTTTATTGTTTGTGTAGTAGACATTTATTGGACATATTTATATTTATTCAATGTACACTTTCAGATGGCGAAGGCATGTACTGTAACAACAGCTGGGGTAATTGTAATTGAAAGTCACGCGTCCATCCCCTGTCCCTCTTATCTCGTTGGCATTATTGAAGCAAGTAAGGGCGTTTTGTGGGTATTGTTGCAATGTTCTCTTGTTGATTATCTGAATTGTTTTAGACATTGCTGTCAATCTGCCATTAAACGAGATCATAATAAACTGATGAGATCCTTAAAGTATACCATTGAGGTTTAGTACTTAGTTTCATTGCAATATGGGATAACGTGCATTTCTTATCATTTCAATCCCATGAAAAATATTTTCTGCAAGGCATTTCGTTAGTGGTAGAATAAGGTCGTTTGTCATAGAAGTTTGACGTACATATACGTTTATTAAACAGCAAGATTAACGTATTCTTTATTCCAGATCTTATTACAAATCTGGACAGGTATATGTGCAGAAAGTCCATCCCCACCGCACCTTAACAGTTCTGGCAGAGCACCAAATGGCTCAAATGTATTAGCCCTTAAAGCTTTCTCAATATCAATAAAATGACCAATACTATCACCTTCGGCCTCCGTTTCCACTTCGTCCACGTCCGGTACCAAACGCACCACCTCCGCCACCTCGCCTTCCTTAGTCGGCGGTCCCGCCCTTGTCAGTGTTTTCTTTGGAACGTTTTTTTACACTTGTGATCTGTAATGGGGCTATACACATAATATTAGACATACTGTCCAACGTAGCGTTGTAGCAATTACCTTGCAGACAAATATCTCCAATGTAATACTTTTGTGATCAAAGGGTGACAGTTTTGTACATGAATAACACACTGTGAATTCCAAAAATGTAATTATTATTTTAAGGGCTGTTTATAAAAAAATGTAGCATCAAACGTGTGTTGTTTATCACGGTGTCGACATTTAATGTTCATTGAATTTCATCATGGCTGTTAAAAATATCAGGGGTCTAGACATATCCCGCATGTAGCACCTGCTTACGAGATTTATAGGCAAATGAGTGACACAAATGGTTTCTTATTCCACAGGTTGCTCCTTTAAATGTTAATTTATGGAGCTAAGTTTGTTTTCTGAAATAGTATTGTCTCATATTTTTTCGAGCAGTTTATGCCAGTATAGACAGTGCGGCAAATCATGACGAGTTTCGTGTGTTACCAAGTATTCTGTAACCAAATCCGTTAGATATGACGAACGGATTTTATTTGTGTAGAGATGCATTATTTGGTATTTGGAACACACATGTACACATAAGAAAATACATAAGTGCAGGGAAATAAAAAAAACAGCGTGCATTAGTTCTAATTTTGACTACATATATTCTTTATTAAGCATAAGTGTGCTTTAATTACGTTTCTGCTTTAATTCCTGGATAAAATATAAGTGCCCATATCTGTTTTCTATAATGTTTTCTGCTTTCTTTATCTTTCAAGTCAATCACCTGATGGCAATCCGTTCGATATACAACGTGAGCTTCAAAGTTTCTAACCTCGCTTTGGTTGTGGCTATTTACATATTGTTGTACTGTAAAATATCGGTTTTGACAATATTTGCATTTCCAAGTCGTATAAAGCGCGAAATGAGCCAATTTTCAAATCATGTATTCGCCGGCGCGGAAACCACATTTATCTTCGCCAAATGTATGCAAATAATAACAGGGACATAAAATTGAATTGCATAGCCAAAGACAACTTAGAAGTATATATTTTAAGTTGTTGAAACACGCAAAACTCAAAATATATACTACAGAACTATAGATACATGTATGCACATTGAGTATGTATGTGGACGCAGTTTATTATTTAACATGGATAATGTTAACATTGTAGATCGAACTTGAATACCTGATAAAAACAGACGGATAATACAAATTTGACGAATTTATCACATTCAATGCATAATGTTTAAAATATGGTTGATAACGTGTCAGTTGATGTAATACAATTGAATTTTACGAAATCGTACCGTCCAAATTTGAAATTTTTAGAACCATTTATTTTCACTTTGAGGCAAGCATCCATACTCTATTGTTGTGTTTCTTGAATGAAAGCAGAAACACTCCTTTCAATAATCATTAATGTCGAATGCTATTTGCAGAAAAGTAGTTCAGACAAATGCGGCTTCAGGCACGTATGTAATTTGGTTAACATTCTCATTTTGCAGCTGATTTCTTCGATGTGGAAATAGAAACGGATGCTATCAATCATTTCCAGTCTGACATTTGTTTTCGATTCTGTGTTTGTAGACTCGTTTTGCACGAAACGTTTTTATCATTTTCATATATGTTCTCAGACTACAAGTTTTATATTGCTGAAGCTGTATTAATTTTAGAGGATGCATAAAAGAGAAAATTCCATTCCCATACTGCATTGTTTTAGGAACTGATAATTCCACAGAAATACTCCTTTAACCCTCTCGCATCGTTGGTAGGTTGAGGTAGGTAGAATGTATTGATTCACGTTATAAAAAGATATATTATAACACTGTTTCTTTACTTGTGCAGAAGCCTGCGTTGCCTCAATTCATTGTCACCTGATAGTGACGTTTATCGTGAAGAACATCATATGGATAATCATGCGACATGTACTGACCTACTTGCAACAACCAATTCATGATGTTAGATATTTGCCCGAGGGATCCAAGTACACAAAGCCACAGTATATACTAATGTTGTTGTTCTGTCGAGATATAGTGCCTGAAACCGTTATTATCCTTTGCAAAGATTTAGAAAATCATAACAGTATGTCAAGTAAGTTTTGAAGAAATGACAATTACTCGAAATACTTTTGGTATGCATTCATTCAGTAAGTTTATGGATATCAAAAGTGAAAAATGCGATAACGTTCAGTATATTTAGGTGAAACAATGTGCTTTTCAAGTATCGCCCAATTGTACTTTACATTAATCGTCACATATTAACATTTTACTTTTGTTATTTTGACTTCAAACTTCCTTTATATTACGTACAATTATTTTATATAATTACCATTGGGATTTTCCTTGCCAAAAACACAATACGCATCGAGTGGTATCTTTTTTGTTTTTATTATATTGATTGCGTGAATAAGAGTACTTTTAGTTGTAATATATGTCTATGTGTCATATGGATAGACATCCTGGGGAGTCTGTATCATATAAATATCTTTTTAATCATATTATTGCTCCTAGGTAATTAAAACCAACATTTTACTATTAAGTTAGTGACGACCGTTATCTGTCTTTCAATTAGGCAAAAAGTTGGCTTCTAGCACATTAAGCGGAATCACAGTGTTTAACGTTTTGTGGATAAACAGTACAAGTACTTTTAAATTGTAAAAACACATCTAAACGACATTTGAACGGATATTTTGGGAACTCTGTATAAGATTAAAAATGAAAAGTTTTCATGAAAATAGGTAATCGAAGAACCCATTCAGTTTAGTTTTGTTTTAAACTACGACGAAATATCTTTGAGATTACAAAATCAAGAGAATTCACGTAAATGCTTATGAGAAATCCGTATATCGTTTTTTTATAAATCTATATATGAAATTATTCTTATCATTGTTCCTGTGTAATAAGAAAATTAAAACAATCAATTTACAAGGCAGATGCGTGCATAAGCTAGGAAACAAGTAGGTTTTCCGCCCCTGTAAAGCTATGAAACAAGATTCTAATTTTCACATTGTTTAAGGGATTAAACTGACCATTACTGCACATAGAGTTAGTGAAATTCATGAACCTAGCTTTTAATCGGTAATAATTAATGGTTATTGATCGTTACACATTTTTTTGAAAACAGTTAGTACGATACGCTTATTACTTTATTTAAGGTATATTTGACATTTTCATGGGGACAAAACATCAATAATAACAGAAAAACAATCATTATTCTAACTAACCTGAAGGTGTTTGTGGTCTGAATGACTGATTTGAAACAGTTTTCTCACTAATATCGTCATCCGAACTTTCATTTGACATATCCGAATCCAATTTCGATGTCCGGAATATCACTATCACTGTCATTTAAGATCGTATTTGGCACGTCCTTGCAAGTATAAGCCCGCTTCCTTTTCCTGGAAGCCATCTTGAATGGTCCAGATCGCTGTGCGATTTTAATTCACTTTAGAAGACTGTAATTAATTCAATTTTATATGACAAATGATTTGAGAATGCGGACAGGAAAATCACTCGGCTCTGTAATAATATATGAGCGTAAAAATAGCGAAAACACTACCCTATCGTTTTGTCGCAAATATGCGACTTTGGTGGTCAGCATAGTTGTCGCAATTATGCGACTTTGGCGCCGAAAGGGTTAAGCGACATGTCTTTACCAATGTGGTTGGATAATTTGGGATGCAAACTTGCTAATCGACAAAATTCAGTGTAAATTACCAAGTTCTCGAGTAATCGAGTGCTAAATAAACACTCTTCTGAGTAATTACATTTTAAATGACAAAATCATAAAAATATGTCTAAAACAAAAGGTAAAATCGGCCAAATATATTTAAAAAAACGCAATTGTTAATTTTACTTATAATCAAAAACTACTATTGAACTATCAATTGTATGGTCGTACATAAGATAACGGCTAAACATGGATTAAAAATCGAATAAAGGACAAAAATGTCTTGTTACTTGTTACGTTGCAGATATATTATTGTCCCAACAATCCTAAATTGAAAGTTGTTCTTGGCATAAAAACGTCTGCACAGAAAAAAGAAAACAACATGTTTCCTATAGTTAATCAACCAATTTCATTGCGGTCTAAACTCGTTAACGAATGTGTCACTCTCAGCGTTCGGGCGCGTTAACAGTCGCTTACGAATACGGAACTATGTGACGCATGCATTGATGTTGTTTAAAGGAGGGAACAACGGACGGGTCACAACAATGGACCCCTCATTATCACCAAAAGCACCAGATTCTCGGCTTATTACTTCATGTAAATCGTTTCTCGAGGAAATGCAATTTAAAGCGCCTAACCAAAAAGTGATTGTGCTGTGGGCAAATTTGTCCTTACTACGACTTCGGGCTATTTATCGTTAACTCAAAGTTGTGCCTTACAATATTTTGTTGGTCTTATGTATGCCCTGTAAATAAAAACAGTTTCTGAATGCATCTAATTTGTCCATGTTACCGAGCATTTTGGTTCCAAAATAAAATTTCTGCATTTTTATTCTAATGCTTTCTAAAAGATTTGGCGTTTGACCGAATTTCCAAACTGATGAAAACTGCATATTATTATGCTTTCCAATCGTACTTAAAAATTAGTTGTTACTTTAAAAAACATACAATGACATTTACAGGCACAAACCCAATAATCAAGCGTTTCTTTGAGTTCTTGGATGTTTACTTATTTGCTTTTATGTTCATTTTATCGCATAAGAACTTCTTTGTTTCGGGGATTGCTCTTTGCAGTATTGTATTGCTACTTAAATGGTGAGGTAAGCTGAGGGCACTTAAGAATAATTTCGAGTTTCCATTTTATAACGGAATTAATTGCTCATTGTTAAAATAGTTTATTCTATTTGAAATATAGAACAGCAAAGTACAAAGATATATTCTTTTCTAGTTCTTTCCTAATGCTGAAATCGGGAAAGGAGTTGAAAGATATTGAATGGAAAAGAACTGATCATATACCTAGGCAATCCGAGATTTGAACCTTAAGATACATTATATATAAATAAAGTAATACAATATATTTTATAGTAAAAATATATATCAATGTTTAACAACAGGTAAAGCGTGCTTTGTAGAAGCGAATATCCCGTTTTAACGATGCCCGATCATTAAGAACGAAATTCACGCGTGTGTCATACGGCGGGTGTACCAGAAATAGCGATATGGGCACACATCAGTATCGCATGCCGGAAACGGATCTGTAGTCGATACAGTTAGAAGTACTGCAGTGTTAAGCTTCCCACCAAAAAGGATACCACTAACGGACACTAATGGGGACTCTGATCAAATTGTGTGTTCATGTGTTCTTTTGTTTAGTAAATGTTGCGATATTTGTTAATGCGTATTGCCTTTGCAACCTTCAGAATATATTTGGATGATATATTAAGATAACAACTGTCGTGTTGTGATGGTGTATGTAAGGTAAAAAAGTATAGTAAAACCTGTAGTATTCGGTATGTTTTATCATTCTAACACCAGTTATTATTGAATAGTTATCAACCTAATTACTATTTATATATACTTAAAGATTACATCATGGACTATGGTCACAACACATATTGTTAACTATAACTATAGTTATCTACAAACAATGTTGATGCCCGAACATGTTGTTTTTTATTCTGATGTCATTCATAACATACAAGAGCAAACTATTATGCATACGTAATATGTCGTTGTTTTTGGTGGTATTCATGTTTTTATTTTGTATTGATCGTATTTTTAAATGGTAACAGTGTCCATATTATTAGTATCAGATGTAGTTCGAGCTAGAACATATCCAAAATTCGTCATTAAATATGTTTTATATAGTAAATTGCATTCTTGTGAGTTGAATAAGTCTCTTAATTCATAGATGAGCATTTTCGTGTATACCACAACATATAAGGTCCGCTCTTAAATCATACATGAGTCTTTCTGTTCATACCACTAAATATAATGCAATCTCTTCATTCTTAGATGAGCATTTCTTTTTGTACCACATATTATGAGGTCCTTTCTTGATTCAAAGATGAGCCTTTCTGATCATACAACACAATTTAAGGCCCTTTCCTAATTCGAAGATAAGCCATTCTGTTCATACCACACATTGTGAGGCATTTTCTTAATTTATAAATGAGCCATTTTGTTCAAATCAACCAATATTAGGTACTCTCTTAGATTATACATGAGCCTTACTTCTTATATAACAAAGTATTCAAAGATAAGCCTTCTTTTTTAATCCATGATATAGACGTTCAACTTTATTTTGCAAATACAATTGCATATCCGCATTTTGAAGATCATCTCTGTCTCATTTTTACGACTCAGGCGCACCATTTTTAATACGACTGCAACAATTTCTTTGAGGCGTGCCACTTATTTGCAAAGTTATAACTAAATGCTCCTCTATTTTTACAGTTATGTCTCTAAAACAAAAATACGGCTGGTTATTTAAACGTGTCCCCTTTTTTAAATACGATGGCATTTTTCATTTTAGAGACGCACCTTTATGTCATCAATACCATTGCACAACTGTTTAAAAAAAAATCGATATATCATAAATTCGATTGCAGGTAAATATTAGAGGCGCGACTCTATTTTTTAAATTCCTTTACATGAGCATCTTTATTTTATCTCATTAATATATATATATATATATATATATATATATATATATATATATATATATATATATATATATTCTGTAAGTGTTCTTTTTAGTGTGCACCTCTCTATTTAGACCATCACATTTTGAATATAGAAATGCACTTCCTTTTTTTTAAGATGTTTCTCCATTTCGGCTTTAATTACAGCTTCAATTATCCGCTTCTCATCAAACTTTGGATTGGTGTCTTATTGACACGATTTTGGACAAAAATCGGATAATTCATTCGTGGAATAAACTTATCGTTCAGTTAACATTTTACGGCGGTAACCTCAGTGTTTATAGATATAGTATAAAGATGTCTCATCATGTCTGTCATGTGTAACAACGGCAAATAAAGGGGCAACATAAGCTCTATCTAAGTTCATTGAAAATCTATCGCAGCTAAGCTCGAACTTGAATTAATTCGATTTTATAAATATAATTAACATAACATATGCTGGGAAATTATAAAAAGGATGAACTTAGTGTTAGCAATGAGTTATTTTAAGGTTGTTTTCGATCTTTGTACGAAATTCTGGGACTAGGAAGCGAGAGCATTTTCTGATAAGGTTTTTCACAATTGATAAGATTTTGTCTGAAACCTGAGCTCAAAACTAATTACGCAGACTCTCTTGTCCAAATGCTCCTGATTATGGTTTCCCTTACAATTGGCTAATTGATATACGAAATGAGTAACTTATTAGAGAGTAGCTCCGAGAATATATGCCTCAAAAATTAGAAAACAATTATTATAGCTTAATATATGGATGTAACTCTCCAAACACTTCTTTAGAACAAGACGGTTTTGTAAATTATCAGCACGCGATAGACATTTACTAAATAAATTCGTTGCTACGAATTAAGTTACTGTAACCTAAACTGTATCATTTTTCTAAATATCTTGTTATATTGAAATTGAACAAAAAACAATCAACGCAAGTAGATAGTCTTAATTGCTTTATGAGAACTGTTTGTCATTATTATTTTAATGGAACTATATCTAAGAAGGCCTTCTTAAAAAACATGTGACCTATCTAGCGATCATTTAATCCGATTTAACAACATGCTGTAAGCATATACTCAAGTCATATGTAGTAATGAATACAGAGCCTGTAATAAATAATAAATTTCCTCGATTTGATGGGTTCTGAATGGAGCTGTATAAATTTTATGTTTGGCGAATCAACACTTCAAAATCGAAGTCTTTGTAATACGTATATTAGAAGTTATACATAGTTACTTAATAATAGCACTCTTATACGACGTGGTTTTACAACAGATCCCATACATTGTTTTCAAGTGTAGTTTGAATATGATCAAGTTCATATGGTATTAGAAAGTGTCCTATTACATTCATTATAATTCTGAAAACCATGAACAAATATCTTAAACAAGACACACGATGCAACTCGAAAACATACACTTATTATATAATTAGCAAATTTCTTTATCAATTACGTTTGTTTAAAGATGAGAGAAAAATACATCAAATAATACTATAACGCCTTCCTATCAAGATATTTAAAGCTAATTTATTCCGTGCAAAACAAAATGCAGACCGTATGCAAGTACCACACCTCGTGTAAATTTAATAATCTAATTTTTGGCAAGGATGGTAAAACGTCTGCTTGGAATAATGTGGAGTTGTTGATGTTTTTGTCTGGGATTTCGTGTTCAATTAATGTCACACTGAGATGTAGGAAATGTCCAAGGAATAACTTTTTGCGATTTATGATTTAAGATTCCGTTCCGGTTTATTGACAATATATGGAGCAAAAAAAGTACGTCCTTGTTTACAATTAAGTTGTCATTTGTAATTCAACAACTTTTTACTTTAAAAGAACATCTAAACATGATATGCATTTAGCGTGCCGACGTATTTAGTAAATTAATCTAAATAATTGGTATTCAAACACCAACAGTATCCAATCATTGAAAATGTTGTGGAAGTTATATATCAGTGGCTTATATTTTGGCACTGAAATTCATGTTTTGTTGCAAACTGTTTAATGTCTAAAGGCATTTAGTGTTCGTAAATTGTCTTCTTCGTCTGTTCTATGGCCGAGATATATCAAACATCAGTCAACTTCTCTTATTGCAAAACAAAATCACGGGATTTTTTTTCATCAATTTGAAGATAAACATTGAGAAACATAACCCTTATCATAACTTAAAAGTTGGATTTTATTTGTCTGAAAACGTTATATTTGAGATAGAGTCTGCTATAACTGTTATTAAAATGTGTGTCAGAGGTTATATAACGTTTGTTGGAATCAAAAGCTACACATTTGAAAATAATTAAATACATTTTGTTTATTGTTTGTTAATGCACTGATGTCGAACTCGATTAAGGATTATGAAATTAGTTTCTTCTCAAAAGGCCTAACACAGTCTGTATTCCAGCCATGTTTTCTCATACGTGCAACAACCAATGCTTTGGAAACTAGACTGATATACGAATATGAATAAAGTATTGGCTGCAAATTTTCTACACCAATTTGAAACGTTCGTTAATATCTTAACAAAACTTTATAAGTACACTACACTGTCTTATATATTTTCAACGAATTAATAAATCATACTTTCTTATAGAAAGGACGGGTCATTAGAGAATGCGAACAACTGATTGATAACTTGGCAATTCCAAAAGTGGTTGCCACACTGTTAAAAAATAATAACATTATAATGTTCCAACAAATTAGCCGTAACAAACGAGTATAAACAAAACAATCAAGCGTATAAACGCATATAACGTATTTAAACAAATGTACAAACAACAAAAACAGACCATCTACGCAAAATAGATTCACCACTAAATGATGAGATATCAGCTTTGACAGGCTTTTGTAAAACAAATTAATCATAAACGTTTAATACCGACAACGAATTATTAAGCTTGATGTGAATTTGGTCATTTTTTTCTTAAAAATATGATTTTCACTGAATAAATGTTTATCAAAAGTACATCTACTGACACGAGCGCGCAATATTTTTAGGAGTTGCTGTCAGCGAAGTGTGTTTTATTTACGTCTCCTACTTTGATCTGTATGGTTTGACAAGAAATAATTGCTCGTTTTTGCTGACTAACAATTGTTTTTTCTGTACAACAAGATACCTTAAAGGCAATCTGGGGATGATTATAAACGAAAATAATTGATTGACTATTGTTAACGATAAAGCGAATAAGGGTGTCCTGGTGTAATTTTGTTTATATTTATGAAAGTTTGCGTAAGAGGCAGTCTTGTCTGATGAAGATTGCAGTCGAAAAGTCCAATCCCAGTCAGGTAAAGTTTTATTGTCTATAGTAACAACCTAAGTACCCCCTCTGCAAATAAGTTTCATTTTTGATAGAGTATCCTTAAATTTTAATACATTAGAACGGCAAGTAAATCTGCAGTTGCGCAAGTTACGCAATGCGCTCATTATTTGCAAATAATTAAAATATGCCATTAGTGACTTTGACTTATAATAATGCAAATATTCAATGTTTCCAATGCATGTGTATCGAACATGGAAACATGGATAAAACCGAATTAATTGATGAGATATGGTTTATGGCAGCCAGTGCCATTCGGACCCATGGTATATTTGAAGCAATTGTCATTCGCGGCAGTGCTATATTTTATAAAACGGCCATTTCAGCCTGTGATATATTTGAAGCAACGGCCTTTCGGGAGATTCGGTTTGTGCATCGAACAACGGCATTTCGGACCCATTTAATATTTGAAGCAATTGTATTAATATTATATTAACAATAAACGCAAAGGTTATATCTAGATCGTTTTGTGGACTTAGTTATTTTAGTAAGTGCCTCTGAAATTAGTTTTTGTGGTCCTTTTCAGACAGAATCAACTTTATTATGAAAACTGTATCTCAATAACCATCATTTTGAGGACCATCACTACTCCTCGCTCATAGTTACAGATACCTGTCCACACAGCTGAATATAACTTACAATAGAAAACAAACCTTATCAAGTAAATATGCTTTTTTTTACTCATACAAGTATTTGTTAAATAGCGTCAGTCTTGTTGCAAAGAATAATCCGACTTTGTTATGTAGAATTGCTATTGAAGATGTTTCTTGCTCCTTAAGACAATTTCTGTTCTAAATAAGCAAATCCGGAATCGATGCTTCTGTCTGATAGCAATTATGTTAATCGCATCAGAGTTGTTTAAAACGTCGCAAGCAAGAAAGTAGATTCAAATTGTATGATACTTAATGACAAGTAATGCAGGTTAAGCACTTATAAGACTTCAATAAAAAATAATTATCACAGGCTGGAGCAGTTTCTATTTATTGCTGTTTATTTGTGATACCAAGTATCACACATATTGTTTATAATTAAGTCGCAACGAAAAAATATGTCTTGAAGGTATTAAGCTTGATTTAAACATATGTTATTCAACATATACAAACAAACTACACAGAATATACACACAAGTTGTCTATAATATTGAAATGGATTGGAACGAAAGCATAGCTTATAGAGTTCTTCTCCAAGGGAATAAAATTACTCATTTACCAGAAAAAATGCGTATGATTGACGATTAGACGATATATATCTTTTATGCGAGAAAAGTTGTTTCTAATGCTTAAAAATAGGAATAAGTTTTTTTTTTGTTTAGATATGGATTCAATAGTTCAAACACGATACATAATAGATACAAAATAAGCACAAGTGACAGTATAAAGGATATATAAGTAGGGTGTGGACAGATATGAAGAAAGAAATGAAGTTGGGTACATACCATATTGGGGAAACACTGTAAGTCAGGTAATGATCAGAAACGTTTCGAGTCTTGTATGAATTTATGAACAGTATCAGCTATTAGTTTAGGGTTGGATTGCCATAGAGAATGAAACCAATGTTAATTTCTGTGATAATTGACATATCACGAAAGAAAGTTTGGCGAGAGTCGGTTTATAAAGGACAATGCATAAAATAGTGAGTACTACTTTCAACTTCACCACACTCGCAAAGAGGAGAGCTGATAATATTTTTACAATAAAGGTGATAGTTAAGACCACTGCAACTAGTACGCAGTTGCTTGTAATCGGCGGTTACCGTAATAATAGTAAGGCGGGCAGACTGGCAATGGACTACGAAGTGCATATTTAAAGGATGCAATTGAACGACAATCCCGCATATTCTGTGGAAGTTCATTCCATGCACGTATAGTTGAAGGTAAGAATGAGGGAAAGTAAGAATCTGTGCGTGACATAACCGTTCTTGTGTTAGATGCATTCCGTAGTGGATAATTCTGTGTACTGACATTTAAAGGTGCAAGGGATGATAGATATTCTGGGGCAAGGCCGTTTTTCATTTTATAGAAGAGACATATGATGTGATTAATGCGTCTTTCTGATAGAGTAGGCCAACATAGCTCCGTATGGAGAACATCAATCGAAATTAACTTAGTAGACCCACAAACTATTCTACCGGCTTCATTTTGTATCTTTTGCAGTACGTTTTTTTCGTAGTACGTACAATTATCCAAGACAATATCCGCATATTCAAGAATCGGACGGATGTACGAAAAATAAATAGTTTCTAGACATTTTCTGTCCAGACGGAACTTAAGCCTTCGCATGATGCATATTCTTTTAAGGGCTTTACTTCTGATGTACTCAAAGTGTTCATGCCATGTACAGTCACTGGAAAGAACCAAACCATTAAGCTTGGACATAATACAATTATACTCCATGTGTCGAAGAAAACATCCGTAATAATATGTTTCGTTTTCAAGGCGGAAAACCAAAATGTTAATATAAAATGAAGCATTTGAAGTTTTTTGAAATTGATATGTATGGTATTCCGACTTTGTGTTTATTTCATGGCTAACCATTGTTCCTATGAAGAAGGTCTTAGTTGTGTTACTTGAATCAACATTTTCTATCTCCATTGCCCCTCATGCTATATGGACATCTTTTAACTTTTAAGTCATCTAAAAGATGTCCATATTTGCATATCCATTGCAATGGCATACCGTAACACTGACAACGGCCAGACAATAACTATGATCACTCTTTACATAGTTACAAACAAATGCCAGAACAGCACACTCAGCCAACAGAGAGAACATGCAAGAACAACATAAACGTTAACATATCGTTTACTAATAGTAAGACAAATACATTAACATGCCAAGAAGCGTGGGCGTCTACAATGAACCTTGGCTGTGTTTATATGACTCGTATGCAGAAAAGTACACATCCTTTGAGTGTTAGCGATCTTGACATAAACATACTTTGTTTTTTTTTATATTTTAGCTCCTCAAAATTTTCAACGACATTATTATCTTATCCTAAATCTGAAATAAATTGCTCTGTTTGTGATATTGTGCCTCTGAGTTTGCCTCGACTTCGTTGTTCTCATTATTAAATTCAAAGTGATAAAGTAATTTATAGAGTCCCATCTGACTCATATTCCTTCATAAAACGCAGTTCCATTTTATACTCAATTTATTAAAACTTAACATTCTCCAATGATAATATTTCAACGGCCGACACTATTTATTATTGTGGAACTATTTATATGAAAACAATACAGAAACAAGCTCATAATCAGTGTTTGGAGTACATGTTCCGAAACGCATACTAAATGCAATGCTAATCTTGAGCGAAACTTACGTTGCCTTGTGTCCCTAAACAGGGTTCATTTTTTTAATTTTCGACAACTGGGCTTGTCTTTAACATTGTATTATTATTATTATTTTACACAAATATTTTTGTTATACAAATCGTTAGTTCTGCGTTGTATTGATAAACAGCAAAATGAAGGTTATTCGATGCAGTGTATCATTTCCCAAAGTCCATGGCTAATTATTTTTCAACTTACGGATTAATCGCCTTTGTTCGTGTCAATGCTGTATTTACACAGGTTAATACTTTGAGTTGTGTGGTTATCATCCATTTAGAGGGTTGTTACTACTGAAGATTTTATCTCACAAATGGCACAGGCGTGGTCGCATGGTAAGTGAGAGCTTTACATAGCGGTTTTCGTTAATGATGAACCACACTTGTTTTAATGTAACACGAGTTGCATTTCTAAGTCTCAGCTGGAATAGTTTCTTGGTTGTTTTATAGGCGTTAATTAATATATTCATTGTATACTTTCAGATGGCGAAGCAATGTACTGTAACAGTAACTGGGATAACGTGTCCTGTTGACCCCCGACCCCGGCTGGAAGGCACGAGTCCTCCCCTTGTTCTTCCTATCACGAAGCAAATAGGGGCGTTTCGTGTTTATTGTTTCAATGCTCTCGTTTTGATATTCTGTACTGTTGTGGCCTTTGCTGTCAATCTGCAATAAAATGAGATCAAAATAAGGTGTCTGTCGATAATTTCCATTTAGTATAACATAGAGGTTGAGTTCTTGAAACGATGTTTCATATTCAATGAAGTCCTTTGATAACCACTTGTTTTGAGTTTTGGTTAGGGGAATAAAAGGTATTTATTTAAATATTTGTACGTTGCGGTATGTCTTAGGGCTTTTAATTGAAATGGCACTTAGTATTGCGTTTCATTGTAACATTGGATAACGAGCATTCTTATATAGACGTGTATTGTTAAAGACAATAATCGTTGACTAATGTCAATATCCAGCAAAAGTTTTGATGAGTATCTGTGTATCGCCATGTTTTATTTATGTTCATAAATGGACCAATTGATTTTATTGCTACTTAGTTTAATTATAAAAATAGCCTCCATGAATATTTCAAAAGAACCTAAAACATCAAGATACCGTTATTGTTTTTCAGACAACGCAACGAAATACTGTAATAGCAAAGGGACATGGGCGTCAAAGGCAATCTACGATCTATGCATTCCAATGGACCAAGAGGTAATAATATAGTGTTGGGAAGTGCATGACACGAAACTATAACAGCTGATCATGAATTCATCTTTAAAGTTTAAATATAAGTAATGATTTAGATTATATTCATATTTATTCGGAATTCACAGAATATGATGTAACTGCTTATAACACGTGTCCAGCAGGCCGCGAACAAAGCTATGGCGATTTATTATCAATTAAGCATGAGGTCACTTACTTCATTCCTATAGGCGCTCACAATGGCTGTAAATGTAGGTTGTACTATAAAACAGGTATGTTCTATTTAGAAATAGCTAAAACCAATATAATTGCTATGAATGAGAACGGTAACAACGATATCCGTCGAGAAATTAAGCATTCATGATCTTCATTCAGTGTAGGGTAAATATACTGTTTGTTCTTTCACAAGTCATTTCACATCATTCTAAATTTCCCCGTCATTCTAATGGAGCAATTAATATGCAAATTGGTTAATATATCTTGCCAAAACCTTGACTTTAAATGTATTAATATATAGCATCAATATACCGGTAATCGTTAAAATGTTAGACTCGTACATCACGCAAATCAAGTTTTTTTAGGTTCTAGGGGTATCGTTTTCTCAATGCATTTTTCTTTCATTATTTAAATACATCATAATATTAAGTAGAAATATTCACAATTATTTAAAATATCATAAAGTGTAACATTTGTTACTACACAATGATAATTTAACATGTGTGCATGGATTTCTGTTTGTTTTGGGCATAGTTTGTAATTCAAACATTATTCTCAGCCTTTCTTTGCACGAACGTTAACAAATGAACATGTTTGCTATAATCGAATTTAAAACCTCCATTACATTCAAATATTCAGAAGCAAATTGTAAAGCCTTTTATACACAGTTTGTCTTATTGAAGCCGACGTTCTGCGATAGGCGCATTACAGCAAAGCCCAGTAGCCAGAAAGTAAACAAGGCTTACGTCTTAGGCCTAACATAGATGCCTTATGTTCTTGTATTTACCATTTTGCCTCTACCCAAAAGCATCTGTTTGCGACAATTATTCAGATCTATGTGATACTGAAAACCAAATGCAATGACAATTAGATGAATATGTAATGAAATTAACGAACTCCACAATCTGAGATATTCAATGTCTTTTCATTGTGCTTTTAATAATTTTAGCAATACGGAGGACATTGGGAATTTCTGTATTGGGGTTATACACATAAAAGGAGACATGATGTCAGCTTAGCGTTATAACAACTACCTTGTAGACAAATATCTCTTATGTTATCCTATTATGATCAAATTGTGACATTTTTTGTACGTGAAAAACACACTGTGAATCAATTTTTTTTTTATTTTATTTTAGTTTATTGTAAGGGGTGTTCCTTGACGTTAGTTTTATCATTGAACCAAATTGTACCATATGATATCAAACGTTTGTTGGTTATCACAGTGGTGACATTTAATGTTCATTGCATTTCATCCTGACTGTTAAAATACCGGGGGTCTAGACAAATCCCGCCTGTAACACTTGCTTCCGTAGATTTATAGGCAATTAATTTCTAATTTCACAGGTTGCTCCTCGAAATGTTAATTTATGGAGCTAAGTTTGTTCTGTGAAAACATATTGTCTTATTTCTTTGAGCAGTTTATGCTAATTTAAGTAGTGCTGCAAATCATGACGAATTCCGTGTGCTACCAATTGTTCTGTAAACAAATCCTTTAGATATGACGAAAGGATTTTATTTGTGTCGAGATGCTTTATTTGGTATTATGATCTCATATGTACACATAAGAATATACTTTATAGCATGTAAATAAAAAAACAGCGTGCCGTAGTTCTAATTATGACTACATATATTCTTTATTAAGCATGAGTGTGCTTTAATTATGTTTTTGCTTTAATTCCTGGATAAAATATAAGTGCCCATATATGTTTTCTGCTTTCGCTATATGTCAGGTCAATCACCTGATGGCCATCCGTGTGATATACAACGTGGGCTTCAGGGTTTTACCCTCGCCTTGGTTGTGGCTCTTAACATATTCTTGTATTTCAGTTACACAATATTGGTTTTGACAGTATTTGCATTTCCAAGTTGTAAAAGATGCAAACTGTTCCCGAAAAAGCCTAATTTCAAATCATGTATTCGCCGGCGTGGAAACCACATTTTTTTATCTTTGGTAAATGTATGTAAATAATTACAGGGACATAAAATTGAATTGCATAGCCAAAGACAACATAGAAGTATATATTTGAAGTTGTTGAAACACTCTATAGATTATGTAATAAAACTCAGAATATATACTACAGAAGTATAGATACATGTATGCACATTGTATATGTATGTGGACGCAGTTTTATATAATTTAACATGGATCATGTTAACATTGTAGATCGAACTTGATTACCTTATAAAAACAGATAGAAAATACAAATTTGACGAATTTATCAAATTCAATGCAAACTGTTTAATATATGGTTGAAAACGTGTCAGTTGATGTAATACCTGTTATTGAATTTTACGAAATCTTACCGTCTAACTTTGTAAAGTACTATTTCTTTTCACTATGAGGCAAGCATCCATACTGTATTGTTGTGTTTCTTGAATGAAAGAAGAAACACTCCTTTCAATAATAATGAATGTCGAATGTTATTTGAAGAAAAGTAGTTCAGACATATGACGCTACAGGCACGTATGTAATTCTGTTAACAATTCTCATTGTGCAGCTGATTTCTTTGATGTGGAAATAGAAACGGATGCTATTATTCATTCCAAGTCTGGCATTTGTTTTCGATTCTGTGTCTGTAGACTTGTTTTGCACGAAACGTTTTTATCCTTTTGATATATGTTCTCGGACTACAAGTTTTATATCGCTGAAGCTGTATTAATTTAAGAGGATGCATAAAAGTGAAAATTCCAGTCCCATACTGAATTGTTTAAGGAACTGATTATCCATCACAAATACTCCTTTAACCCTCTTGCATCGTTTTTATGTTGATGCCTATAAAATGTATTGATTCATGTTATAAACAGATATCATATAACACTGTTTCTTTACTTGTGCAGAAGCCTTTGTTGCCTTAGAAACTCAATTCATTGTCACCTGATAGTGACGTTTATCGTGAAGAGTATCATATGGATAAGCATGCGACATGTACTGACCTACTTGCAAGAACCAACACAAGATGTAAGATATTTGCCTATGCTTTCCAAGCCACAGTATATACCAATATTGAGATATAGTGCCTGAAACCGTAAACACCCTTTGCAAAGATTTAGAAAATTGTAACAGTAAGAAAGTAAGTTTTAAAGAAATGACAATTACTTGAACTTGGTATGCATTTATTTAGTAAATTTATAGATATCAAAAGAGATATGTGCGATAACGTTCCATTCAGTTTAAGTAGTTAAGACAATGTGCTCTTCAAGTATCACCCATTTGTACTTTACATTAATCGTTACATAGTACCATTTTACTTATGTTATTTTGACTTTAAACGTCTTTTATATTAGTTACAATTATTTTCTATGATTAACATTTGGATTTTCCTTCCCAAGAACAAAATACGCATCGAGTGACATCTTTGTTTGTTTTTATTATATTGATTGTGTGAATAAGAGTACTTTTCAATTGTAATACATGTCTAAATGCCTTAGTGATAGACATCCTGGGGAGTCTGTAACATATGAATATCTTTTTAATCATATTATTGTTCCTATGAAATTGAAACCAACATTTTACTATTAAGTTAGTGACCTTTATCTGTCTTTCAATTAGGGAACAAGTTGGATACTAGCACACTAAGCGGATATCACACTGTTTAATGTTTTGTGGATAAAGAGTAGATGTACTTTTAAATTAAAAAAACAAACATCTAAACTACATTTTCAAACATGTCTATATATGAAATTCATCTTATCATTGTTCCCAGGTTATACGAAAATTTAAATTTAAAGTCAGATACTTATATAAGCTATAAAGCAAGTAGGTATTCCGCACAGTAAAGCTATGCAACAAGGTTCTAATTATCACATTGTTTAAGGGATGAAACCGACCATCACTACACGTATAGTTAGATAAATTAATGACTATAGCTTTTAATCGGTAATATTTATTGATAATTGATCTCGACACTATCTATTCCCAAACATTTTCTACGATACATTCATTAAGCCACATGCCCAAACCAATGTACTTGGATAATATGGGATGCAAACTTGATTATCGACCAAATACAGTGTTAATACCATGTTCTCGAGTAATTGAGTGCTAAATAACCACTCATTTGAGCAATTAGATTTTAAATGACAAAATGATATTAATAGGATTACTAAAAAAGGTAAAATCGACCGAATATATAAATAAACACAACTGTGGATTCTACTTTTACTATAGAAATATCAATTGTTTGGTGGTACATAAAATTACAACTGAATATGGAATACAAATAAAAAAAGAACAAAAAGCATCTGTGTTACTTGTTACATTGCAGATATATTATTGTTATATCTATCTTTCTATCTCAAATTGAAAGATGTTCTTGACGATACATTTAAAAAAAAACGTCTGCATAGTAAAATATACAACATGTTACCTACAGTAATCAAGAATTGGGCAATTTTATTGCAGTCTTAACTTGTTACCGAATGTGTCACTTTCTGCGTTCGGGCGCTTTAACAGTCGCTTACGAATACGGAACTATGTGACGCATGCAAATGATGTTGTTTAAAGGAGAGATCGACGGACGGGGCACACTAATGCGCCCATCATTATCACGAAAAGCACCAAATTATCGGCTTATTACTTCATGCAAATCATTTCTCAAGGGAATTCCATTTAAAGCGCCTGTCGACATAGAATTTGGTCTGTGGACACATTTGTCCTTACTACGACTTCAGGCTATTTATCGTAAACGGACAGCAATGTGGACTCTGAGCAAATTGAGTGTTCATGGGGTCTTTAATTCATACTGTTTTGGCATTTGTTTATGCGTATTGCCTTGGCAATCTTCGGATAAATATATATATATATATATTTGGGTGATATATTAAGATAATACCTGTCGTGTTAAGCTGTTTGCAACGATGTTGAACGCCAAAATAATAAAGTAAAACACTGTTGTTTTTCGATATTTTGATCATTCTAACACCAGTTGTTAATGAATATTTATCAACTTCAAAACATAGACTTGTATTGGCTAATACATGTCGCTTTTATTTTTAATAATGTTTTCTTTTTTTGTTCCCAGTTTGTTTTTAGTACAATGGTGCTTTTTATTATGAAACTCTATGATCTCACAGTTGTAAACCTTTTATAAGGCAGACTTTGTGTGATGTTTATAGTTTCAAACAATGACTGCATCGTATTTTTGAAAAGTTTTTGCATAAGGTGCTCTGAATTTTATTCTTCCGTCTGCAGATAGAGTTTGGATCTCTTATCATAGAAGTACTTGGGGTTTACCTATAAGTTTATTTTTTTTTTATTGTTAGGTTTCCTCAAGTTAATGCATACCTTGATAAGATTTACCTTTTGCGTTTTATCTTTATTTAGGATTTTTGGGATAAGAGTGAGGTTTGTGCACATAAACCGGTTTAAACCCCCATTTTACTGACCGTTCCAAGGCGGTACCTAACAATGCTTGATAAACATACCTAGTTTTTTTTATATATAGTATGTATGCACTGTGCTGTTTTTGGAGTTTTGTGCTGTTCTTCCATGTTTCTTGTTTGTGATTTTATGTTCTATGTCTTTGGCGTTTGCCCAGTACCATTAAACCGGGTTTATGTTTAAACGTTTTGCTACTGTGCTTGTTTCTGTAGCAATTTGACATTTTATGTATCTAGCGCTGTAAAATAGGACATTTAAATTATTATTAATGATATATATAAAATATTTTTAATAGTGATCATTATACCGAAATTATCAAACGCAGTTCCTAAATTGAATTAAACGAGTGCTATGTTATATCCTTTCTATATGTTATACTATCTAAAACATTTATTCAGGACGAGTTCATATCAAAAGGCGTCTTTATTTCTTGATATTAAAAACCGTTTAATGATACAGTAAAAAACTACATGTACAAGTGCAGTAAACAGGAATGTGAGCAAGCTCTCTGTTAATTGGTAGACAGCTAGTGCCAAAGCGACACTGAACGAGAGAAACAACCCGTTACGAAAATCATACATTCCTGACAAAATAGTTTGATCAATACATGATTCGTGATCACTATGGGTTGAAACTAGTAGAAGGGCGAACAACATTTTACACTTCAGGTAAAAAAGCTGGAGAAAAATCAACAAACTGTAATGTTTTTGCTACATGCCATAAATTGTATAATTGTTTAATATAGCAACGCTCATTGTGGGTAACGAAACAACCAACTAAAACAACACACAAAACCACCTTATACTGTCATACAAATACGAATAACATGTTATTTAATTATGATTTTCAATACATAGCGAACAGGAATATTAACTACGTTTACGAATAATTACTATTTAGAACATGATGATATATACAAATTACAATGAGTGCTTATCATTTTTAGAATTTGAGTCAATGGTAGTGGATAAATACAATGAATTAGATTAATGTTTTAACGAAGACGCTCAAGTGTTTTTCTTGCAATATTTGCATAACGGAGTAAACAAATGGGATCTCTGCTCTGCGACGCTTTTAAAACGCTGATGCTCTTAATATAATTGCTATCAGATTGTTAAATTGATCTAGGGCTTCTTTACAGAAAAATATATTAAAATAAAACAAAAAATAATTCTAAAAAAGTATTTCCATTAAAGAAAGCCATCAACTCTGATGGAGATCAATTATTCTTATTGACGTTATTTGACAACTGATTTTGATTCTTCCGACAAGATGTTCTTATGTATCCGCTAAGATTGTTAATATTTTGTGATATACTGCACCTTCTGACGCTTCAAAACGAAAAACATTAGTGGTTAAATGTTTCCAAAACTGTTGATTTGCTGGAGGATGTAATATAGTCAGATAAAACGCAATTAAAAGAGGTTTTAAATTATTAAACATTAAATAACTAAATATTCATATCAGCTTATAAACATTGTTTGTATTACTTAAAATTCACTCTTGCAACAATTTATTTTGTTGGGCCAAATTCAATGTAATATTTTACATTTGGCTTTGTTCTTGTATTTTCTGACTGCAATGATTTGATTTTAGGTTCTAGGGGTAACGTTTTCTCAATGCATTTTTCTTTCATTATTTACATCATAAGATTAAGTAGAAATATTCACAATTATTTACAATATAATAAAGTGAAACATTTGTTACTACACAATGATAATTTAACATGTTTGCATGGATTTCTGTTTGTTTTGGGCATAGTTTGTAATTCAAACATTATTCTCAGCCTTTCTTTGCACAAACGTTTACAAATGAACATGTTTGTTATAATCGAATTTAAAACCTCCATTACATTTGAATATTATGAAGCAACTTGTAAAGCCTTTTATACACAGTTTGTCTTATTAAAGCCGACGTTCTGCGATAGGCGCATTACAACAAATACATACTTTTGATGAATTAATTTAAAGCCCAGTAGCCAGAAAGTAAACAAGGCTTAAGTCTTAGGCCTAACATAGATGCCTTATGATATTGTATTGACCATTTTGCCTCTACCCAAAAGCATCTGTTTGCGACAATTATTCAGATTTATGTGATACTGAGAACCAAAAGCAATGACAATTAGATAAATATGTAATGAAATTAACGAACTCTACAGTCTGAGATATTCAATATCTTTTCATTGTGCTTTTAATAATTTTAGCAATACGGAGGAAATTGGAAATTTCTGAATTGGGGTTATACACATAAAATTAGACATGATGTCAGCTTAGCGTTATAACAACTACCTTGTAGACAAATATCTCTAATGTTTTCCTATTGTGATCAAATTGTAACATTTTTGTACGTGAAAAACACACTGTGAATCAAGATTATTTTTTTATTTTAATTTATTGTAAGGGGTGTTCCTTGACGTTTTTAACACTATTAGTTTTATCATTGAACCAAATTGTACCAAGTGATATCAAACGTGTGTTGTTTATCACACTGGTGACATTTAATGTTCATTGCAGTTCATCCTGTATGTTAAAAATACCGGGGCTCTAGACAAATACCGCCTGTAGCACTTGCTTTCGTAGATTTATAGGAAAAGAAGTGGCACAAATGGTTTTTAATTCCACAGGTTGATCCTCGAAATAATAATATATGGAGCTTAATTTGTTTTGTGGAATAATATTGTCTTTCATTTCTTCGAGCAGTTTATGACAATTTAGACAGTGCTGCAAATCATGACGAGTTCCGTGTGCTACCAAGTGTTCTGTAACCAAATCTTTTAGAAATGACGATAAGATTTTATCTGTGTAGAGATACTTTATTTGGTATTTGGATCACTAATGTACTTAATAAATTAGCGCATATGAATATTTATGACCACATATATTCTTGATTAAGCATAAGTGTGCTTTAAATACATTTTTGCTTTAATTCCTGGATAAAATATAAGCGCCCATATCTGTTATAATGTCTTCTGCTTTCTTTATCTTTCAGGTCAATCACCTGATGGTTATCCGTGTGATATACAACGTGGGTTTCAGTTGTTCTACCCTTGCTTCGGTTGAGCCTCTTTATATATTCTTGTACTTCAGGTACACAATATTGGTTTTTGACAATATTTGCATTTACAAGTCGTATAAGGCCCGAACTGATCCCGAGGAAGCCTTTTTTCAAATTATGTTTTTTGCAGGCCCGGAAAACACATTTATCTTTGCCTAATGTATGCATATAATTACCCTGAGGTATAATTGAATTGCAAAGCATATGACAATTTAGAAGTATTTATTAGGAGTTGTTAAAACACTTTATAGATTATGTAGTAAAACTCACAGTATATATTACAGAGCTATAGATACATGGATGCACAATGAATGTGGGCGCAATTTTATATATGTTTAATATGGATTATGTTAACATTGTAGATTGAACTTAATATACATTCAGGCCAATTACCTGATCAAAACAAATGGTAAATACAAATTTGACGAATATTTCACGTTCAATGCAAACTGTTTAAAATATGGTTGATAACATGTCACTTGTTGTAATAACTGTTATTGAATTTTAAAAAATCTTATCGTCCAACTTTATATTCATTTTAACTATGAGGCAGGCATCCATAATGTATTGTTGTGTTTCTTGAATAAAGCAGACATACTCCTTTCAATATTTATTAATGTCGAAAGCTATCCCGAGAAAAGTATTTCAGATAAATGCGGCTTTAGGCACATATGTATTTTGGTTAACAATTCTCATGTGGAAATAGAAACGGATGCTATAAATCATTCCAAGTCTGATATTTGTTTTCGATTCTGTGTTTGTAAACTCGTTTTTCACGAAACATTTTAATCCTTTTTATATATGTTCTCAGACAACAAGATTTATATCTAAAAAGAGAATATTTCTGTCCCTAACTAAATATTTTAGGAACTGATTATTCAACAGATATACCATTTCAACCTTTTGTATAGTTATTATGTCACTGATGCCTATAAAATGTATTGATTCAAGTTCTACAGAGATATCATATAACTCTGTTTCTTGACTTTTGCAGAAGCTTACGTTGCCTTAGAAACTTAATTCATTGTCACCTGATAGTGACGTTTATCGTGAAGAACATCCTATTGATAACCATGCGACATGTACTGACCTACTTGCAACAAATTACACACGCGGTAAGATATATTCCCATGCTTACCAAGGACACAAAGCCGCAGTATTTACCAATTTTGTTGTTTTTCTGTCGAGATATAGTGCCTGAAATCATACTAAAAGTAGTTTGAGTAAGTCTCATTTCTTTAAAACTTAACTGACTTTCTGTTACGATTTTCTAAATCTTTGCAAAGTGTGATAATGATTTCAGGCACTATATTATTTCTCTTTTGATATCCAGTAAATTAATGGATATCAAAAGAGAAATATGCGATAACGTTCCATTCAGTATATTTAGGTAAAACAATATGCTCTTCAAGTATCGCCCATTTGTACATTACAATAATCGTCATATATAAACATTTTACTTGTGTTATTTTGACTTAAAACTTCTTTTATTTAAGGTACAATTAATTTCAATGATTTACATTGGATTGTCTTGCCAAGAACAAAATACGCATCGAGTGGTAACTATTTTTATTTTTATTAAATGGATTGTGTGAATAAGAGTACTTCTCAATTGTAAAACATGTCTATATGTCTTACGGATAGACACTCTGGGAAGTACGTATCATATGAATATCTTTTTAATCATATCATTGCTCCTGTGAAATTGAAACCAACATTTTAGTATTAAGTTAGTGACTTTTATATATCTTTCAATTAGGGAACAAGTTGGCTTCTAGCACATTAAGCGGATATTACACTGTTCAAGGTTTGTGGGGAAGAGTACTTTTCAATTGTTAAACACATCTAAACGACATTTGGACAGATGTTTTAGGAACTCTGTATAATATTAAAAATGAACAGTTTTTATGAAAAACCGTCTTTTTTAACACTATATTATCAATCTATATATGAAATTCATATTATCATTGTTCCTGGGTCAGATACTTATAAAAGCTATGCAACAAGTATGATTTTCGCCTAGTAAAGCTATGAAACAAGGTTCTAATTATCATATTGCGATAGGGATAAAACTGACCATTACTGCACGTATAGTTAGTGAAATTAATAACCCTAGCTTTAAATCGGTAATATTCATTGATAATTGATCTAGACACTATCTATTTCCAAACAGTTACTACGATACGTTCATTAAGCGACATGCCCATATCAATGTGGTTGTATAATATGGGATGCAAACTTGATTATCGACCAAATTCAGTGTTAATTACTATGTTATCAAGTAATTGAGGACTAAATAACCATTCATTTGTGTAATTAGATTTTAAATGACAAAATCATATAAATATGTTTAATTAAATAGGTCGACCGAATATATAATAAAAATTATTTACATATGGAAATAATTTCATTTATTAAGACGGAATAAATTGTTTTCTCTTTTTATCTACGATTTCTCGGAAATACTTCCTAGATACGGGTAAACACACGTGGTTGCCCGGAAATCAACATGCGGAACGCTCCGGTCATCCGATTACTTGACCACGTGACTAGCCCGGCACGTTCTTTTCTCGCTAACCTTCGAAGGAGTAACACGTGGAAAAAATACCGAAAAAATATTATTTATTTGTTTTTGAGTTAAGTTAAAAGTTTGTGAAAATGCCAGGACGGGGGAGAGGAGTTAAGAGGAGGAAAACTAGGCAAGCGGAAACGGAGCCAGAGGAAGAGCTGAGCAGCCCGCTGGACGACGTGTCCAAAGGTAATAAAAACGTTGTTGACTTTGAAGAGATTCTTCAAAGATCAAATGTGTTAGAAACAAATACATCGTTTAACATAGGGTGTGGTGCGGTAGCGGGGAATACCCCCGAACTTGTAGCAGCGTCCTCCACCGTCCCTCCCCTGCCTGCCCCCATTACACATCTGCCTTGCGCGCCGGGGGGACCTAGTCCAATTAGGTTAGCCCCCGACGACGTAGCAGCCCACGTCCCCGACCTAATTAGAAGTCAGATCAGGAGGGGAGAATTCGTAAATTTGGCTCTGCTTCTGAAAGGTTCGCTCGAACTTACCGATTTCTGTTCGGGAACAACTTTACAATTGACGGCGGAAGGCCAGTTGCTCTCTAGGCCGAGGGAATGTAGGGATAAAATCGGCACGATCGAGAAATGGACCGATGCTTTTATAATATACATGTCCATATACATTCAGGCCAATCCATCTAAAGCATCCGAGCTACTGCAATACATGTGGACGATTAGAGAATGCGCGGGACGCCAGGGCGGGCTGGCGTGGCGCAGCTACGACGAACAGTTTAGGCTACGGCAGGCATTCGAACCCTCATCATGGGCACATATTAACACGGACTTATGGTGGCGATGCATGTTAATGCCGGCCGCTGCCACGCCTGCCCCAAGCCCAAGGGGAACCTTTCCAAGCAGAATGGCGAGAGTGTGCCATTTTTACAACATGGGCAGCTGCACGTGGCCTAACTGTAGGTTTCGGCACATTTGCTCTTCCTGCGGCCAAGGTCACTCAGCATCAGTATGCACATTATCTAACCGCGTACCACAGCGCGCCCAGTCATTTCATACGTCACAACATTTCAATGTCCCGCGCCAGCCCTTTCGCGGGCGCCATCCCACCTCATTCAATGACAACATTAGGGGAGCAACACCACGTCATTTCTAACCCGAATACTTGGGACATCGCGCTTTCACCAATCGATTTGACTACATTACACATTCACTTATCTTCCTATGACGAACAGGAGGCAATTTTCTTAGAAAACGGGTTTAAACACGGGTTTAGTCTGCAATACCAGGGCCCTCGCCTGGGTAGGGAAGCCACTAATCTTAAATCAGCCAGAGAACAGCCAGATATTGTAATCGATAAAATTAATAAAGAAATTTTAGCTGGCAGAGTAGCGGGTCCTTTTGTTGTTAAACCATTCAAAAACCTTGTAGTTTCACCCATAGGCTTGGTACCAAAGAAAGAGCCAAATGAGTTCAGAATGATACACCACCTATCCTACCCTGCCGGATCCTCAGTAAATGACCACATCGATCCGAAAAAACGCATCCGTACAATATACAAGTTTCGACGAGGCGGTCAAAATGATACAAACCCTAGGCAGGAATTGTAAGATTTTTAAAGTCGACATAAAGAACGCATTTAAATTGCTACCGATACGACCGGAGGACTTTGAACTCCTCGGCTATAAATTTAATGACCGGTATTTCATTGACAAAACACTTCCTTTTGGCGCTTCAATCAGCTGTGCGACTTTTGAGCGTTTTTCAACTTTCCTGGAATTTTGCGTAAAAATCAAATCAGACTCAGGAATGCTAATTCACTATCTAGATGACTTTCTAGGCGGGGACAAAGACACAACAGCGGCTAACGCCCTACTCCAGTTGTTTATAGAAGTAATGCAGGAATTAAAAGTCCCCTTAGCCCATGAAAAAACCGAGGGCCCTACAGAGGCCTTAGTTTTCCTAGGTCTCGAACTTGACACAAGGGAAATGGTAGTACGCGTACCGACGGAAAACGTCGAAAAAATAGTGGGGTATATCCAAAATATCATGGCCAAACAATCAACTACTCTGAAAGAAATGCAATCACTGATCGGGTCCCTCAATTTTTGTTGTCGTGCGATACCGTTAGGGCGCCCCTTCTGCAGGAGACTGATTAACTCAACATGCGGTCTAACCAAGCCTTTCCACCACGTCCGTTTAAAAAGGTCCGTTAAGCTAGACTTAAAATTATGGCTCAATTTCTTTAAAAAATTCAACGGCATTTCAGTATTTCATGACCAATTCTGGCTAACAAACGATGACGCAGAGTTATATACGGATAGCGCCGGGGGAAACGGACTAGGATTTGGCATCAACTTCCGGGGGCACTGGGCATGCGCACGCTGGCCCGAATCATGGGAGAAGGAAGGTTTACTCAAAGATATCACCGTCCTAGAGATTTTCCCTATTATGGTTGCTATTTTCATTTGGGGGGAGGGGCTCAGAAACAAAAAGTAAGATTTAATTGCGATAATATAAGTGTCGTCCACATCCTAAACTCATTTTCAGCCAAGTCGGATAAAGTGATGGATATTCTTCGGGTTTTGACATTGAAATGCCTCCAGTTCAATATTCTTTTGAGGGCGTCTCACGTACCTGGTTCAAAAAACTTAATATGCGATGCCCTTTCACGCTTCCAGATCGCGCGTTTCCGAAAGCAAGCACCGGAAGCGGACGCGGAACCCCATCCCATCCCGCCCCATCTTTGGGAAATCTTCAAAAAAGAGCTGACACACTTTTGCGATGTTCTTTAGCAGACAACACGCGCAGGACATATACCACAGCGTTAAACGCGTTCCAAGCATTCCTCGCGAAATATAACTTAAAACAAAACATGCCGATACCCGCACCTTATTTAGTTTGGTTCATAGCATACTGTTTCGAAAATAACTGCGCAGCGACTACAATAAAAACTTACGTGGCGGGTTTAAATTACATACACAAAATAAACGGCTTTCAGGACATACACTCTATGTTTGTGGTCAATAGGTTACTCGAAGGTTGTGTGAGAGCTAAAGGACATTCGCGGGATGCGAGACGCCCCATCACAAAATCAATATTGACCGAAATCATCGCAGCATTGCCTAGTGTGTGTTATAACGAATTCGAAGCTAAGGTTTTTAAGGCAATATTCTCAATGGCCTATTTCGGCCTCTTCCGCATCAGCGAACTGGTAGCGACCACACTTAGCGGTTCGTCCAATCAAATTAAGCGAAAAGACGTAGCCATCACAACCAACGAGGAATTCATGTCGGTGACCTTACGAATACATAAAACCAGTCAGCACGGTCCACCGATCACGTTGAAACTCCCCCGGGAAAAAACACACCCATGTCCAGTATTAGCTATGTTAGAGTACCTGTCACTTAAACCTGCGGGAACATCAGCCTTTAGTCACAGCAACGGACTTCCGGTCACTAGACAACAGGTAACCGCTGTCTTAAACACATGTCTAACGAGAGCCGGCCACAGTACCCAAAACTTTAAGACTCACAGCTTCCGTATCGGCCGTGCGACCGACCTAGCCATACGCGGCGTACCAGAGACAGACATTATGAAACTTGGTCGTTGGTCGTCCCAAGCATACAAGAAATATATCCGTGTGTAAGCTAGAAGGGGCGATATCTGGGCCTCACGCATTACATTCGTACAATTAAATAACATTTATTAACGAATAGAATATACAAAACCCGCACTGAAATACAAATACAACGCAACCCTACATTAAATAATTATTTCACTCGTAACACGGTATGTCTAATTCTGTAATATAGATATCTGGGTTTTGGGCGACTCGCTACCCAGGCGCGCGGGACGGTACGCACAGGAGAGGGGCTCGCCGAACCTGCGGTTGCCGCGGACCATCGCCTGGCTGGGCGTCGGGGGCATCGGATGGGAACGTTTCCGCAGGGCCGTAGAATCCAATGTCCTTTTGTGCGAGCCACCCAAAATAATAGTTTTGCACCTAGGCGGCAACGATTTAACTGTGTTTCCGCTAACGAAAATATTTAACTCAATTACTCGCGAAATACGCTACCTTAGATCCGCATTTTCCAGCGCCGTTATAGTCTGGGTAGATAAACTACATAGATTTCAATGGCGAAACCCACGCCAGTTAACGTCATCACAAATCAATAAAAAGAGAATCCGCGTTAATCGCCACGGGCGCAGTTGGGTAAGGTCGACAGGCGCACACGACACGCTATCCATAGATATAGGTTTAGATACTCCGGGTTTCTTCGCGGCCGACGGCGTTCACCTGTCGGCAGTGGGCAATGCTATGTATATCGACGCACTAAGAGATGTTCTGCTTAAGCACATAGAATAACGCTCCGTAAAGCGCAATTACATTAACATAATCTCGCGGTTTAAAAAATATATATATATATTCAGAATTTTGGTGGATAAATTTAGAAAATTTATTGTGGCGTAAAATTCTGGCGGCAGGCGAATAACAAATCTTTTAAACTGAATTTAGCCAGATTTCTAACCAATACTTATTATACAAGGTCTGCTCTCCCAAACTGCGGGTAAAGGAACTTCGGCTCAATTGTCTTACTCGTGGTGCTGGGACTGCATTCCAATTAGTTCTTATTTATTTGCATTAGTTAGGTAACGCCGTGCTGTAAATGTGTTAAACGTGTCTATGTGTAAGTACGCTTGCATGCAGGTGCCGGTGCTTTGGTTCACCGACCAGACATGTGTCAAGCTTGTTGTGTCATGTGTATAAATGTACGCTTGCATGCAGGTGCCAGTGCTCTGGTTCACTGGCCAGTCATGTGTCAAGCTAGTTTCCGTGTCAGTCCCCAGACTTGCATGTGGCAGAAAACCGCGTGGTGTTTTTCTGCCCATTCAAAACATGTGTCAAGTCAGGGACGTCTGTTTGTTTTACTGTACGTGTATGCACGGCGAAAAAATTTTCACTTTCGATACGCATAACTTGTTCAACTGGGCCGGGATTTTACGTCACAAGCCACATGACCATTTACGCCACTCTGATAATCTCTTTACTATATATGTATATTGCCATGCTATGGACAATCGCATTGCTGGTGTTGTTTCGTTTTGTTACATAATAAACAATAAGTTATTGTATGGTTTGTCTGATTTATTCAAATCCATTTTGAATGAAAAAAAACTTTTAGAATATCAATTGTTTGGTCGTACATAAGATTACAACTTAACAAGGATTACAGATAGTAAAAAAGAAAGAAATCAATATCTGTGTTACTTGTTTCTATGCAGAAATATTATTGTCATATATATTTATCTTAAATTGAAAGATATTTTTGGCATAACATTTAAAAAAGTCTGCATAGAAAACAACAACAACATGTTTTCTTTAGTAAATCAATAATTGGGTAATTTCATTGCGGTCTAAACTCGTTAACGAATTTGTCACTCTCAGCGTTCGGGCGCGTTAACAGTCGCTAACGAATACGCAACTATGTGACACATGTAATGATGTTGTTTAAAAGAGGGAACTTATGACGGGGCACAACAATGGCGCCCCTCATTATATTAGCATTCGGTGTTGTCTTATTCGTATCAGGATAAATGATAAACGTAAATATAAATCAGGATATTTTAATTATTATTAATGATATAAATAAAATATTTCATTTGTGATCATTATACCGAAATTATCAAACTCATTTCCTAAATGGAATTAAACGAGTGCATGTTATATCCTTTGTATATGATATACTATCTAAAACATATATTTGGGACGATTTCATATCAAAAGGCGTCTTTATTTCTTGATATTAAACACCGTTTAATGATACAGTAAAAAACTACATGTACAAGTGCAGTCATAAAGAATGTAAGCAAGCACTTTGTTAATTGGTACACTGCTAGTGCCAGAGTGACACTGAACGATAGAAACAACCCGTAACGAAAATCATACATTCCTGACAAAATAGATTGATCAATACATGATTCGAGTTCACTATGTGTTGAAACTAGTAGAAGGGCGAATAACATTCTACACTTCAGGTAAAAAGCTGGAGAAAAATCAACAATATGTAATCTTTTGGCTACGTGCCATAAATCGTGTTATTGTTTAATATAGCAACGCTTATTGTGGGTAACGAAACAACCAAGTAAAGGAACACACAAAACCACCTTAAACTGCCATAAGAATAACATGTTATTATCTTATGATTTTCAATCCATAGCGAGCAGGAATATTAACTACTTTTATGAATAATAACTATTTAGAACATTATGATATATACAAATAACTGTTAGTCATCATTAATTTTAAAATTTGAGTCAATGGTAGTGGATGAATCCAATGTATTAGATTAATGTTTTCACGAAGACGATTAAGTGTTTTTCTTGCAATACTTGCATTACGGATCAAGCAAATGGAATCTCTGCTCTGCGACGCTTTAAAAACGCTGATGCTCTTAATATAATTGCTATCTGATTGTTAAATTGATCTAGGGCTTCTATACAGAAATAAGGCAAAAATTAATTCTAAGAAAGTATTTCCATTAAAAAAAGCCATCAGTTCTGATGGAGATCATTTTTTCATATCGACGTTATTTGACAACTGACTTTGATTCTTTCGACAAGATGCTGTACCTGCTGACGCTACAAAACGAAGAACATTAGTGGTTAAATGTTTCCGAAACTGTTGATTTGCTGGAGGATATAATATTGTCAGATGAAAACGCACTGGAAAGAGGTTTTAAATGATTAAACATTAAATAACCAAATATTAATAAGAGCTTATAAACGTTGTTTGTATATTTTAATTCACTCTTGCAACAGTTTTTTTTTTGTTTTGGCCAAATTCAATGTAATGTTTTACATTTGTTTTATTCTTGTATTTTCTGACCGGAGTGATTTGATTTTAATAGTATACCATTTAGGTAAAAACTCTTTTAAAAAAGCTTTTATTAGTTGATACGTATACAATTGAGGGCCTATCTGAATTCATAGATGCGCCTTTTTGCTAATACCATTAAACAGAGTTGCACCTTTATAATCATAAATGCGCTATTATGTTCATACCGTCAGATACAGGTGTACCTTTATTTTCATACATGCGCCTCTATGGTCATTCCATCAAACAGAGAACTTATGTAGTAGCTTTAATTGATAAGTTTTGGTCAAGGGTTAGATTGATATCTTGTAGATCGGAATATTTCTTCCCCCGAGTATACTTATCGCTTACATACATTTTATGTAGGCAACCTCAGTATTTATATATTAAGATATTTATATGTAAAAAGAATGAACGTAAAGCGGCGAGATCAACAATGAAAATGACCGGTGTCCGCTGCCTTGTGACGTTGATTTTCCTATATATTTAAATAGTCATGCTTTCAATCAAGTTCCTAGAAAAATATATCACAGCTTATCTCGTACCGTAATTGGAGCGATTCCATTAGTGTATTCATAACACAAAAGCTGAGTTATTTTGAAAAGCGCGAACTTATTGTAAGCAACAAGTGTTTGGAACTATTCGCAAGTTATTGACTATCCGATATTCACGTGAAATTTCAGGATTTTGGTATTATGACCGGAGAATGACCAACAATTCACAATTGTAGTTTGAAAAAAGTTGCAAACTGTCTTATAATTATGTAAGGCCCGTTTTCCTTATTTGATTGAAGGTTCGTGTTAAAACAGCAAAGCGATAGCAAATCACGATTACGTTATGTTACAATTTATTAGATTTTGTCTGAACGCAAAACTAATTAAATTAAACATTGTTATGAAGATTACCCAGACGCTTCTATGGTTTTGCTTACAATTGGTTCACAATATTCGGCAACTGTTATTTATGGCAGCATTACTGAGCAAATACGCGTCAAAATTTACAACTACTATAGTAACTGAATACTTGGATGTAAGTCTAAAACAAACTAGTGAAAAACAAGACACTTCCGTAGCTGGAAAACATGCAGTTGGCGTTTACTGTATACATTCGTTGTTACAAATTAAGTTACTGTCACGGAAACAGTATATACCTACTTTTACAGACTTGTAAGGAATCTGGAGATAAAACAACACAGTCACGCTCACATAGATTTGAGTGGTATGCCATTTTTCTTATAATGAAACGAGAAGAACGTGTTCCATCTTTAAAACGATGAGCCCTGTCTACCTAAGATTTACCTCCATTTGAACAACAGCCAGTAAGCATTTACTAAAGTCATATCTGTTATAAAATTAGTATCTGTTTTGTAACAATCTAAGTTCGTGTTGACAAAAACAAACCAACATACCTCGATTTTTGAGAGAACTGTTTGACGTTTGTTTTTATAAAAATAAGATGTACATTGCCTTTCTGGAAGTCATGTGCCCTCTCTAGCAATCATGTACCCCATTTTGCAACTTAAATTTCATGTGGCTATACTGCCTTGCCTTACACATCTACATTTCCCTTGTTAAACTTTAGGCTAATTGGGCCATGATTACAAACAGTCATAAGTCTGAATTCAGACTCAAGTGGCAATACTGCAAATCTACCTTTCATTGTAACTTTCCTTTTAATTTAATATAGCTGATTAATTTTGCTGGATTGCATCACTATTAAAAGTAGTGTGTGATTGGAAATTGTATAATGTCATATTTGCGACATGGTCCTCTACTACTGGATTTTAAAGCATGTGCATAAAATCACGATATATAATGCTTCTACGTATTCAAAACATTAAATGACATATTAACACAGTATTGCATGTTTTATATGTTTCTTAAAATGTATGTAAGGCCTCAACATAGTTCTTGTAAACATTGTCCTTGTCAATCTTGTATCCTATTGGCCTGGTCTGTAATTTCGATTGAATTACTTGGCCCTTGAAACTCCCTTTGTAAATAATGCTATGTATAAGATTTTTAACAGTTCGTGAAACTACAAAATGTCCATTTTTACATTTCCACTGCAAAGACATACCTGAACAAAGCCAGCAGCCAGCCATACTACGATCAATCTTTACTGAACAAGAAGCAAATGCCAGAACAGCTCAGTCAACCAACAGACGAAACAAACAAGAAAAACTAAAACGTTAACATATCGTTTATCAAAAATACAATGACAACTACATGGGCATGACCAGACAATACATCTAGACAAACCTGCTTAAAAAGATTGCCTGTCTACAATGTACTCAGTCTGAGCTTGAATGGCATGTTTCCAGAAAATATTTTCATAGCAACGAGGCATGGGCATGTAAAGCAATCTACGAATAGTACATTCCTTCCGGATGAAGAACCTTTGCCAATCGACCACGAGGTAGTTATAAATGTGTTGGGAAGCGCAATAAAACGTTACTTTGACAGATCGATAACAAATTAAATTTAAAGTTTAAATATAAGTTAAAGGTAGAACATTTTCATACTTGTAAGAAGTTTACAGAATATATTCAAACTGCTTACAACGTGTTTCCAGCGGGCCGAGAACCCCAAAATACTACGCAATTTCTGTTCATTTGTTAAAACTGTAATTCTCATCAATCAAGAATGGTATTAATTGGAGGTCTAATAGGCTGAAAATGTAAGTTTAAATATTTGATTTGTTTAGCTTTCCTTTTAAAAATATTTTATGTAAGTTGGTACGAAATTCGCCGAGAAATTTACTGAGTTCACAAGCATAATTCATAGGATGTTAAGCTGATTGCTTTGTTATTTGAAAACTTTATATTTCCTGTTTGTCTCATGGAGCAATTTATATGGAAATTGGCTGATATAGCTCGTCATACAGTGAATATAATACTATTCATATATTGCATGAATCTCAACGGTATTTGCTTAAACGTTTGAGATGCATACATATCAAAAACAAAACTTGTAAGTTTTATCAACTTCTGTGGATATCTATTTGTCGGTTGACATTTGTGCACTAAGAAAAGTCGATAAAGCACGATAATGTTCACACAGTTTCCCCATTTCTTGTCATTATTGAACATCACGCATGATGTCGGAAAATTGAAACGCCAATTTTAATTTGTCAATTTTCGTCTGGTTGACTTGTAGATAGGCAAAGTAATTCGGAAAAACATTTTTAAAACGAACTGCATCACACAATATATGAAAAATATACTTATCATTTGAATATTTAAGAATATAATATTTGTTATGACACAGGGGTATTATTTCATCTTTGAATGGATTCCTGTTTGTGTTTGGCAATAAGATTGTAAGCACTACTTGTAGCCCTTTCTTACACATACATTTACAGAAGAATATTTCTTGCGTATATAATCAAGGTGTCTGATAGCTGCATAACTTTAATTCATAGTTTTGATATTTGAATAGAAAGCCCAGTAGCCAGAAATTAAAAAGTTATCCTTTTAAGAGGCTCAATGTAAAGGCCGAACATCGATGCCCAGTGTCCCTATATATGTTTCTGTCATTTGGCCCATACAAATCTCTAAATAACACCAAACTAACACGGGAACACCAGGCATGCACAACTAACAACAATCTGTGTATTGTATTGTGTAGCCTTAGGCGATCCATTGATTGAAATTATGTAAGAAGATATGCAAGTAACCGCATTTACTGTTAAATACGAAATTGGGTCGATCAATATTAGAATTTAATGCGTCAACGTGTCTTCAGTTATGTACACTGCAATATCTTGCGGATATATTCGAATGTAATATATTTCTAAAAGGCGTTAGCTTTGGCTGCATTTGTTAACTGACCTTTCAGTCCATGAGACATGTCTTTGATTGTTGTATTGCCCTTTTCTTCTCATCTTGTTATTGTCGTACACATCACAATGTGGCGATGATGAGCGAAAATACCAAGCTGCTGGACTCAATAGGGTTTCTGACTGAAGTGTGTTTTTGCAGGATTGCGCCACTTTATACCATAATGCTGACTTGTATCACTCGTCAGTAATAAGACCATAAAAGTCACATTAAGCAAATGCTTTAGGTTTTTGTCTAGACGAAGTAACAATACTTTCAAGTTGCTCTCAATTAAGAAGAGCGCGTATTCGAGATTCTTTCTGAAGTTCTATGAATGTATGTTTGCATGTATTCTAATAATGCTTTGTTACACTTTTAAAGATTCTGTTTCTTTGTAATAATATTAACTTCTGCCCTGTGAATGTCGATTAATATATAATTCAAAATAGGTCAATGGACCCATTTGTCATTTACCATAGAATAAAACAAATCGTAAGTAGATATCTAAAAATCTTGTTAGTTTTGAAAACTCGTAACGCAGATTACAGCACGATAGAAACGCACATAGGAAATATATGTGGAAGCACATAGCGTTATCAACTTTAATCGAAATGACATTTCTTGGGGCAGATTTTGAGCAGTTCGAACGTTATGACCAGTTAAATAAAGATAGCAGATTATATTCCATATCCAGGTTATCTTGTTTTAAATTGATATGTTTGTTTAATGGAAAGTATTTCAGAAAAATGCGGTTTCAACACGTTTGTTGTCCGGCTAACAATTCTCATTGTGCAGCTGATTTCTTCAATAATGAAAAAAGAATATTTTTTTCTTACGTATGTTTTGACTCTGTGTTTGTAAACTCGTTTTGCAAAAAAAAACCTTTTAGTGACGCTTTCATGTCTGTTCTCAGATTACAAGCGTTATTATACTAAACATGTTTCTGTTCGTAATTGTTTGATTCATTTCGTTTTGACATCTCGAAGAATATTACACAGCATTTATATATGTATTATTGTTTTATTATATTTTGATTGTTTTACCTCCATGTTTGTACAATGATATTTTTTATCATTTGACTAATTGAAGACATACTTTTAAACCTTGATAAGGCGAGCTATGTCTGATAGTTGTCTTTGATTGACTTTATCTTACCTACAAGGACCTACTTTGGCAATATACACCTATTTGCATCCTCTTTTATCCCTTCAACAATTGCTCGTTGGAACGAGCTTCTTGTACATGTCAGAGAATCCGATACACTTCCCATTTTCAAACGTAAACTTTCTTCTCTTTATAAGATACCAGATGTTCCGTCCTTTTTTTATGAAGCCACATTTTAATCATTCATGTTTTGCTTTATTCTTCATTGTTTTCAAGTTGATGCTTGTTCTGATGATGCTATTTATATTTTTATTTAGTAATAATTGATCGATTATGGGACAAGTGTGGGGTTATGTCCTAACTAGTTTAAGTCCCCAGTAGGCTCGAGTTCCAGTGAACTCATGTATCACTGACCGTTTCAAGACGATAATCGCATCATGTACTGGAAAAGCAATTGTAATGAGGGTATGGTTTGTTTATGGTGTTTGTTTTTGTGTATTTAGTGTTAGTTTGTTTTGGGCGTTTGTTTTTGTGTATGTGATGTGAATGTGTTTGTGTACTATAATTAATCGTCGTTTTAGCCCTTGCCTTTTGCCCCTAAACAGGGTTTATGTTTTGAGTTTGTGACTACAAGACTTGTCCCGGTAGTTTTCATTATATTATTTGTAATTATTTATTCAAATTGCTATACCATTTCAACCCTCTTAAGTTTTAATTGAGTTTTTGTTCTATGAATAATACTTAGTAAATTGATTAAATACTTCACAAATGCAATATGATATGACACAGTCTCTGTTACTTTTGCAGAAACCTGCGTTGCCTAAGAAACGCAATTCAAAGCCACCTGATGGTGACGTTATCATGAAGAACAACCAATTGATCACCATGCGACATTCACTCTCATACAACCAGCACACGCAGTAAGGCATTCGCCCATGCTTTTCAAGAACATTAGCAGCAATGTATACCAATGTTGAATTCTGTTGCGAAAAACTGCATGAAGTTTTAAAGATCTGAAAGGACAATTACTTGAACGTTTCTAGATGCATTCATAGTAGATTTGTGGATATCAAAGAAGAAGTATGCGATAAAGTTTGGTAAGTTATGCTTTACATAAGAGCATATACATATACATGCGATACGCCCATGAGTTATTGACATTCTTGATTATCGTTTACATTATTCACCCTTTACCTTTATTATGTTACCTTTAAACTTCTTTTTTGGTAAGTATCAGTGTTTCATTAATATCATTATAGGGATTGCCGTTGTCAAATACAATTGGCGCATCGAGTTTTAAGTATTCATCAAAAATGTACAATCATTACCCTTGTCTTGTATCTGGAATTGTGGATAAAGAGTACTGGTTTTTTTAAATGTCATTTGGTATCAAGCCTTGTACCTCCGTTCTATTTTTCGACTTCTTGACATGTCACTGTAGTTTCCACTGTATAACTGAGATCTCTGTATTGTATTAAACAAGAAAAGCTATTATCATTAACAATTGCCATTATAAGAACTGTTTTATGTATCCATCTTCTCTTTAATCGACTATATTTGGATCAATTGGCTGCTAGTACGAAACTGAAACTATCAGCAAATTAGTGACTGCAATTAGAGAACAGGTTAGTTTTCCGCCCCAGAAAACGATTAAGTGTTCAGATGTATTTTAAATTTCAAATATGCCACTCTCAACATTCAGACGCTACCGATTAAGGAACTTTGTGACGCGTGCAATGATGATGTTTACATGAGGGAGTAAACAACGATTGTGTTCCTGATTATCTATAAAAAAATCTCGGGTAATGTCTTTATAGAATTCATATCTCAAGTGTTCCTGGTGATCAGTTTAGTGCCTAGTTTTAGTTTAAAATCAAGGTGTGCTTTTCAATATTTCTCTTGGTTTTATGTATGTCCTGAAGATAAAGAAATGTTTATAAATGCATCTACCGTTTTAAATCTGATTGATTAGACAGAAAGGCAAATAAGTCTATGTTGTGTCTTTATTTACTCATCAGCAATACCATCAACACTTCTTAAGAGTTTTTCGACTCTAGTTTGTCACTAAAATGATATAAGTGTAATAGTGTTGATCAAAAGGTAGACTCTTTCAAATATACCTTATACTACATATACATCTGGCACCAATTTCTCGAAACTTCTTAAGTCCCTTATAACAGGATTAAGCTAAACCCACTATTTTCATTTTTCAATATTTTGCGTTTTAAATACTCCTTTAAAAGTTTTAATCCTTTAGATAGGAATAATCGTTACGTTTATCACAATAAACTATTTTTCACTTATCAAAATTCACAATAAGTATTATTTTGGCTGCTTGAAATAAGCAACTTAAGCCTGTTAAGCTTAAGAAGTTTCGAGAAATTGGGGCCTTTACATATATCAACATCTTTTAAATAAACCTCCAATTACCCTTTTCGTTTTCACAAGTCAATGGATCCTGGCATCATTATCAGTTAATGCCTACATTGCTCATATTTTACATGACAAAAAGTGTTATTGACCTAATAAATACCTTAAATTAAAGTGTCCTCGAAAATATCTTTAAGGGACCGTCCACATAGACAAGACATTTTTCCTATCGTAAATCAATAATAAGGCAATTTCATAGCGGTCCAAATCTGTTGAATAATGTGTCATTCTCAGTGATCAGATGCATATTAAAACATTCACGAATATGGAACAATGTGACGCGTGCATGAATGTTGTTTTAATGAGGGAAGAGGCACAAGCGATGTGTCCATCATTATCACGAAAATTACCAGGTCCTCTGTTTATTACTGTATGTAAATCATTTCTTAAGGGAATGCCAAATAAACCGCCTAAAGAAAAAGTGATGATTGGTGATAATTCACATCACAAGCTTTTGTCCCTAGTTTAACTCCGTGACAATTATCGTAAACCGAAAATGTTTCTTTGCATTTTTTGTGACATTTTATTCAATTGTGTTATGCACTGAAGAAAAAAAGTTTATAAATGCATCTATATTTTTATCTGATTGATAAAATGCAAAGGATAAGGCTTCTTTCTGTATTACAGCTTCTTTAATGATTTACAGTTTTCCGACAATAATCGGTCCAAATATATATGAGTGTTGATTAAAACGTCAATGTTTTAAAATATACTATCGATACATATGTACACCTTTAAATATTCGTTAAAACCTTAAATTATCAAACAAACGCTTTATTTTCTGCATGGATAGTTGTTTCGTGGTTTACTGTCCGTATATATGTTTACTAGCACAACCCCCTATGAATTACTATAACGAAAGGCATTCTCCAACTAATCAATACATTATTTGTAAGAGTTAAATACCAAAACATGTTCACGGTGTCAGAGAAAGTGCTGTCAGAGGCACCGAGAATTATCAAACAAACGCTTTCATTACTTCATGGATAGTTGTTTCATGATTTACTGTCCGTATCAAATGCTTACCAGCACAAACCCCTATGAATTACTATAACGAAAGGCATTCTTCAACTAATCAATACTCTTTATTTGTAAGGTTAAATACCAAAACATGTTCATGGTGTCAGAGAAAGTGCTGTCATAGGCACCGATATAATGGACAGCTTGAGGCGCTTTTCTCTCTTTAAACATGCTAGCCATGATATTCTAGCTTTCATATCGTTCATGTCATTTTTCACCGGTCAACTCGATGAAAAATGACCGAAATAACCCTAACCCTTACCCTCACCCTTGTTTATTAAAAGGCAAATTTCTACAAAAATGCAATAATTGTTAACAGGAACATTTTAAAAGGACTCTCATAGTATATATAGGAATAGACGCAAAACATCATGATTTAATTCAATTTTGTTTTTCAGTGGGTATGTAAGACATTGATCAGCCTGTTTAACTTCGCAACGGCGACCACCTTCTTCTGGATGTTTGTTAAGGGGCTCTACCTGTACGTGATAATCGTGTGAACGTTCTTTGCAGATAAGATAAGACTAGCATATGTTTTCCTTTACTATTGGCTGTGGTAAGATAAGTTATATGACGTATCGTTCATTTAAGGTATTCTAAATATTTAAAATAAAACATACAGATCTACAAATATTAGGAGAGTGAGATACAAACATGGACTCATGACTTTCTTTTAGTTGTGTGGAGACGAACACAATTATTTATGTTGGCCTTGTGGAGTTGTATGAAAAACGACCGAATTGAACCCCTTAACAGCTCTATGGTTGCTAGTCTAAAAAAGAAAGATTAAGCTAATAAATATAATGATAATAATTATAATAATATATATGCTGTGGTCTAGTTTGAGAAAACATGGTGTCATAGTATTGCATTACGTAATCGGAAATTTCAAAGTTAGACCTTGTATGGAAGATTATAAGTTATCGTCCACTAATCTATCCTCAACAATGTTGATTCGGGGCTTTACATGAACTGAACTATTAAATGTCTTCCTATATTTCTACTGACAAGGTTCTGGAAAGGGTTAACACAATTAACATTTATTTAACTCAACTAAAACATGTAGTGATATCTTCATTCTGATATACTTAAAGACAATACGGTATTTATTTATTTTCCAGAAACGCCTGCAATGAATATTGATGCCTAGGTAATTGTAAAGTCCAGATTGGAAGAAGGAAAGAACATAATTAGTATTTACGGTTGCAATTACTTGAGCGGTAACAATACAGACTACATGAAATTAAAAGTTATGTTCCAGGCTAACGTGTGATATAGTTTGGATTTTTTTGCAAAATAATTTCTCTCTACAAAATTCATCATGTTCAAAGTAATATGAGTAAAGAAATTGTCAGTTTACAATAAGATTTTTATATTTATTGCAAGTTTATCCATGATCAAGACAGTGCCATTCAACCGGGATTATGTTTTAACATTTTGCTACTGAGCTTGGCCTTTACCCAGTGCCATTAAACCGGGTTCATGTTTAAACCTTTTGCTACTGTGCCTGTTTCTGTAGCTTTTCGCATAAATAAAAATCAAATAGCGCTAAAAGTCTTATTATCTATTCTCCTCATTGTGTTAAAACTTTCAACCTTGAAGCTTCCTCGCTTTGGATAATAACGTAAATAGAAATGTGGAATATTAATCTTCAGTGCTGCTTTATAAGGGAAGCATGATAAATGGCTGCATTCAAGACTACGACTCTAGCCATGGATTGGGCCTAAAAATACCAAACTTCATTTTAATCTGAATACCTTCAGAAAGATTAGAAGTTTGATTATATCTTGATATTTATGAAAACTACACTGGTCAGTATTTTTCTGCAGTTGAATCTGATTATTAAGTTCATGACTTAACAAGATTACATAAGAACTAATTAATATAACTTAATATAAACATTTCGTTTCTTCTTTATTTGCTAACAACTTGTTGGCTATTTGTTCTTTTTATCGCATAACACCTTCTGTATCGCAGAGCTTGCTCGTTGCAGTATATTGGTTTTAAATTGGAGAAGTAAGCTTGTTTCTGTAGTTTTTCAAATAAGTTTGGATAATTTAGAAAATTATAGTGTTTATGCTTTACAACTTCAAATTACAACGGAATAAATTAGTTTTGAAATAAAATGGTTTATTAAAAAAAAACATATTTACTAAAACTATGACATTTTTAAGAATGCGGAAATCTTTAAAAAGGCAGATTGACATTGAATGAGACCATCATATAGCGATGAAATCCGGGATCATAGCAAATTCTGCTTTCTTTCAAGTGATGATAAAAATATGTTAATCTTGAAGTTTCATGTAATTTTAATTGATACATTAAAGCATATCAGGAATAGCATTCATGTGTCAGAATCATACCGAAATATTCATTTAATACCTACACTAAATATATTACTGTTTAACAACAGTTGCATGGCGTTTAGAAGAAGCGATTTTCACGGTTTAACGACGCCCGATCATTAAGTACGAAATTCATGCAGGCATCTTACGGCGGGTGGACCAGAAACAGCGAATATGGGCACACATTATCCAGTTAGAAGTACTCCAGTCAAAAGTTCCCACCAGAAAGTAAACCACTAACGGACACTAATGGGGACTCGGATCAAATTGAGCTCTTTTATTACGGTTTGTTGAGATATTTGTTAATGCGTATTATTGCGTATTCCCTTTTGAACCTTCGAATATACATTTGGGTGAAATATTAAGATAATAATTGTCGTGATGTGCTGTTGTAAATAAAAAAAAATAGTATAGTACAAACTGTAGTATTGGGGATTTTTTTATCATTCTAACACCAGCTGCTAATGAATATTTATCAACTGTAATACAATATACATAATAGATTACATCATGGACTATGGTCACAACACATTTTGTTAGCATTTGGTGTTGTCTGAACAATTAACAGCAGACTGAGTATTAATTGTAAGGATGCATTCAGTCTATGCCGCTTAAGGAGCCCCCCCCCTCCCCCCTTCGTCAAATACTAGTTTAATAAGGTGATTAGTTTCATCAAACAATTCGACAAACCTGTTTTTAAAATAATGTTTTGAAAGTGCTCCGTCAGACGGCCATATTGTGAAAAGGTTTGTCGAAGTGTTATAAGAAACTACGCTCTCAATCAAACTTTGGTAAAAGACCGAAGGCGGGGCCCCGTAAGCGGCGTAGACTGCGCTATGTTTCATTTAGAATGGTGAAGATATAGGAAAGTTATCTTTGTTTTAAGTCTTCATTCGAAGCAAGATATTGCCTGCCGACGTAGCATTTATGATGCAATTTATCACGTGGTATACACACACTGATATATGTCGCTTTTATCTTTAATAATGTTTTCTTTATTTGTCCCCAGTTTTAGTACAATGATGGTTTTTATTATGAAACACTATGATTACACAGTTTTAAACCTTTTTCTGTTATAAGGCACACTGTGTTTGATGCTCGTAGTTTCAAACAATGACTGCATCGTATCTTTGAAATGTTTTGCCTTAGGTGCTCTGAATTGTATTTCTCCGTCTGCAGATAGAGTTGGGATCTCTAATTATAGAAGAACTTGGGGTTTACCTATAAGTTTGTTATTGTTTGTTTTATTATTAAGTTTCTTCAAGTTAATGCATACTTTTATAATATTTACCTTTTACGTTTTTTCTTTATTTAGGATTGTTTGGATAAGAGTGAGGTTTGTGCACTTAAACTGGTTTAAACCCCCAGTAAATTTTCATTTTACTGACCGTTCCAACAATGCTTGATAAACATACCTAGTTTTTTTTATACAGTATGTATGCAGTGTGCTGTTTGTGCTGTTCTTCCATGTTTCTTGTTTGCGATTTTTTGTTTTTATGTTCTATGTCTTTGGCGTTTACCCAGTGCCTTTAAACCGGGTTTATGTTTAAACTTTTTGCTACTGAGCTTGTTTCTGTAGTTTTTCGCATGAATACTGAATCATGAAGTTTTGAATTTACATCACCTTTGTTAAAGTTTGGCTCATGGGGCTATAACTACACACAGTCTCAAGGGTGAGTTTCTTACCCAGAATTAGCGGCAAAACTTAAAATCTTAATTTTCAACTTCCCTTTAAGTTCAGAATTGATTAATAAATGTGCTGAATGTGTACTCATGTTTTTAACATTTGTTTTTTTAAACGAGTTAAATAGAAAATACTTTTTTTATATATTTTAAAAGTGCTTTTTGGAGTCTGAGTCACGGTCTTGAGAACGTTTACGGTCATGGGCACATGGCCCATATCAATCAACTTTTTTAAGCTCAACCTGAACCTCAAGAATCAAAACTGAAATATTTCATTGATTGTAAATATGCTATTTTATTGTCACTTGTTAATTTGTAATTTTAAGAGCAATACTAGTATCAATTGCAGCGTATGTTTACAAAAACGTATACGTGTAGCGTAATACTACTGTTCACTCAAACCTTTGTTATAACTCTTTAAGTTAACAACCAACAACTGTTCGAATGTTCATTCTTCATTTTACCACGTTCTGTCTATGTATAATAATATAGTTCTAAATACAGCATTACATTCAAGCTCATCCCAAAACCTAACTCCAGTCCAAAAAGGACCCAGGCCTCTTTCCTGACCCTCTCTACTTTACACTTAAAATAATCCAACTTAAATACTGACAGCTTTACAACCCAAAGAGCATTTTTACCATGTCGGCTGTCAACCACTTCCGCATTCATTGACATCAAATATGCCCTACAATAATTACTAAACATTCACTATGAAGACAAATGTCCATTTAATTAAAAGCTAATTATATCTTAAATATAACGTGAATAATATCATTATGTTACATTCTTTCTTTATTTTTATCATTTTGTAGAAAATCTTTGCTTCAACCCCAAACAATGAATATCATTATGTTACATTCTTCAATTTATAATACATTTTGTCGTTTTTAAAATTCACTTTTCTGAGAAATAGTCCCCATACCACACTTCGGACATTCGGGAATATGCACCCTGGGCTAATCCTGCACTTTCCATTACATTGTTTTTTTCAATAAATTGCTTTCCAATCGAACTTTGTTAACTATTTTAAGATTTTTTGTTCTTAAATCTTTATCAAAATAGATCGTTTCTTTAGCGGAATGATCTATGTTGACCGCTTTTGAAATCGCAGCGTATAGCTAGATATCTCGAAATGAGTTGAATGGGTTTTTGCGCTGCTGATTCCAATTATTGATTTAGATCAAATAATTAAGCCTCAAGAATGACCGAGAACAACACAGAAGCAATACACACATTAAATCGTTTTAGATACGAGTTTTGGATACGTCTTGACCCCGTGTTATAGTAGTCACATTTTAGAAGATTTGATGTGTAGGAAACTAAAAAGTAAGAAAGTACTCTTTGTAATACTCGCGTATTTAGTATATTACTAAGACTATCTTCACAAGTATAATTACTTGTTCAAATTGCTTATGAGCGTTTTCCAATATACCCAAACATACATACACAAAGATCCAATATCTGACCCGGAAGGCACTATTGCGTTTGGAGAAAGGTGCAGTCGTGTTCTTTTGGTCTGGAATTCGTATCTTAATATTGTCATTCACAATGAATTGAATGAAAAATCCAAGGAATATCTTATCGCGATCGATTATTTAAGACCCCGTTCCGGATATAGTAAGATTGAATGAGCACACAAATATACTTATTTTAAATAAACATATCATAGTTTCATTACCGTTTGGCAATCTTTTACTTGCGTAAACGGGTCTAGCTTCCTTAATTGTAATAAGTAACTATAGTACAAAAATACTAAGTTAACCATTTAACTGAGTTGGTCAAACAATGCGATTGCATTTCTTTATATTATTTCTTCTATACAAGTTTGTGTTTTTGAAAAGGACATTTAAAAACATTAAATAATTGCATAATACTTTTGCAATATACCTTTAATGATGGCAAATTTTAGATATATGCTGCTCAAAATTATGATATTGCATAACTGCATATTATTTCGGCTTGGTACAAATTTGCGTATTAGCAACAATACACTTATTAATAACATACCTGTATTTGCATTCCATTTTAAAAGCATTGAAATGCAGTTCATGATGAAAATATTCTTGTGCAAAATATTATGCATACATTGTTTGGAATTTGCTATCAATTTTACTATTGACGATAAAATATTCCATGTGCCCTATTGGCCGTTGGTTAAAATATAGCACTGTCTCTAATGACCGTTGCTTCTTAATGTGGGGACTATTGTTTACTACATCATTTAGCAATGATATCGATTATATAGACATATACACAGACGTTCTTTTATACATATAATATTCAAAGATATACAAACGGTACTCTTCCCCATACCCTTATTATGGTCACTTTGGAAGCCAACCATATATATCGCATTCTTTTGACGCAATTTGAGAACACAAATTTCATACATAAAATAACGCTTGATATATATTTATCTCGGCAAACCAAGTGAAGAGAAGCAAAACAACGTCAACATTAAAAATGAAGTATCTTGAGGCAAACAAAGCTTGTCCTGCGAGAAGTTATTAGATTTAACTTAATTTACACCACATTTGCCTTATTTTGATATTATAACCGTGATAAGGTCCAGGACGCTACGGCGCCACACAGACCACAGCGCTCTTCCTATGGCAATAAACGATAAAGAAACTTTGTCTAAAATACAAGTACTGTTTTATTTATCATTCTCAAAGCAGTTGTACTTATAGTGCTGCCATACAAATTGGACTATTCAACTGAGTTGTTTCCAAATGCGATTGCATTACATCATTTTACTTCGGCTCGGAAGAAGTTCGCCTGTTTGAAACAGACATCAAAACACTAATTAATTGCACAATAATCATTCAATGTCAATTACAAATATCTGCGCATAATGGCGTATCAAATATCTTCAGAAACCGCAGATGTTTACTCCTCTTTTAATGAGTTGAAATGCAGCACATGATTAATATATCCTTCTGCTAAATATGATGCTTTCGTTGTTTGAGATTTTCTATGAAAATTTGTATTGACGATAGAAAAACAAAACAAAACGACTGTGCGTTTGACTATATTATTTATAAAAATTAAAACCCCACATTAAGGCTAACTTAAATACTACTAACAATAGCCACTACAGTGCACTCATTCACTATATTGTAAACACTACTTAGTCATAGTCTTTATTTATTCCCCAATTGGCAACAATATCGAGTGTGGGACAGAACAGCGGATGTGACTCAGCAAAAACGAATTTCTATTTTTTTGTCTTTTTTTACAATTGAAAGTGGGCCAAAACTAGCTAAACACACTTTCCAGACAAAGAAAATTGTACCCAACGACTCAACCACAATAAAAACACACGGAACAAAGTTTCTGTGGCTAATTAATGATGGCATAAATTTGTGTGGTATGAAATTAGCTTTTAACAGCTCACCAAATTAGATTGTATTTGTCGCATGCGGGGCTTTAAATACGTCTGCATGATAATAGATATATACTTGATAACTGGGAACATCACAAAATCACACGCCTTACTCTGAAAATATTTGTGTATCAAAAGTTACATAAACTTCTTTCAATGTGTGCATTTTGCCAGAAACTTTATCAAATATATGTGTTATATGTGTTCTGGGCCGTTAGTATTATATCACAAATACGTTGATATCAAGTTCGGAAAAATGTCAGATATTATTTTGATATGTTTTGATGATATTGCAGGTAAGTGTTCAATATTAAAATAATAATAATTCTTAAACAATGTACAGAAAGGTAAAGGAAAATATACTTCGATGCCTAGTGTCTCTAAATCACTATGAGTAATTGCAGTTTGTAGTTTTGTTCTTTATTTGTAGTGAAATTAAAGTAAAACTGTCTGTTGATTTCATGTTCCAAAACTAAACAAAATATTTTGTTTTGTTTAATTAATAAACATCTCTTATTGATACTAAACTAAACCGGGAACAACAACCATTGTAATCAATAATTATATATTGTATTTTGTAGATAACGGCGATCTTTTTTTTGTCCTTGTATAAGAAGTTATGCGAAGGACTGCATTCACAATTAAACACACAAATGGGATGATCAAATAATGTGTCAACAATTGTCCACTTATGTAGACTGCAATATCTTGCGGATATATTGGGATAGTGAATATTTATAAAAATCATTAGCTTAGGCTACAAAGCTGAATTATTTGAGGTCAAAAGGCTCAATGTCAACCACAGTTCATGAATAGTGATATTAACCTTTTACTATAATGACATATCTTTAAGAATTGCTTGTCGGTGACATATCGATCTTCACTCCATTTTCAACTCCATGGTATAAACATGCAAGACAAGGAGGCCATGGATGATTGGATATATTGGTTTGAACGAGTGCTTCGTATTGTCGAAACTCAACTGAAAACAATAACACAGTCCTATATGACACAAATAATTTAATTTTTCCTCTCATGTGCGATTATTGCAAACTACTTGAATGCACTCTATGATGGTTTTGGCAATTGTTTAATTGCAATATGACATATCTGTGGTTGTTGTATTGCAAGTTGCTGCTAATCGCATTACGACACTGTCGTACATAACACATATTGGCCGTAATGAACTTAAATACAAGGCTGCTGGACTCCGTAAGGTTTCCTGTTATTTTGTCAAAACAGTAGATCGTAACTATAGAAAGAAACCCTTATGGGGCGTGTTTCTTTATCAACCACTTGAAATCACTTTAAAACGTAAAATTGAAACACTTCTGGTACCAATATATTTAAAATATAATAAACTAACACTTTTAAAAATGTTGATCTAAATTTACGGGACCTGCAGACACAATACAACCAACAACAAGATCAATAGCTTTCATGAATATTGTTATGCAATGAATTACGATCCGAACATATCCGAAGATGTTGCATTCATCGATTGATGAACGCAATTGCCGAAAGGCAGTTCATTTAAGGGATGGAAGTTGAGGTGTAAATATAGCTGTTTGAAACGTTCCAAGAAAGTAGATTCAACTGACATACAACTTAATGTCAAGTATTGCTAGTAAAGCACTTGGAAGACTTCATGAACACATAAGTTTCACAGGCTAGATCAGCTCTGCTTTTTTGCTGAATATTCATATTATCAATTATTAAACGTTGCGGGTTTTTTATAGTCGCTATTTATTCATAACAGCGCAGTGCGCCATGGACAAAAAATGCCATAGAAGATGCTAAGCATGAGAATAATGCAATGACGTTCAAAGTCCCAATAACAACAAGGTATAAAAAAGTGTTGGGGTTAGCGCAATGGAACGGTCAGAGAGAGTGTTAAACGGTTTATTTCACTGGCCAATCCAAGATGATAGCTCAAAGAGGTATTGATTAAGATATGTTAAAGTATATGTAATTGGCATAAATTGTATTCTGTGTTACTTTTAATGTCTTTTATGATTCAACCGTGTTTCTGTAAATAAGATCCTACCCAAAGTGTTACTTATATGCCTGCCCTGCAGGTTCCATGGAGCTACACATGAAACAGCGTTATTATTCAACTTGCAATTAATGCTATGTATACGTCTTTTATATGTTTTTTAATCTGCATGTCCATTCAAACATTTCCATTGCAATGACATACCGTAATAAATCCAGCAGCCAACCGTTTACTATGATCAATCTTGTCTAAACAAAACAATGCCAGAACAGCAATCTCAACCAACATACGAGAAAAAACACTTTAATATCGTTTATCAATAATACAAAGACAGCTGCATGGGCATGCCCAGACAATTCATCTGAAATAACTGATGAAGAAATCTGAACAAAGAACTACGTCTGTGTTTGATTGACATGTTACCAGATAATTAAAGGTTATTTGCGTGTTAGTGATCTGTGCATAAACACACTTGGATTTAGTTGTAACTAAAAGAAGGAGTTTGTCAAGTATTTATTGAACCTTTTTATTATTTTTTACAGGACTGCATTCCGATTTTAATGTATTGAAATGCAGTAAATGATAAATAAACTCTTTTGCAAAATGTTATGTATTCTTTGATAGGGTTCTACAATGAAAATACTCTTATCGATTGACACATTAGAAGAAGTCTGATTAAGACAAACTTGTATAATCCTTACAAAACCCACGAAAATGCCGTCATACCCTATATCGTAAACATGACTCAGTCAATGAATTATCGCATTTCTTCATTCCCCAATAGCCAACAATATCTCTTGAGGGACAGATCAGCGATTGTAACAAAACAAGAACTATTTTTGGTCATTCCCTACAAGTAAACGTGGGCGACACTGTTTAAATACAGTTCTAAACACAACTGTAACAACACCTCAAGGACAATGAACACACGTGCCAATAGAGAGAATATTAAAAAAACAAAAAACAAGCAATATTCTTTGAATATCACATTTTCAAGAAATATGATAAAAACAAATATGACACAGTATTGTGTCGCTATAAAATCATATTTAAAAACAATTGTCAATTATGACACACATTCGAATGGTTTACGACAGTACTGTGTGGTACAAAATAAAATTCAACAGCAAACCAAATCAAAAAGTATTTGTGACATGCGGGTGGCTTGAATATTACATGTACATGACTAAAAGGCATATACTTGATACATGGACACATCACAAAAAAAACACACACTACTCTGCACACAGTTTTATATGTAGTGGTAAACTTACTTCTTTCTATGTGTGCAATTTGTCAGCTTGCTCAGAAATACTTCTTAATATTACTGCTGAAGAAATATGCCCATTTTAAATTAACTATGTCTGTATTTGAATGACATATTACGAGATAATTACAGGATTTTTTGCGTGTTAGCGATCTGTACAAAAGCATGCTAGGGGCTTAATTACAATAAAATAGGAACATGGAGTTTGTCATGCATTTTATTGCACATTTTTGTCAAAGATTTTGATAGTTTTACAACTTTAGCGTAAATACAAAATAAAAGGTTGGTTTATAATAGGTTACAATCTTTCTTTTAATTTCTTTGAGTTCGTTGTCCTATTAATTATATTTACATGAACTGGTCTAAAAACAGTTTTGCCTAAACTATCATTTAACATACACTGCTCTATGTCATAGACAATCAACCAAGCAAAACCTTTTTCGGCAAATAGTCGTTCAACTTCGGACACTTTTCAATTGTGACAAATCATAATCAATGTTTGGAAGACTTCGTCCAAGTTTTATAACAACTGGTATGATGACCTATTATGAATAATTCTCTTAAGCGAAACCGACCATTTCACGGCAATACATTTCATTACAAAAGTTTTTCTGCAACCTGGGTAAATATATCCGGTTGTTTGAAAGTAAGGTAAACCAAATGTAGCGAAATGTTTAGCAAATGAAAGGTTAAGCTATGTCATGTACCTTTCTGCAAAACACGAAGTGTCTCAAAGTAGAACAAAGGGACGTCATAACACCTTGCAACCCATACGATTATGAAGGTCATTTCCTCGCTACACAATGGTGTAGGCTAATATAATATGTGATCATTATCACAATGTACGAGGTTTTCGTCGATAATGGGCAATTGATTCTCTGCAATGTATCCAATTGTATTTAGAACTTGCCGATTGATAATTTATTGTTTAGCCCAGCTCTTCGGAGAGCGGGAATGGCAAATGAAAAACAATGTTTCCATTTATAATCATCCAGATAACAAAGATCTGTAGCGGAAGAGTTCTTCTCACGAGACCATGGCACAGGCGAGATCGCATGAAAACTTTGAATTAGACAAAATGAACACTGTTGAACACAGTGTTGTAAAGCAATTAAGAACCGCATTGTATTTTCCGGTTCTAATAAATGTTGACCAAACGACCTTGTTAAGCTTGGATAAACACTTAAATGTAGTGCTTACAAGGGTCAATTTGACACACATGTATTTATCTTAGATAGTTTTGGATTTCTTCAGTTTTACAGTATATTGTATATAATTATATATAATGGCGCGTACTATGCTGTAGTTGAAATGCTATTATTATATCTAATTATGATAAAGTGGTGAATTGTTCCAGTACTTTTTTGAGATCCGTAGTAGGACAAAGATACTGTCAATGAGAGTATCAGTTTTTTTAAATTACTCTCTTAAAAAGTTTTTAATATATTGATTTTTTAAGGTTTGAAAGCGTATATTATGGCAACAGCCGACATGTTGGACTAATTGCCAAGTCGAAGTTTACCCTTCCCGAGTTGATGACAAATGATACGATATCACATTCTTACAGAAAGTGCATTAAAAAAAACAAAACTGGTTAAATAAACCTGAAGTAGCCATATCTGGAATAATTCTTGCTTGTGTTATGGACAGTATTTTATATGTCTCTTAAGTGTTTATTTGCGGAAGGCGAGGCAATTTCCTGCATCAGTATCTGATATATCGAGTCAGTTTTGCCCTGGACGCTGGAAATCACGTGGGCATCCACCAGTCGGTCCTATTTCGTAGGCATTTAAGAATCAGGTAAGAGAGTGTTTTGTCTACTTTATTTTGGTTTGTTTCGGCCCTTGTTACTTGTTGGTATAACAGTGAGGTCGGGTACTCGAAAATAGGTGTTACCTTCAATGAGGCCTTATGATAACCGCAATTTTAATCTTCGGCAGTGTGAATTATTCATTGTAATATACATTATTGCGGTTTTATATTTATAACGGCCCTTCAATTAGAAAGCACTTAGCATGGCATTTCATTGCGTCATTTGCGAAGGTGTAATACGTATCATGTCAATCCTAGGAGAAAACCCACCTATAGTGTCTGCAAGGCATGTTTTCAGTAGCAGAATAGGGTTGCTTGTCACAGAACTATGACGTACATCCAATAAATATTTCGAAAGTCCCTTTTATACCAAGATACTTTTATCGTATTTCAGTCCACAACACTCTATATTGCCATAGCAACGGGACATGGGCTCGAAAAGCAATCTACGATATGTATATTCCGGAGGAAGAACCTTTGTCAAAGGACCAAGATGTAGAAACAAATGTGTTGGGAATTGCATCAATTTTTATACTAAGGCTTTGAAAGATTTATAGCAATTGTGAATTAAAGTTTAAACATAAGTAAATAGAACATTGTCATACTTATAAGGAGTGTTTTGAATATGTATAACCTACCTTAAACGTTTAACCAGCGGACCGGAACATCAATATATAACGTAATTTCTGCTCAGTTGTTAAAACTGCAATTAGCATAAATCAGGAATGGTATGTATTGGAGGGCGATTTGAAAAACATTCTTTTGATTTGCTTTAGGAAATATTTTCTATACGTTGACAACTAAATTCGCAGAGAAATTTACTGAGTTAAAAAAAACATAATTCATTAGATGTTAAGCTGGTTGTTTTCCTATTTGATTTTTTTTATATTATTATATAATTCTTGTTTTACTAATGGAGCAGTTTATCTAGTTATTGACTGATTTGTCTTGTCATACATCTATTTTAATACTATTCATATATTGCATGACTTTTATAAATTTTAAAACAAATTCCGAAATATAGAGGAAAATACACTTGTCCCTACATCTTTATGTATAGCATTTGTACAGTTTGATTTTTTTGCTCTATATTTGCAGTGAAATCGACGTAAAAATATTTGTTGTTTTCATATTTCAAATCTTAAAGTTTATTTTCTATTGTTAATTAATATTTTTGGTATATTTGTACATCAAGAGACTGACACAAGACGTAAGAAGAATCAAACAAAGCAGACCTCCATCTATCGACTTCACTGTGGGTTTAAACAAGTTAAAGCGCGAACAACCTTACACTTAAAGTAAAAGCTTGACAAAAGTCAATCACATAAAATGTCTTGGTCACGTGCGATGAATCATGTGTTTGTGTAACATAGCAGCGTTCATTTTGGATAACGAAACCAGCAGATAAAACAACACACAGATCAACCTTAAACTGTTATTCAAAAACAATAACATGCTATTGGCTTATAGTCTTCAACCAATAGATAACAGGTATTTTGTATATAAAAGGTATTAGATATATAAATGACTTTCTTTGTGTCATCATCCGTATTAAAATTGCAGTCATTGTTAGTGAATAATCTAAGAAATTTATGTTTTCGCGAAGACACGCACTTGTTTCCTGGCAATTCTTGTCTACGCAGCAAACAATTAGAATAGAGTTTTGCGACGCTTTAAAAACACTGATGCTCTAACATAACTTTTAACAGATTGCTGTATTGATATAGTGCTTTTTTACATATAATATATAAAACATGAAGTTTTTCAGTCTTAGATGGTCTTTGCATGAAAGAAAGCCATCAATACTGATGGAAATCATTTACCTTATTGACCTTATTTAACAGTGATTTTGATTTTCTCTACAAAGTCTTCATATGTACCTCTAAGATTGTGAACATTTTGTGATATTCCGTACTTGCTGGTACTTCAAAATGAAGATCTTTTGGTTGAATGTTTTCGAAACTGTTTAGTTGCTATGGGATGAGATAAAGTCGGAGAAAATGCATTTGACAGAGGTTTTAAGTGATTAAACTTTTAATACACAAATATTCATATCAGCTCATACACTTTGTTTGTAATTTTTTAAATTCACTCTTGAAGCCTATATTTCTGTCTTGGTCAAAGTAAATATTACATAATCTGACGGCAATTAAGTTCAAAATACTATAATGGAATTTCACAATTTATTAGATTTCGTCTGAAACCTGAGCCCAAAACTCATTACGCTAGACTATAAAGATTACCAAAACGTTTCCGATCATATATTTACTTAAAATTGGCTGATTGATATACGGAAATTGTTTTTATGAGAGCATTACTGAGCAAATACGCTTCGAAAATTAAAAAAAATAATTACAATATCTGAATGTATAGATTTTACTCTTGAAACAAACTCTTAAGAAACTTTTGAAGCTGGACAACAAGCAGTTGGCATTTACACAAGACAATCGTTGTTAAAAATTAAGTTACTGTAACGAAACTGTATCTTGTTTCAATCGACTTTCAAGACTTGTAAGGAAGCTGTAAAGAGAACTGCACACCCACAGATATATTTGATTATTTTAAGAGAAAGTTATGCCCTTACTCTTATATTAAAACAAAATGTACGTATCCTTTCTTGAAAACAATGTGTCCTCTGTATACAGCATACAGGTAACATGTACTAAAGTCATTTTTGTTTATGTAATTAGTATCAGTTTTGTTAAAATTTACGTTCCAGTCTTGATGGAATATCGTTAATTCTTTCATAAAGCGAGTCATACGTAGCCCGTCTGAAACCTAATGTCTGCTTTCTGCACAAACATAATCACCGCCACTCGGTAATGTTGAGAGCCGATGATATTCGGTAATTTATACCGACATCTTGAGCTAGTTTTGAGATGTTTAAAAGTGTGTTGGACACATTTAGATAATGTACTAACAATACTACAGTAACGTGTTCCACTCACAAATTAGTGTATAAAAACCCGTTTGTATCAAATGTTGACATACGTGCAATTCAAGATCACATAGGGTTTTTTTTTTCCAGTAAGAGATGTTTCGCAATGCATTTTTTCATTTCAACATTAATAGCTGAACCAAATAGCTCATAATGACATCAAATATGAATGGTATGTTTTCAATCTACTTTGACGGGGTCTAGAAAAATCAAGTCCGCAGAAATTCCATCCTAAGATTTATATAAAAACGACACATATGGTTTTTAATTCCACAGGTTGTCCTTTAAAAGTTGTTTTTTATATTTGATTCTTTTCCGGAATACAAGTTGGTTGTATTCCTACGAGCATATTTTCGTCCAGAAAAGTTATATGGAAACACATAGCGACATCAACTTTAAAAAAGGACATGTCTTCGGGCAGATCTGGTCTTTGATTTTGAATGCATTCTTGATGTAAATATCCAACGCGATAACCAGGTAAGTACAGATGGCAAATTATATATCCAATGCATTTTGTTTGTTATTTTATGTTTTTTCAAGGAAAGAATTTCAGACAAATACATCTTTTGGCATGTATGCCATTCTGCGAACATCTTTCATTTTGCAGCTGGTTTCTTCCATATTGAAAAAGAAATATCTCATTTTTTTGACACTTGTTTTCGGTTCTGTGTTTGTATGCTTGTTTTGCACAAAACACTTTTTATGTCTGTTCTCAAATTACAAACCTTAGTTTACTGTATCAATCACAAGTTGTATTTAAGAAAGAAATCCAGTTCAAAAATGAATTATTTTAGTAACTGTGTGTTCAAATTGATATACCCTCTAAACCTTCTGAAATTGTAATAATGTGGTGGTAAGTGAATAATACTGTAAAATAAATTTATTAAATACAAAACATATGTAATATGATATGACCATATCTCTGACATTTTTTACAGAAACCAGCATTGCCTTAGAAACACAATTTATTGTCACCTGAGGCTTACCGTATAATGAATCCTATGGCATGTCTGCTATTGGTAGTCAATAAGCAAGTGAATTTCGTTGCAGTATAAACCAGTAATTACAGATGCCACTAATATAGATCGGACGCTACCAAATAAAGAACTATGCGACGAGTGCAAAGATAATGTTTTAATAAGGGAAAGAACGACACTTATTTCCCTAGTTATCTATTAAAAACAAGGTTCTCGGGTGATGTCTTTATGAAATTCATTTCTCAAGAGTGATTATGAGTTATGTCACTAGTTTTGTTACAAAATCAAATAGTGATTTCCACTTCTTGTGTTGTTTTTTTTTTTAAGTCGTGCGAGATCGTTAAAACAGTTCATGAACGCATCTAAATTCCATCTGATTGGTCAAATGGAAAGGCAAATAAATTTTCGCTGTGTATATTTTTACTCTTCAGTAATGACCTCCACATTTTTTAGAGTGTTTTCGACTCTGCAATGATGCTAGTCAATGCTGATTAAAACGCAGAATCTTTCCAAGTAACCTATCTATACATTTGTACACTTATCGCTACTCTTTAAATACACCACCAATAAAACGATTTCACAAGTGCATGGATATTGACAGCATTATCAATTTCTGTTTAACTGCTTTAATCCTTCTAAAACATACATGTACAAATTGATGTTCATTCCGCATTTATCGCTCGGCGTTATGAATATGTATATAATAACTGCAGAAACAAGTGCAATAATCGAAAGTTTAAACATAAACCCTGTATTATGACACATTGTCCACGTCAAAGACACACGAAACAATTAATCACAAACCAGAAACATGAGGTCATTCTTTATGTTATTGCTGCACTCAATAACAGGTACTTGCGTGACGTAACGAGCGATGTCATTGTTTTACATTAAGCTTGATGAGGGCTGCAACATAACTCGACAGTTTCAGTTTCACTTTCACTTTTTTTCAGTGTTCAGTCGATTGGAAGTGTTTTTTTTAGAAATTTACTGGGTTTCTTGGATTATGGATACACACAATGCCTATCGGGTAATCGATTAATTACCGATATATTCCTACTTTTACGTTTATATGTTTTGGCAACTAATTTTAACCTGACAAAATGGCAAACGGACCGAAATACACATATTTTGTGAAATAAATAACGACTGCAGAACAGTAGTAACAAGTCCTGTAGCTATATATCCTTCAAGTCGGGTATTGTGACAGCATTACCTCATGATAGACTTTCTTCTTTTTGTTGTGTGTAGACGAACATAATGTTTTATGTTGGGTATGTGTAGTGTTTATTACGTTTTTGTTATATTTCTGTTGCAACTACTTGCGCGACGACAAATATAAGTTGACATTTTTAGCAATTATCCGTCACTAAATCTCACGACTGGCAAAAGAGTCGCAAAAACATCGTATGGCACGATTATAATGTGTATTTACTTATAAATAACATGTGTCACACTAGCAAACATAACAAGTTATATAATGAGCCCAAAAAGCTTTACTTATTTGCTCTTTGTGATTCATTTCCTCTTTCAGGTCATGAAACAAAACCCTGGGTCCGAGCAGCAGACATAGCATAAAAAAGCAGTGTTCGGATGCACATAGAAAACAAAATGTAAATGATAGATTAACTTAAAACATCATGAACGATCATTTTATCTAAAACAGAAATGACTCCACTAGACGACAAAAAATCACGTGAGTTCAAGTTTGATGATGTTGTAAAACGGTACGAGCATTTCGAACGTTATTAATTACTAACATGCATAAGTTGCATGTATTTCGGGAACACTATAATGTTTTTCCACAATTCTGTCCGTGTTTAATATTCAAGTCATCTTGTTTAATTGCAAGCAATAGTTTTGAGTTGACATATTTTTGTGTCGTTCTGATCTAAAGTTATGCATCTGAATGCAATTAATCATTCAATCAGTTGAAGTGCATACTTAAGTGAACTTTTAACATATTGAATGGGGCAAAACGATTTTAGATAATTTCACTAAACGAATCATGATTGTCAAATTTAATAAAAACCGTCTATATCTCCAGTCATTTTGCTGCAATAAAATTTATAAAAAGACAATAAAAACAATCATTTTTTACATATATTTCTAAAACTTGAATCATGAAAGCAACGCGAAAATATTGTTTTCTTGGGTATTGTCTTAACGTACTAAAAATAAGCATTCAGCCTATCAACATACGGTTGAAACAGTGTTGTCCAGGACACTTGAAACGAACCAATAGACGGATGTCATTGTAAGTAGCTTTGTTTTCCCTTTCAGCTGCTGGTTGCCGAACTCTACGCAGTGTGACTGCTGTTCATCAGACCAATTATATTTATGTTTCGAGTAAGTATTAGTGTATTAACTACGCGTGTTTTAAAGAAGTAGACTTGAAATGTTTATGTCGCATAATAGTGATGCATCAGCCATTTGTTCATTCTGACCAATCTTTCTGTCAGATTTATATGTAAAGGCATGGTGATATCATATACAATCATATGATATACAAATCACAGGGGCTCTGCCTCAAGACATTTGTTGAACAAAAAGAACCAAGTACTAACATACAATTATATTTGCAATGTGTTTAGCAAATGGTACGAATGGAGCAGACGCTTAATTAATGTTTGATTGTATAGACGGTCATAATTCAAAGAGAACGAATCAAGCCAAAACATCATACAAAACCAATCAAGTCCGATCAACAGTGTTAGTAGGTATGAACAGTATTTCAAAATCAACTATCAGAAAAAGTTCCCTTTAACAATATTTATATGAAAACCTAGAGAAACAAGGTCAGTAGCCAAAAGTTTAAATATCAACCCCGCTAAATGGCACAGGGTAGTCGCCAAAGACATATTACAAACACACAAACAACCCAAAACAATAAACTTGGAACAACAGCACAAAACTCCACAAACAGCACAGTGCATATATATACTATATAACAATTAGGTGTGTTTATCAAGGATTGTTAGGTTCCGTTTCGGAACGGTCAGTAAATGTGAATTTACCTGGGGTCTTAACCAGAGTGCGTGCATAACCTCACTCTTATCCCAACAATCCTGTACACAGTAAAAACGTAAAAAGTAAATATTATCAAAGTATGCATTAAGGTTTAAAAAGTATGTCCTAATTTAGTCTGATGATGAAAGTATCATTGTACACACTAGGAGGGAAAATAATACAACAATAACACATATTCAAAAGCTCTGTAATACTCTTTGCGATGCAAAAACGACAAGAATTGAAAAGATCATTTTCTATATAAGTCAGCCAAGAACGGTTGAACAAATAACATTCAAAAAACCCACTCGCGATATGCAAAGCTCAACTCGATCGAAAAGTTTTAAGAAGAGTTAACATACAGGAATAAAAGTAAATGAAGTAATAGTTAAGTCAAGCTTAATTATTGCATTGGGGGATGTTAAAGGAGTACCACTTGTACACTTGCCTTATTATCAGGACTCATGTAAAATCTTGGATTGATACGGCCGGTGTTAGGTTGAGATATCGTAGATTGGAATACACTCCACGAGTATTCTTATTTTCGATATAAATTTCATGGCGGTAAGGATAGTTTTTGTTTATAAAGGTATAAATATGTATATAAATAAGTCCGGAAACAAGTCCAGTAGCTAAATATTCAGGCATGAACCCCCTCCAATGGCACAGAGCTAACGACAATGATATAGAAAAGAAAAGCATACACTCACAAACAAACATTTTTCAACTTGTTCTACACCAGTTTAAATTAAGGATATTCTATCGCGCTTAAATAACCCCGCGTTTGTTGTCACACTGGAATTCAATTAGGTGATTTATTTATTTAAACACTTTGCCAGACCTGTTTTCAAAATAATGTTATGACATTGCTCCATCAGGCAACGGTTTTGTGATAAGGTCTGTTGAAATGTTTTAAGAACCTAAACTCTAAATATATTGTGAACTCCATTAACAATGCAAATCATTAAAACAACTCTGATTTTGCGTTTCGATTGCAAGTGTAAAACGAAGGAATGAACTTTTATTTAACCAAAATTTGGTAATCATCAAATAACACGACAGTATCTGTGTCTCAAACAATACACTGTTAGTAAATTGTCGTCTATTTGCGTTCCGTAATTGCCTATAATAAATCGTTAGAGACGGAAATGTGGTTGTAACTCGTTCCTTACAGTTGAAAGTGGGCGAAACTAATTAAACGCACTTTCCTAACACACACAAATCTTCACAACATTTTAAAGAAAAACGAAGTACAAATAAATGGAAATGTGAACCTTGTTCTTGTTACATTCAAATGCTCTTTTAAAACCAATGTCAATGATGGGTTACGTCTGTATGATTTAAAACAGTCTCATATGGTATGAAATTAGTTTCTAACAGTTCACCAACTCATATCGTATTTGTCGCATGCGGGGCTTAAACACTGCATGTACATGTCTAAAGGGCATATACTTGAAAACCGGAAACATCACAAAACACACTCTTGTCTGTACACAAGTCTGTACACAAGTGGATATCCCATGCTACATAAATTTTTCTCTATGTGTGCAGTGTATCAGCAATTTGACCACATGGTATATGTGTTTTGGGCCAATGGCATATCATCACAAACGCGTTGTGTTATTGTTCAGAAATTATGCTACTAAATGCCATTGTGCTAAACTGAAATTATACATATTATGAGCAAAAATCAATATATATTTATATATATATATAGAGAGAGAGAAAGAGAGAGAGAGAGAGAGAGAGAGAGAGAGAGAGAGAGAGAGAGAGAGAGAAAGAGAGAGAGAGAGAGAGTCAGAGAGAGCCATAGAGAGCCGGGGGGAGAGAGAGAGAGAGAGAGAGAGAGAGAAAGAGAGAGATTATCTCTTTTGTAAAATATAATGCATACTTTGATTAGATTTACCTTTTACGATTTTTCTTTATTCAGGATTTTCAGGATAAGAGTGAGGTTTGTGCACGTAAACTGGTTTAAACCCCAGTAAATTTACATTTTACTGACCATTCCAAGGCTTTACCTAACAATCCTTGATATGCATACTTATTTTTTTTGTATGGTTTATATGCACTGTGGTTTTTGAGGAGTTTTCTGCTGTTGTTCCACGTTTCTTGTTTTTGTTTTTGTGTTATATGTCTTTGGCGTTTACCCTGTGACATAAAACTGGGTCTATCTTTAAACTTTTGGCTACTGAGCTTGTTTCGGTAGTTTTTCACACACGTATTGACATAAATGAAACATTCAATTGTACGTTTAAGTATTCTCTTAATCGTTTAGGTACTATGCACTTCCGTTGTTGCGTCGTTAAGTTAGTTTAATTTTAGTTTCATTTTGGACCTCATACATTAATTTATTCGTGTATGTCTTGCTGCAAAGACAAGATCGTATCAAATATTGCCGACAGTTGAATGTGTCTTGAGCATGTTACTGGCTCCTCTAGAGGATTAGAAAAAAATATTAAGGAATATACCTGGTTCAATGCTTAAGTGTTATATCAATAATACAAAGAGCAGTAGAGCTGTTTTATAAGTCACAATAAAGCAGATTTGGAATGATACTAAATGACAAGTAATGGAAGTAAAACCCTTAAAAGACTTCATAAAATAATCATATATACAGGATGGATTAGTTCTGTTTCATTGCTGTATATTTCTATTACAAATTATGAAACATAAAATATTTTTTTGGGTACTCGCTTTTTTTAAGAATGCAGTTTGCTATGTTTTTAAGGAAGTAAGCATGACAATAATACACAATATGACTCTAAAGCTCATGAGACTAAATCCGTATAATTAGGTGTTCGGGCAGTTTGGAACGGCCAGTGGGGTAGTAAAAATGTTGAATTCACGGACAGTTCTATGAAGGTAACTCCAAGACGTATTAACTAATTCTAAGATACCTGCTAGACGTTGTTCCTGTAAACAGGGTTCCATTCAAATGTGTAACTTATTGGCCTACTCTGTAATTTCGATTGTATTACTAGTCACTTGAAGTATACTTTACTATTCCTTTTATAATTTTTATGTATACGTTTTATAACTATTTATTAATCTACAAAATGTCTATATTTACATTTCCAATGCAATGACATATCGTAACAAAACCAGAAGCCAGCCATTACCTATGATCAATCTGAACTGAACAACAGCCAAATGCCAGAACAGCTCTCTCAATCAACAGAGGAAACATACAACAAAAACAAAAACGTTAACATAACGTTTATCAATTATTTAATGACAACTACATGGGCTTGCCCAGGCAAGACATCTAAAAATAATTGCTAAATATATATGAACAATGAACTACGTTTGTGGTTGAAAGAAATGTTTCTATATTATTACAAGATCTTTGTGTGTTAGCGATCTGTACATAAATACACATGGGTTCAATTGAAACATAAAAAAACAAAACAAGGAGTTTGGCAAGAATTTATTGGACCTATTCATTATCAATTTTAACGGTATGACTATTTTAGCTAAATAACGCACAAAAATGTGTGCATGTAATATTCTTTCGTTTTATTCTCTCGCTGTTCTCATTATCATTTTTACAGAGTTTGGTCAAAATTCCCCTTTGGTTAACATATCAAAGGAGACTCAATTTATCGAACAAAACGTTTCAATTGTGGCAAAATATAATCATTGTTTAATTTGAAAGACATCTTACTTTGAAAACAAGTTACTACCTGTTAGCAAATGAAAGGTAAAGCTATTACGTATACCGTTTTGACAAGAGCATCAAATGCATTTTAATAGTTGATTTTCCTGAACGAATTGATCGCATTGTGTCCATACTTTATAAGCAAAGCAGCATTTACAATGTAGTGCGTTGTCGCTTCAACGTGCTGTTCTTCATTCATCCAATATGAACCCTGGAAAAGGGCTTGATGGATCCTTACAATATCAAATTATTCATCGCGTCAAAAGAAAAATGTTTTGATGTTTATTACCTTGGGAAAGAAAACTGATATCGCCAAGAATCGTTTTGTATTAAGTAAAACTACAATATACAAATATGTATGCAAAAAAGCTACAGAAACAAGCTCAGTAGCAAAAAGTTTAAACATAAACCCGGTTTAATGGCACTGGGTAAACGCCAAAGACATAGAACATAACACCACAAACAAGAACACGGAAGAACAGCACAAAACACCACAAACAGCACAGTGCATACATACTATATATAAAATACTAGGTGTGATTATCAAAGATTACTAGGTACCGCATTGAAACGGTCAGTAAAATGTCACTCATGCAGTTATTTACGTCATTTTGTTGCTTTTCAATAGAGTAGGCTAACATAATAATTATGTTTTTATATTGACAATTTTACGGGGTGTTCGTAGATAACTGGGAATCTTCTAATGCAATGTATCCAATCTTGATTAAAGTTTGCTGGTTGTATAACTGATTTCATCGTTTAGCCCAGGTTTTCGGAGAGCGGACATGGGAAATGAAAATCCTTTTATATTTGATATCTTTCTAAACCAAAGATGTTATAGCGGAACGTTTTATCTCACGAGACCAAGGCAAAAGCGAGATCGCATGATACATGTGAATTAGACAAAATGAAGCGCTGTTGAAGACATCATTTGAAAGGAATTCAGAACCGACCATTTGCGGTTTCCATGATTGTTCACAAAATGGCCTTGTTAAGATTGGGTAAAAATGTAAATGTGATGCTTACAAGGTCAACTTGACACGCTTGTAGCTACGCCTAAGATAGTTATGGCTTACTCCAGCTTTACATTATGGCGTGTATACGTGATTGAATGTTCTAACCATATTAAAATGGGTTGAAATACAATTGCTATATTCAGCAATGATGAAATGGTAAAGTTTACCAGTATTTTTTTTTTTAAAAACCGTAGTAGGTACATGGTACTTCAGTGCATTTTAAATGCCAAGGCAATACACTTCATATAATTTGGGGCTCAGAAATGCCATCAAGAGAGAAATGTTGAGAAACATGTACATTCACGCAAAAAGTAATAGATCTGTTTTAAAAAGATAATCTCAAAAAAGCTTTGTCAAACAGCTATGATTGAACACTATTTTACAGAAATACATTTACGGCAATCAATGCATGTATCTTTTCCTATATTACGTGTCTCATCTGCAGTACGAAACGTACCTCAACAGCGAGCAAATAACTACACCTCATTAAAACCAAACAAAAAGCACTCATCTCTATATCAGCAATACTAATCGGATCATGCAATACTGCTTAAACTTAGTCAGAATCTGTAGAATTAAGCGTTGTTTTGTAAAATACTTTTCGACAAATTATCGAATACGAATATATTGAGTTTTAAGTTGGATAGCGTGTACTATAGCAGCACGTGCTATATTGAACTGATTAGCTAGACGATGTGTACACTGCGCGGTTTGATTGCAGTCGTTTTCATAATTCCAGGTGGTGATGGTTAGATGGATAAATTTATTACTGTGTCAAATTAAAATAAACAGGGTGAAAGCATCCAGTATGAGTAGAATAGCATGTCAATAACAAAAACTCACAAAACAGGAATTATTTATCCCTTATTTCCATTGTGATCCTTGTGGTAAAAATAGTTTGACAAAGTAAGACACATTTTGATTATTAAATATATCACAGGTTTAAGGAAGGACAGTTTGTTGAATAAATTAAAATATATAATAGCACAAGCTAAATGTCATACTAAAACCATTATGACATGTTCAAGCGGTCACTCTAACCCCAATGCTATAATTGTTTGCGATACTAGCAGGGATAAAATGGTCCATCATATAGGAAGGAGCTGTTTTAGAACATACCCTAAAACATGACAGAGAGTAATAAAGTCAACTCTTCTTGCCACAGGTGACAAATTAAGACAAGATAAATTTATCAATATGGGCTTTAGAATTTAAATTTATAACAAATCTAATCAGTTTATTTTTGGTAACCTATAGCTTGTTTCTAAATTCTTAAGTAACAGAATAAAACCAAACAGTTGAGGTAAAATCAAAATGGCACTGAATAAGGGACATAGCCAGCAACTTCTTGATATGTTGGGTAAGAAAATGACGTTTTCTAGATAGAAACTTGATAACAGACAAACCCATTACATCGAAAGATAAACTCTAATCAATCGTTGCACCTAAGTATTTAATAGAGACCCTAGATTTAATGAAAGCACAATTTCAAGTGACATTAAGATTACTCTGAGATTTAAGTCTCTGTTTTGACCCAAAACTATTGTTTCTGTATTACCAAGGTGTAATGATAGTTTGTTGCAGATGAGCAACTCACTAACAGATTCCTGTTCATAGCTTGAAGTAGACTCATCCTTTTATTTATGTTTACCAGATACTAAAATGGCAGAATCATCAGCATATAGGAGCAAATTATGCTTAATGCTTTATGATTTGTTTAGTATATTTACACTCCTACATAACGTACATTGCTAATAGATTAAAACGTGTTAAATACGACTGCAGAAACCCTAGCTGGATAAGTTTTTGGTTGGGTTATGAACATTTTTGTATATATCTTTTGAATGTTTACTTGCAGAAGGCGTAGGAATTTACTGCAACAGCAGCAGGGATATCGTGTACTTTTGTACCACGGACGTCGGAAATTAGGTGTCGAACATCTGTGTTCATCCTATCTCGTGGTCATTAACAAACCGGATAATGACGCTGTATGTTCATTATGTCTTGTTTTGTTTTGGCCTTTGGCACTTTTTTGTATAACTGTGAGGTCGAGTAATCGAAAACAGTTTTTTTCAGCTCCGACAGTCTAAATAATTCATTGTTATACATATGCTTGCGGTCAATATTATTCAAGTCGCTTCAATTAAATAGCACTTAGTATAGCGTTTCATTGCATCATTTGCAAAGACGTTTTACTTATCATGTCAATCCTAGGAGAAAATAAATCCACCTGTATTGTCGGCAAGGCATAATTTCAGTAGCAGAATAGGGTTGTTTGTCACAGAACTAGGACGTACACATACATTGCATTTATTTTAATAGATAAATGGAAATTATTCAATGTCTCCAAATTTGAAAACATTTTAAAACAAATCGCCTCATAAATAGTTCGGAATTCCTTTTACAACCACGAACCTATGATTGTAATTTCATCCAAGCCACTAAATTATGTAATAGCAATTAGACATAGGCGTCAAAACCTATTTATAAATTATGTTTTTCGGAGAAAGAACCTTTGTCAATGAGGTAGTAACAAATGTGTAGTGCATTAAACTTTATTATTGCAGATTGATTATGCAGTGAAAATACTTAACAAATTATAAATTTCATACTTGTAAGGAGTTTACAGTAAATTTTCAAACTGCTTAATCCATGTTTCCATCGGAACGGGAACCCAAAACAATTACGTTATTCATGTTCAATTGTTAAAACTGCGATTTAATCAATCAAGAATGGGGCTTAATGGACGCCGATCGCGATTTAATTGGCTAAAGAAATCAGTTCAACTATTATTATGGTGATTTTCATAAAGAAATAGCAATAAATAATATGTTTGCTTTGCTTTTATTTATATGGAAGTTGGACAATATATTTTGTCACACCGTGATTATAATATATTCGTACACTACATGAACATCAACGGTATTTCCTTATATGTAAGAGACTCGTACATATAAACAGCTACTTGTGAGTGTTAACAACTTCTGTGGATACACTTTTGTACGTTAACATTTTTGCACTGACAAAAGATAAAATAGCATGGTAAATTTACACAGTTTCCCTCATTGGTTGTTATAACCGAACAACACGCGAGAATGACAGAACATTATAACGCCAGTCTTTATTTGTCAGTTATTCTCTCGTTATTGAATTCTAGAACAGGGAAAGTAATTATGAAAGACAGTTACACAAAGTACAGAAAAGTAAAAGAAACTTTACATTTATACAAAGTGCCCATACATCATTATGTATAGTAAATGTGCAGTTTGAATTTATAAATTTATCTTTAATACAGTGAAATCGAAGTAAACATATTTGTTGTTTTCATTTTGTTTGTATGGTTGTATTATTAAAAATCTTTAAATAATACTAAACTTTAACGGGAAGACTAAGGTAGAAATTTGACACCGACAGATTGAGCTAGGTTTGAGATGTTTAACGTCTGTTTGGCTTATTTTGAGAATATCCGTACATATGAAACGGGTGCTTCAAACACTCTATAATAGAAGTCAGTGATACATGCAGGTTGTTGGATACAAGTTATGATATTTTTCCGTAATTAATTATGATTGCATACTTATGTTCTTTATTAAGTATTCGACCAGTGTGATTTAAGTACGCTTTTGTCTTCATTTCTGTAGAAGAAAGTTAACATGTCTGTAATAATGTTTTGTGCTTTATCTTTCAGATAAACGCCTGATGGACACCCTTGTGATAAACAACTCTGGTTTCAGTGTGTCTACCCTCGATTTGGTTTCGGCTTTTAACATTGTATTTTTCTTCAGGAACTCGCATATAATTGACCATGTCAAAGCGTTTACAGCAGTCAAAGAGTCTAAATATTTTGAGGCGCGTTTTAACCCGAAAACTCCCTTTTCGATCATGTCACGCCGTTCCGGATAACACATATCGTTGACAAACATATGCAAAAAAACTAATGTGACATACAATCCATTCTTATTATGATTATCCAATGCATCTTGTTTTATATTATGATTGTTTCAAAGAAAGTATTTCAGACAGATAAATATTCATGCACTAATAATAAGTATAACACCTTGAATAAAAATGAATGGATAGAACACTACTTATATGAAATATGATAAGACAATGACTCTGTGATTTTTGGATATACCTTCGTTGCCTTAGACACGCATATCATTGTCACCTGATAGTGAGATTTATCGTGAAGGACATCCGATTGATCGTCATGCAACATTCACTGAGGTAATTGCAACAACCACGCGATAAGGTATTTGCCATTGCTTTCCAGGAACATAAGCAACAAAGTGTACAAATGTTTTATTCTGGTGCAAAACAATGCGTGGTACCGCTGAAAAATATATAATCACATAAATCCAGTAAATATTAAAGAATATTGAAATGACAATTGATTGATCTACTCCAGATGAGCACTCAAACAGTAGATTAGTGGTTATCAAAGGAGAGGTTTGCGATGAAGTTTGTTTATTCTGTTCACATTGGTCAGATCTTACGCTCTTCATGAGAGCATATACATACAAATGCGATTCGCCAAGGAGTATTTTACATTATCCTTAGCAATATTCATTCTTAAGTTTTGTTATGTGACTTCAAACTTTTTTCTTGTATGTAAAAGTGTTAATTACAATAATATTGGGACTGCCATAGTCAGTGATTGCTTAAACCAGTACTTACAATACTTAAGATCATCTTTTGTTTGATTTGTGGATGAAGAGTATCTTTTCTATTGAAATATATGTGTTAACGTCATTTGGTTTTATATCTTCTTCCTCTTCTATATCTAGTGTTTCAATGTTTAGCTACTGAACATGACCCTGTAGTTTACACAACATCATCGAGAGCTCTGTATTTATTTAAAAAGAAAATATATTAATCTTGCAGCAATAGCTTTGCGAGTTTTCATGCATTGCAGCATTAATTTTGTGAGAGATTATAATTGCATAAATAGCATTGCGAGTTATTATAAATAGCAGCATTACCTTTGCGAAATTGTATTCATTGCAGCATGAACTTTCTGGGTTATTATAATTGGCAGCATTACCATTGCGAAAGTGCATGCATTGCAGCATTAACTTTGTGAGACATTATCAATTACATAAATAGCATTGCGAGTTAATATAAATAGAAGCATTAACTTTTCGAAAGTACATGTATTGCAGCATTAACCTTGCGAGTTATTATAAATGGTAGCAATACCTTTGCGAAATTGTATGCATTGCAGCATTAACTTTGCGGGTTATTATAAATGGCAGCATTACCATTGCGAAATTGCATGCATTGCAGCATTTACTTTGCGAGTTATTATAAATGGCAGCATTACCTTTACGATATTGCATGCATTGCAGCATTAACTTTGCGGGATATTATAAATGGCAGCATTACCATTGCGAAATTGCTTGCATTGCAGCATTAACTTTCCGGGATATTATAAATGGCAGCATTACCATTACGATATTGCATACATTGCAGCATTAACTTTCCGGGATATTATAAATGGCAGCATTACCTTTACGATATTGCATGCATTGCAGCATTAACTTTCCGGGATATTATAAATGGCAGCATTACCATTACGATATTGCATACATTGCAGCATTAACTTTCCGGGATATTATAAATGGCAGCATTACCTTTACGATATTGCATGCATTGCAGCATTAACTTTCCGGGATATTATAAATGGCAGCATTACCTTTACGATATTGCATGCATTGCAGCATTAACTTTCCGGGATATTATAAATGGCAGCATTACCATTGCGAAATTGCTTGCATTGCAGCATTAACTTTCCGGGATATTATAAATGGCAGCATTACCTTTACGATATTGCATGCATTGAAGCATTAACTTTGCGGGATATTATAAATGGCAGCATTACCATTGCGAAATTGCATGCATTGCAGCATTTACTTTGCGAGTTATTATAAATGGCAGCATTACCTTTACGATATTGCATGCATTGCAGCATTAACTTTGCGGGATATTATAAATGGCAGCATTACCATTACGATATTGCATACATTGCAGCATTAACTTTCCGGGATATTATAAATGGCAGCATTACCATTACGATATTGCATACATTGCAGCATTAACTTTCCGGGATATTATAAATGGCAGCATTACCATTACGATATTGCATACATTGCAGCATTAACTTGTCGAGTTTCCATGCACTACAGCAATAAAATGGCGAGCTTTCAGCCTTGCAGCAATAACTTGGCAAAGGCCATGCCGAGCACTACCAACTGGGTGCGTTTTAATACTTTGCAGCTTTAACTGCGTGCGTGATCATGTAAGTCGCTTTGAAAAATAGTTTCTGAAAATATCCAGCAATTTAGTTTTGTTAAATATAGGTACTGTATACATTCTATACAATATTTTCGCCGACATATACTCTTACTTTACGAAGGATAAAATCTCTCTCAATCTTCGAATAACATCTGCATGTCTCAAGTATCTCGATCGAAATAGATGGCATTCGTTGTTTGCAAACAAACATACTGTTCCTTAGAATAAAGCTGTTTCTTTCAAATTGTGTTCTGTTATATTTAAGAGGTATTAAAATGCGGGATCACTTAACAAGTCTGATAGCAATTACATTAAGATCATCAAAGCTGTTCAGAGTGTCAGAAAGAATATATCAATGGCTTGATAATAATTGACAAATAATGCAAGCGAAACACTGAGTGGGCAATTTTATGACAAACATTAATTCCGGAAACAACGAGAAAAGCTGGTGAAACGCAGAATGATTTATTTTTATTAATAGCCACCGTGTTTGACAAAGACACACATATTACTAAGACTAATAAGATTGAGCTAAAACTGTCTTCTCACAAGGTTATTGTTCTCCTGGACTAACATTAATTGGCAGTAACAACTTCACACAAATCTCAAAGGACAAGTAGGGGTAGAATTTTAATTTTGATGAGGTTTGAGTAATCACTGAAAAAGCAAAGATCACACTCTCAATTTTGTTGTGTTGCTAGTTTAAAATCAGTCACGGAATAACTTTCAATAAATAATTCTAAAATCTTAAATCTGCAACTTTTAAATATTTCAGCACTAACACGTTGTATTTGTTTCACTAGAATGGGAAAGAAACTACATCAACAATAAGAAGGTAAACGGAAGCTGCAGCAGTTTTACATGTATAAAGGTAAGTATTTTTTTAATTATCTTTTTCCGTCTGCCTTTTTCAATGAATGATAATAAACAAAACGTCAAAGAAATAACTTGAATACAAAATTCCTAGCGGGTAGAGAAAACACGATCAATATGACATACTAATTAATTCACAGAAATGAGTTCAAATCAATTAATTCTTGCTCAATTTTTAAAGATGATGATAACTAAAGGAGAAACGCATTCACAAAGTAAACGGATTTTCATTATTTCAAAGTATATGCATATTATCATTTCAATGTTGTATAAATGTTTGCTTGCCCTTGCCGGCCTATTTTAGTGAATAAAATGTGTTCAAGCAGCTCATGATATCTTTATTGATATAGACAGAGGTTGCTTTATCTAGAACAAGGGATAAGCATTTCCGGTGACTTCAGCAGTGCTACAAAACTCCATCTGTCACCACCCATGCCAGATGAGTCACGCGCTGTGACGTAACCCTTTTCATTTATATTATTATACACTTGATGTAACCATAGTTATGATATTTTAATACATGAGGTTCGTAAACATTAACTTTACAAAAGTATACATTGAAAACAAAACAAAGTAACCCTTAAAAGACGTAAAACTGTAGGAAGTTCTTGACGTATGCAGTGAATAAAAATGTGCGTCATTACGTTAGTAAACATCATCGCACGCGCTTTTTTGTGAAATGTACAAAAATGCGCTTTTCTATGTACTTTTCACAAAAGAAATGGAATTTAAGGTGTGCTAGAAAAAATATAAATCACATGTTTCCGTTCCGGATAGAACAAATCCGACCCGAAGGCATCTGCATCACAGCACGCATGTTGGTGAAATGTACAAAAATGCGCGTTTCTATGTTATGTTTTTCACAAAATTGTAATTAAAGGTATGCTAGAAAAGACATCAATCATGTGAGTCCGGTCCGGATAGAAAAATCCGACACTATGGCACGCTGCGTAGCCGGTAACTCGGCAGGCCTCGTTACCTGGCAACGTCTATCCTGACCGGAAACGCATAGATATTATTAGTCAAACATAGTAAGCGAAAGACGGGGTTGAATTAATGTCCTGAAATTGCAATGGAAGCATAATATTAGTCAATAAATAATATACTTTTTTTTGAATAGTTACTACTAGTTATTATTCATCTAACAACTTTATGGTGTCAGGCAAAATATATATGAAGTTTGCTTAAAATGTCTATCTCATTTGGCTTAAATACTGTCGAAAAATTATTAAAAACACAGTCTATGACCCAGTTTTGCTGAAGAAATCTTGTATTAGTAACAAGAGACTATATTTTATTGGATTGCTACTTAATCACAAGCAATGCGACTAAAACACTTGAACGCCTTTAGGAAAAAAAAGATAAAAGCGAATTCTAAATATGGCAAGTTCTTTTGTCATTTGCGAATTTCTGTAAAACCAATAATCAAAGACTCGCCCAACATAGTATGTTTTCAGATGGACGTTTTTAATTCGCTTATTTAATTAATGATACTGAATAACAACTATGTAAGCTAAATGCAAGAATTCACTTGTGAAGAAACATGTCCAACAAAATGTGTTGCTTCGTTATACTAACGATATGCCGGGCATTTCAATTTTCTTCCATGCGTCGATTTGGCCCACGATTTAGGTCCTGTGCATGTTTGAATATCTAAGAAGTTAAACATTCGTAAACCAGTTTTTCCAACTCACTCTAGTGTTAAATTGTTGTTAAAAATAATTGTTGACCGATCGAAGGCGTTTAATCCAATACGTGTTAATAAAACAAATTAATTGTTAATGCAGTTTGTGTTTATGGCATAAAGACGACGTGTATCTCTCTGTGAGTATCTGTTTTCATAAAGATTGGCATTTATATTGTGTTAGCGTATCGTAATAATGTTCGTCTCCATACCGTTAACATTTCGATGCTGGGTGTTTCGAAGGCATAACCGTGCAACTTCGATGAACAATACCACTCGTCTTTGCGGGAGGGAAACTGGATGATAGACAAAGCCATCAGGACTTTCTACTAGTGTCTAATTATATGTATAGGATATCGGAAGCATATGCTATCTACTAAATTTTCTCAGAAATATCACATATGGCTTTGCCGTGTATCTACATCAATAACAAACTAGAAAGGGCTTAGCTAATAAGCACTTATATTATACACATTGATCAAGGAACAAAAAGTCCACAAAAATCTGATCATATCGTTCATCAACCGGATTCCCAATCATGTCTTTATATCAAACCTGAGCGTTTAAAATGATGCAACATGACGGGTTTGCCTACTTTATGTCATATTGTCATGTATATACAATATAATAAAATCATTATTGTCTATATTCAGTAAAATTCTGTATATGCATTTGATTTTGGCACGCACATAACGATATTTATCTGGATTTATCTGGTAATAAAAAAAAATAAAAATGAAATGTAAACTTTAGGTTTCATCGTTATACATATTCGTCAACAACATTGTTAATATAAATGACATTGACACGCAAGATCGCATGATATCAGCGAATTTTTCGGAATGACACACGTGTTAATTCAGTGGGCCTTGAATCGTTTTGAACAACATGGTATTCAATGTTTTTCTACTGAGACTTATTTTTCTTTATAAACACTTTAATGCATTAACTAAAACTTGAAAATTAAGTTAAGTTAGAACACGGATCTCTTGAGGTTAGGTTATACTTAATATACTTTGAATATTACCCACCAATGATGGTCATATGACAGTATAAAGATCAGCAAGTCAGCCACCAAAGGTGTATATGGATCGAGGCGTGTGTTACAAATTCAACAATTTTCAAAGCGCTTAAATGTTGTTTTCAGCAAAGCATAATTAAATAAATAATTACTCTTTTATGGGACCATTTTTCGGCGTCGTGAACAGCCGCACTCAACATCTTAACGTCATCAGCGGTCTATATCTTTCTTGTGAAAGCTGTTTTCATTGTTAAATGCTGTTCGGACAACTTAGCGAATATAACGATGCTTTTTCGAAATGAAATAAGGACTGTCGCAGTTGACTCTTATCAGGAAATGCGTTCTCGTGGTCAAGTAACCATGCCATGAAATATAAGTATCCTACAAGATGAAGTGTCGACCGTAAGAGACTCTCAGGGTAATAACTATTTCTGATTCCCATTAATTAACAAATCCAATAAAAAAGTTGTATTGCGGATGTTTTTTCCACGCGACAGGCACTTGTAAGATGAAATGGTAACGGTGAATTAGTCTGGTTTTAACTCGTTTGAGGGCAGCTGTTTACAACGTTACCTTTTTGAGCATAATAATGTTTTATCGTTTATAATTGGATTTAATTGTATAGTTTGTATTGCCTCTTCACTATTAGTGACTGTTTTATGGCATAAACCAGAAGGTTGTCGGTAAACGATAGAGAGGTGGACTAGTTTACATTACTGAATAGTAGAGTATGTATCATTTCTGGTTGAGAGGACCTAAACTTCAGCAGCATTTTACATAATTACTACTCATTTAAAAACGTACTGTCATAGTACTCATTGAAAAGATCCCTTCCTGTACATAAGTATGTACTGCTTCAGACAATGTAATAGTTGTAAATTGCAGAAGAAACTGTTTTCTTGACAATTATTGAATTTATTGTTATAGAAATAATTTGCCTGGACTTTAGGATCAACTGCTAAATTGAAACCCTAATGTTCCACATAGCAAAATATAAAGATTCTTTGAACACTTTAAATATATAAAATAAAGAAAATAACTCGAGGCTAAATATATTTGAATACATTTAATTTGTGAAATAGATGAGATATAAAACAACGATGAGTAACAACAACAAATGTCGCCATGTTTCACAGCGTTCAAATTGAAACTGAGTATAAAAAGGTCAGTTTTGGATACATTTTGGCAACGTTTGCTTTCGATTTTTTTCACGTTTTCGATGGTGGTAAATTTTCTCGTTGCAAGCTTTTCACTTCCGCATTAATGACTTGGTTCATGATCGATCATTTTTCGGCACACAATGTGTATGTTTGCCCTTTGTCGCTGTTTCCGGTCAACCAGCCGTTTGAACGCGTTAAATTCATTCATAATAATCGGACGTCGAAGCAGCGTTAAAAAAGCCTTTCCATAACACACTTCACCTCTTGTACTGTTCTATAAAATCATTATTCTGGTTCAATTGTGCTACCGATAAATGCTTTTCAGTTTCGTTTATACTTACTTACTTAAGCACGATTGTGAATAAAGCTAAATAAAGCTCAACTATAGTATGAATATCTCTTTAGTCCGTATCCTGTGTATTACTAGTATTATTGTCATTTTTGAAAAAAACATGAAAAAGTACCCCTGGTTTGGATAGAACCAACCCTCTGATGGGTGACAGGCCGACGACTTTAGAACTAGTTCATCCTTTAAATGTGGTAAAAGTTAATTTTGTTGTTCAGAAATTCGCATTTTATCGCTACTATTCAACGTCTATCTCTCCGTCGTGATAACTTTATTTTGGAAAACAATAGTAAATCATAGTAAATTATATAATAATAAGCGATTCTTAACGTTGCAAAACAGTGTTCTAGTGTGTTTACCTGTTTAATAATTTTAATATTCATCCCTAATTTATCAATCCATTTACGTAGCAATACAAACCTGCCACAAACGGGTTCTGAAACATGGTATTGCGTTAAACATATAGAATAAAGTAAAAGGTCAGTCAAGAAATTAAAATGAATAAGTGATGTCATATTGGGAAAAGGGAAACATAATGAAACGTGGATATTTTACAGAACGGTTAAAAAACTTCTGTTTAATAAAAAAATACAAGATAATTTCTCAAGACTATCGTGATTGTATGAATAATACTTATAGACAAATTATCACAAAATGATTGGACTTCAAACAATGTTTGCATATTACTATACTGGGAATCACGTTAAGAAACAACAAAAAACAAATAGTCACTTCAACTGTCCTATATTTATAATTTGCAAAATACAAAACGTCGTGCTAAAACTGAAACTCGACACCAGAGGCAATGTTTGTAGTGACCACGTAACCATGCACCATTATCACACCTTATTTATTTAACGCTATCGAGCATGGTCGATGGCAACTGCAAGTCTAGTGTACCAAAGTTTGCAATATTATGCAGCTTCTGTCGGGGCATCATGGAAAAGACTAAACGAGTCTGTTGTTTAGAGTCATTTTATCATTCTTACGTATATGTGGGCAAAGGAGAAATGACTCTGCCAACTTTCATGTTAATCATTTATACACAGTTAACAGAACAAGAACATGTTTTAAAATGCATTATAATTCAAAACCTGTGAACGTATGATTTATATCTAGTTATTTCATCAACTTTTTTTAAAGTCAATTTAAACATCGGAAGCTTTCATTAATGTCGAAATATAGCCACCGCCTAATTTATTTAAAATAAATTCTGATATAAAACAAGTTTAGAAATTTAGATCTCAATGATCGATTAAAGTAGAAATCCTGAATGAATGCATTTATTTTGCTTTCCAGATAAAACAGCAATGAAGATTTATATTCCAGATTTCTGTTAAATTTACGTTATTTATTCATCTATAAGAATAAAAACCGCTTCAAAATAAGGAGAATAGATTATAGTTTTCTGGCGCTATATAATTTATATGTTTAGGGAATTGATAACTGCGCAAAACAAAAGAAAATGTGGATCCAATTGTTAAAGGACGCAGCCAAAAATCGAACGAAATACCAATGATGGAGTCCCGTAAATTTCCTACCTCAATGCAATAGGATCCGTAGGTTTTCATTTCTGAACTAGTACATGCAACTCGTACTTTTTTATTTAACACAGACTACTTTATTTTCAAATAAAGACACAATAAGTTTGAATTAAAAATAACTTATTAAATGTTTTTTTACTCCAGATTACGCATAAAAGTCATGAGGAATTGACAGTTTTAACGAGCCATAAAGTATAATCTTCAGTTCTGAAAATTTAAGTTCACATTCTATGTCGATACGCAGTTCAAATATCATCGTTTACCAACATCAGAGTACAATCCATTTTTGGGAAAAGTCAGTAAAATGTTATGCTATTTTTCAACATTTAGCATTCATGATTCTATTTTGGGATTTCTTAATACTTTATGGGCAAATTTTATATTTCATTTTATAATTAATTTCAAAAAAAAAGTTATTTAATGCTTTCTGTGACATCAATTTAGATGAGCGACTTCACAAAGACATATTTACGACTTCACAAAAATACATTTATGATTGCAATTGCTTGATATACAAAATAAAGCATCAATTAATATCGAACCGGAGTATTTAGGAGCATGGGACTGGTCCAATAATAAATGAGACTTATTGCATTTCATGTAATATTAGTTCTGTCTATTGCGTTACAGTTCTGATACGCATGCGATTCAAGCTGTTTAGATAAAAAGCATAAACTGGTTTGCTGTTGATGTGACCTGTTTCGACTTTTTTATCAAAAAGTTTTGTTTTATAACCAATTAAGTCAGATATACCGCATGTATAATTATCAGAATAGTCGATTTTGTTTTTTTCATTATTTAGGATTGTTTGGAACGAGTGAGTTTTGTGCGCTTAAACTGGTTTAAACCCCCACTAAATTTACATTTTACTGACCGTTCCAAGGCGGTAACTAACAATCCTTAATAAACATACCTAGTATGTTACATACAGTATGTATGCACTGTGCTGTTTGAGGAGTTTTGTGCTGTTCTTCCATGTTTCTTATTTGTGTTTTTTTGTATTTATGTTTCATGTCTTTGCCGTTTACACAGTGCCATTAAACCGGGTTTATGTTTAAACCTTTTTCAACTGAGTTTGTTTCTGTAGTTTTTCGCATAAATATTGATAATATGAATAATATAATGTACCCCAAATATGAAAGTACGTATGACTTTAACACTTGCCCTACGAGGATTATTGTTTCTTTTACAAGGAGTAGGAAACATTGAGGTCAGACGTTTTATGCTTGCTCTTGTCACCGTTAATGTAGTTGCACATTGGAAAATGTCTATGAACTTAAAGCCACAGCACCACTTTAAATAATATGTCTAAAAAATGTTAATGAGTATATTAACTATAAAAAATTTCATATGCTTCATATATGTCCATAAGATGCTGAAGTCTAAAGAAATGTATGGAAAATACCAACGAAACACCAAACTGAAATACTGACTCACTTCATGCTTATGATATAGATAAGTTGGCAGAGTATAGCACTTTGAATAGTATCTGAGCAGTTGCCAAAAAAGACTGGAGAAATAACTACAGAAATATCAAACATTTCATAAAAAGAAATACTTCCTGTATTTCTGAAATAAATGTGATTGAGGTATTTTCGGAAAAAACAAAACAATGTTGTTTAGTGTAAAAAGCATATTTGTACTCGCTTATGTTTCTATGAAATGCACTATTTTTTGTATGCCGAAAAAAGTTTTGAAAATTATTAGGACTGTTTACACCAAAATACCAAAAGCTGGAACCCAAAGCAAATGTTGATATTTGTTCAAATAACATATAATCAATACCACATTTTCATATTTGCGTTATCAGCTTTGTTATGGTAATTCATGTAGTTCTATTGATTATTGACGTAATGTTATTAATATTTGAATAACTGCCACACTAATATGTGCGTGTTGCCTAGAGGTCAAGTGAATTAGGTGTTGATTCGCAAGGGTTATTTTTCTTGACTATACCGACGCGGGTTCCCACACCCCTAAATCCAACTTATGTTTTATACTACGTCTAATCACCTTTAATCCGAAGTTGTCGGGACCGAGATAATAATATCGGAATAACGATATTTCGGATTAATATTTTCTTTTAAATTTAACTGTGTTTGCGAATTATTGGTGCCCTAAAATGGTAGGTCTTAAAGATTGCAGTGTCGGCTAAACGTTCTCAATATGTTGCATTTTGTTTGAATAATCGTTCAATAAACATGTTTGTTAAAATATTTTTTAAATAAATGCCAAATAATTTGTTATTACATTTTTTTTTTAATTTTTTTTTTTTATTAAGCATAATTATGCATGTAAAACAAAATGATAGCATATGTATGCATTCGTAACAGTATGTATGAAAAAGTATCTGGGCTCTTCTCCAGATTGCTTGGTAGCAGGTCGAGTGAGTAATGTGGCGATCCAAAATATGATTATTCGCTCATTGTTTATAGCAAACGCGTGCTAAATGCCATTTTTACAAATGCTAAGTGTGTATCATTTGCACCTCAAGGCGATGCCCGAGTGCTATCACAGTATGGTTTTAAAACTATGAAATATTCGAGTTCGAAATAAGGATAAGTCTTATTGGATCCTGCAGTATTGATATTATTGGGTGAAATAATGATACAATTTGTGTATCTAGCTAACTAGCTCTTCCGGTCCGACCGGACTAACCGGACTCTTTCTTGAATAAACAAAACGAATGATGAATTTAGCAAGAAAAGAGGAGCGAGCGAAGAGCGAACACATATTTATAGTAATTTAACTCACATGTGCATACTTTTTTTTCAATTATTTACTAAATAATGATATTGTAAACAGTACAAGGATAACATCCAGTGAAATAATGATAGCACTACAAGATAATTATATACAAATATTAGTTTTGAGATCAAACAAATGCTATTTGAGATCAAGTAAATGTATTTCTTTCAACTATTTAACACATGAGAGAACTCAAAACCACAGTTTTCCAGTTTTTTTAAACATTTTTTTTTTTTTCAAAAATCCCTATGCATGGCGAAGTTAAAGCCTGGACACTAGCGCCATGGGTCACAGCTTACTGCTTGTTCAGTGACATACCCAAATCTATTTACCAAGGTTTTCCACTTTTCCCTTGGAAAACTTGGTTAAAATGATTATCTATGAAAATAAATTGTCATATCTCATGCAATGGAATGACTAGACTTGAAAATTAACTTACAAAATGAATATAAGCATTTGCAATTTAAACTACAGCTATCACTCTTGCAATGACTACACGATTGGCCTTGGTAGCCCTCAAGGTTCCGGTTCAGAATATATACACTGTGCTGTAAACCATTTCGTCACCAAATACGTCACAGAAAATTCCAGCCAGCGCCAGACTCATTTCAGGCTTTCTCAGAATTTAACGCCTACCTTTTTAATCTTGCATATTTTCCTGATTTTTTGAGATATCTTGTTCAAATATAGACAAGAAATAGAAAACATACACATATATACAAAATACACTTTTATTTCTTTTGTACTGCAAAAACTGATTGTGCATACTTTCATATATAGCAAAAAATACTTCAAGAAAATATGCAAGATTTCTTTCATAGACATATTGCAATCAGCATAAATATTTAACATTTAAATGATTTCCATATATCGTATAAATATACACATGAACAACTTAAAATCTACAAACATTTATTCACACCACAAAGTGTGATTATTAATTTTTCCAATCATACAGTCTGACACAATTGATTTCCCTTTTGACTAATATTTACAAAATACACACGGTTCGGTTTGTATGATGTTTATGTGCCAATGGTAAAACTCATGGGATGGCATGAAGCACATAGGAATGTCAATCAGGTTAATTATTAGCGTCATCCTACTGTCTATGAACATCGGCTCATCGGCGACCAATGCCTCCACCACGAGCACGCCCTCGTTACCTCACGGGGACAGGGATTTCATGATCCACTGGGTCGGAGGAATCTGAAATTTTAATAAGCAATATTATATATATATATATATATATATATATATATATATATATATATATATATATATATATATATATATATATATATATATATATATATATATAAAAATATGTTCATTGTAGTATAATGTAGTATTACTGATAATACCAGCAAATAATGGTAGATGCAGGAATACCAGTGGTGCTCGTTTCTCAGCCAAACTTTATTTTTCTATTAATCTACATGCATTGCATATGATTTGAATAAACACTATACTTTGATCTGTAGCAAAATAAACCCAAACATACACAAATCCCTAAAGTTTTATACCTGGACAGGTGTAGTACGTATAGATGACCGATTTGAAACTATCTTTTCACTGTAATGGTCATCCGAATTCCCGTTAGACATGTCCGAATCAAATTCAAACTTTGGATAACCACTGTCATTCACAATGACATTCTGCACTTCTTGCCCAGTGTATAAACATTTACTTTAAGCAGCCAAATAAAGCAAACACATTTGTCCAAAATAAGCTTTAATTCTGGTAGAATTGTCATTTGTGCACGTATTTTTCAAGAATGAGGAAGTGAAATAATTGTTTTAGCCGATGTTAAGTCGCGATCATCTAGACGCTTGCATCCGGGTCTATATCGGTCATTGCGATCCGTGTTGGCGTCATTAATTCTGATCAGAGCGGCTGAATGATTGAGACTAGTCGGTGTTTTGATTATTGTTACGATCGAAAAACACGGTTATGTAATGGAAATGGCTCTATTCCACTTAACATATAGCGCTCGTAAACATAACTAATTTTTTTGGTGGTGCGGACGCAAGTGATACGGTGTTGCTCTTGAGGGGTTTTCTGAAGAAATAGGTGCGGGAAATCCGATAAACAAGTTATCAATTTGGTGAGGCCTTAAGAAAGTACTCTTCAGTAATGACCTCCACATGTCTTAAGAGTTTACCGACGATTATTCGACCCTTTAATTATGCTAATGCAATAGTGCTTAATTATACGCAGATTCGTTCAAATATACCTTGTTTTATTTATGCATCTGTAGATTTATCAACATCCCGTAAATACACCACCAATTACCAAACGCAAGTCCCTAGATAATGGCAGCATTATCAATTAATGTTTACACTACTTTAGTTTTTCTTATACATACATGAACAAATTGATGTTCATTTTGTATGAATCTCTCGGCGTTATAAAGTCATCTTTTACTTCACTCTGATTGGACAAACGCGCAGTCACAAATTGTTGTTTTGGCCTAATGAACATCTTAAACTTCCATAGATGTTCACATAAACAAGACGACAAAATATTTATTATCGTACAACAGTATCAAGGCAATTTCGTAGCGGTCTAAATCTTTTAAAGAATGTGTCTTTCAGAAAGATCAGACGAAAAAGCATTCACGTATTAGGAACTATATGACGCAAGAATGTTGTTTTAATGAAGGAGCGACAGAAGGGACGCACACAATGTGTCCTTCATTATCCCGAAAAATACCAGGACCTCTGCTTATTACTTTATGTAAATAATTTCTCAAAGGAATGCCAAATTAACCGCCTAAAGCAATAGTGATGGTTGGTGAAAATTCACAAGGTTTTGTCCCTAGCTATGTTTCTTGCCAATTATCGAAATTCCAAAAATTACCTTTGCATATTTTGTAGCATCTAATTTGATGGTGTAATGTATGCCCGTAGGAATAAGTTTATAAACGCATCTATATGTTTTCATCTGATTGATATCATGCAAATGTATCGTTTTGTACTTTCGTTGTTACATCGTCAAGTGAAATTATTTTTTTAGTTATTTCCAGACAGAATGTAAAACATAATTATATCTGTTTTAGTTTTGCTTGCAACTCAAGGAGACCCTTTAAATTGAAGCACTAAAAACGGTCCTTAACATGTTCAACCCTTACCCAAAAATAACAGTTGCTCCTGTTTTGATCTGAATCCAACGTTGTTAGAACGATGCATAATTTTTCGCTCAAAATTCCTCTTATTTTTCAAAAAGGTAGATTATAACTATAGAAATAAAGCCTTATCAGATGCGTTTTTGTCTGTTGTGCGGTTGTACAACCATTTGTTCCATAACGCAAAAAGATGGCCACAAATCATTATGCTGACTTTCTTGTAATTTTTCAGCAGTAGAATTGCTCTTGAACTGTTACTCGCTCCTCAAGACAAGAACAAACTGGATCAATGCTTCAGTCCGATAGCAATTATATCAAGAGCATTAAGGTCCTATGAAACGTAGGCTAGATCAGTTCTGCTCTTTTGCTGAATATTCATATTATCAATTATTAAACATCACGCTATATTTTTGATACTCGCTATTTATTTATAAGAGAGCAGTCCGTCATGGCCAAATATACCATTGAAGATGCTAAGCATGTCACTTTTGCAATGACATCCAAGGTCCCAATAGCAACATTGTATAAATAAGTGTAAGGATTACCGCAATGGAACGGTCAGAGGGCGTGTTAAAACGGTATTGTGTGTTAATTTTAATGTCTTTAAGGATTCAACATTTTTTCTGTAAACAAGATCACAGTCAAATGTGTTTCTTATATGCCTGCTCTGCAGTTTCTATGGAACTCCTCATGCAACAAAATTTCATTTCAGTTTGCATTCAATGGTACATTTACGTCTGTTATATGCAATTAATCTACACATTTCCACTGCAATGGTATACCGTAACAAAGCCAGCAGCCAGAACAACTTTCTCAACCAACATACGAGAAAACTGAAACTGCTTAATAATTCTAAACAACAAAGAACTTCGTCTGTGTTTAAATGATATATATTCAGATGATTTCAGGGTTATCGCGTGTTAGCGATCTGTATATAAACAAACTTGGGTTTAATTGTTACGAAACTAAAAACAAGCAGTTTGTTAACTATTAATTGAACCAATTCATTAGATTTTTAACAGTATTACTATTTCAGCTTAAATACAAACTAAAATATTCTGTAGATAGTATTTTTTTACTTCGAATGCATTGATCTCAATTTCATTTTCACATTGATTTGTTTTAAGTACCTTTTGGCTAACATGTCATTTATAAGACACTGTCCTAGGGTCAATTTAACACAATAAAACACTCTCTGGTAATTGTCATCAACATCCGGCACTGTTCAATTGTTACGAATCATAACCATTGGTATCGTCTTCGTTAAAGAGGTATGGGTATACTGACGTTCAATAAATAAGTCTCTTTAGCAACAACTTGGTAAAAACTGTCCGTTTGTGTAATTTCACATTTATATTGAAAACAAGGCGCATTGTTAAGAAAATAAAGTGTTTTGTCGTGTACTTTTTTCAAAAGATCATTCCAACGCATATTTAATAGTTGAAATAATTACCGAATTGATCGCATTGTGTCGTGTGTTCTTGCTATACAGACACAGGTGGAAATGCGAGTATATACAAATATACAATGTAGTGCGCTTTCGCTTCAACATGCTCCTCTGTGTCCATTCAAAATGAACTCTCGACAAGAGCTTGAATGATCCTGTGTTTATCGCGTCAAAAATAATGAAAAATATTTTGAACTGTTAAAATAACGTTTTGTTTCAAAATTATAAACAGTACCATCATAACACGTCGAAACTGTTTCACAACCACATTGTATCCAGTATTTTTCCGGTGCCAATGAATGTTGACTAAACAACCTTGTTAAGCTTGGATCAACACTTTAATGTGATGCTTACGAGGTAAACTTGACAAACGTGTAGATAGCCTCAGATAGTTATGGTTTTCTCCAATTTTACATAAATCGTATATATGTGATTTTGTGTACTTAAGATATTAAAATTGGTTGAAATCTATAATTATATTTAACAATGATAAAAAATGTACCAGTAGATTTTTGAAAAGCGTAGCAGGACGATGGTACGATAAATAAGAATACTTTACTGCATTGTATTTGCCGCGGGAGTATACTTGAGATAACTTCGGACTTGTCGTGGAAGAAATGTTGAAACGTTTATGCTTATGTACATAATAATAAAACCGATTTGAAAGATACTATCAAGATACTAATAGTTTGCTTTTTCCAAGCAGCTTGGAATTAACATTATTTCACAGAAATACATATACGACAATCAAATCATGTTTATTTTCTAATGTTTCGTACCTCATCATCAAATCTAGAAGTACCTCAGTAACAATTCAATAAGAACATCTTATTAAAAGTAAACAAAAACATGTATCTATATAGAATCCGTAATAAACGGACGACTGGAGAATGCGTGAGAGTGTTTCCAGAATAGAATCTGTAAATGAAAGCGTTGTTTTTTTTATATTACTTTCTAAAAAAGGTTTGAATAAAAATGGTATTGCTTTTAAAGTTTAATAGCGTATATTATGGCAGCAACTGACATGTAAGACTAATTGCAAAGACAAAGTGTACTCTTCGCGGTTTGATGACAAAATATACGGTATTACATTCCTACATAACATGCATTAGAATACCACAACACTGGCTATATAAACCTAAAGTAGCCCTAACTGGAATATTTCTTGTTTTGTGTTATGGACATATTGTATTTATCTCTGGAATGTTTACTTGCAGAAGGCGAGGGGAAGTACAACAGTAGCTGGGATAGTGTGTCATTTTTGCCCCGGACGCCGGAGATCACGTGTGCATCCCAAGTCTCTTCTTACTCGTGTGCATTAACAAATCAGGTTAGAGCTTATGCAGGTGATGTCCATTTTCTTTTCGTTTTATTCTGCCTTTGGTAATTGTGGAAATTACAGTGAGGTCGGGTACTCGAAAACGGTTTTCACCGTTAATGAGGTCATGATAACCCCCTTTTTATCTTTGGCACTGTGAATTATTCATTGCAATATATAATATTGCGGTTTATATAATTTAGAACTCATAAATTAAAAAAAAAAAACTCAGTATGGCGTTTCATTGCGTCATCTGCGAAGGTGTATTACTTATCATGTCAATCCTAGGAGAAAATCAATTCACTTGTATTGTCTGCAAGGCATACTTTCAGTAGCAGAATAGGGTTGTTTGTCACAGAACTATGACGTATACATGCATTTTATTTATTTTAATAGATTAATGGAAATTATTTAATGTCTACAAGTTAAAAAAAAACATTTTAAAGCAGAAACCTCACAAATACGAGTAGTTCGGAAATCCCTTTAATACCACGAAACTTTGATTGTAATTCCATCCAAGCCACTAAATTATGTAATAGCAATGGGACATTGGCGTCAAAGCTATTTACAAATAAGGTCTTCCGGAGAAAGAACCTTTGTCAATGGAGTAGTAACAAATTTGAAGGGATTATTTTAATGGTAATTTTTAATGAAGAAATAGGAACAAAATAAATGTTTGCTTTGCTTTAATTTATATGGAAATCGGACAATACCTTTTGTCACATCGTGATTTTAATATATTCGAACATTGCATGATTATCAACGGTATTTCCTTATATGTAAGAGACTCGTGCATATCAACAGCTACTTGTGAGTGTTATCAACTTCTGTGAATAACCTTTTGTACGTTAACATTCTTGCACTAACAAAAGATAATATAGCATTGGTTGTAATAACCGAACAACACGCGAGATGACAGAAAATTGGTAACGTCAATTTTAATTTGTTAGTTGTCCTCGCGTTATTGAATTCTAGAATAAGGAAAGTAATTCGGAAAGACAGTTACACAAAGTAGAGAAAAGTAAAGGAAAATTTTGGTTGATGCCAAGTGCCCCTACATCATTATTTAAAGCATAAGGGCAGTTTGTATTTATTCCTCTTTATTTGCAGTGAAATAAAATTAAACATAGCTTTTGTGTTTATGTTTCAAAGCTAAATCAAAAGAGTTTGTATGGTTTTACTTTAATATAAAAACTTTAAATGATACTAATCTAAAACAGGAACACTAGGTATTTACAATTAACAATTATTTGTGTATTATATTTTATAGATTAGGGCGATCCTTATATTGACATTTTTTAAGAAGATATGCAAGAAACCGGACGGGAAAAAAATGGTAAGATCATTTTTACAACGTAATGCGTCAACAAGTGTTCATTCATGTACACTGAAACAGCTTGCGGATATATTTGGATGGTGAACATTTCTAAACGTCATTAGTTTGGGCTGCAAATCTTGAGTATTTGAGGTCAAAAGGCTTAACCCTAATTTCTCAATATCGAAATAAACCTATTACTATAATGACATATTAATTGGAATACTTATTAACTGTTAAAACCAAGATGTTTTTGAGAATTTTTTGTCGATGACATATCGCTTTAGATTCCATTTTTAACTCAATGATATGAAAACGCAAGACAAGGAGGCTATGTATGATTGGATTTATTGGTTTAAACGACTGCACCGTATTGTCGAGACTCAACTGAAATCGATAACACAGTCCTTTATGACACAAATAAAATTGTGTATTTGTCTTTGATTTACGATCATTCAAAACTACTGGACGCGTCTTATTAGTAAATGTGGTATTTGTGTATTGACACTTCAGTCCATGTGACATAACTTTGGTTGTAGTATTACAAATTGCTGCTTATCGTAATCTTGTCGTACATATTACAACGTTGCCGTAATGAACGCTGCTTGACTCCTTAAGATTTTTGACTGGCATTTCAGGATTTCGCTACTTTGTCCCATATGTTTATTTGTATGACTCGACAGAAAAAAATATAAAGGAAACGTTCTTGAGTGATGTATAGACGAAGTAACAATACTTTCAAGTTGCTTATATTTTGTGGACCGATTTGTCCTGCAGCTTTGTGCATATGTTTTTTGCAACTACAATCTTATCTGATAATGCTGTGTTACACATCTAAAGATGATCTGTTTTGCACGGTTTTATATTTGGTGTTGTAAATTACTATAATCAATTGTCCCCCTGCTTTCATTGAGTGGCAAAATCGGTAATTTCACACTTATTTCTCCTGTTTTGTTTAGAAAATAATATTTTTACATGGTTAGATATTTACTTGTCTAATAAAGTTGACTCTTGTGACTCATCGTGCAATTACTGTCTTGACTAAACGTAGCATGGTGTGATTCCTCACAATGATGAAATAGGACCGATGCTTATAGTAGTGTAACACGAACATCAGTCAATGATTCATATAACTTATAGTCTATGAAAACATATATATGTAATAAAAATGTTCGAAACACAAGACCATCATTCTTTTTAAATTGACATTTGCCCGTTCTTAGTTTAAACAGGAGCACTTTTAAGTCTGACTTAGACTCAGAATAGTACATTTATCAAATTACAAATATATAAACTATGTTCCGTTTGTTTAACAACAATAAAAGCAAATGATTGTAAAATAGTCAATTTATCATTCAAATAATAACAAATGACCAAATATCATTGGACGCAATTAACTGAATGAAGACTCGGAAAAATATAACGTGTAAATAAGCAAATGTGAATAAACATTGAATCTAAAACAGTTGTCAAAGTTTAAAAGTTTTTTTTATGGTATGTGTGTTCTCCACTCATTTTCAGAAATCAGGTTGTTTCGCATGACGACGGATCGTTTTCAAGATTAAATGTGAAGACAACGCTTACCAGTTGATATTTATTAGGCGGTAGGGTTAAAAAGATCCGTTGATTGTTGTGTGCATTTTTACTTGATTAAACTATACTTTTGATTTTGATAACAATAGTGGTTGATCTACATAAGAGCTTATACATACAAATTCGATTCGCCAATGAGTATTTTACATTACACTTAACCTTATTCGTTCTTTAGTTTTGCTGTGTGACTTTAATTTCTTTTCTTGTATGTAAAAGTCTTAATTACAATACTTTTTGAACTGCCATAATCAGTGATTGCTTAAACTAATTGGCGCATAAAGTACTTACAATACACCGAGATAAGATCTTTTTTTTATTTTGTGGATGAAGAGTATTTTCTATTAAAATATATGTGTATAACGTCATTTAGTATTATATCTTCTACCTCTTCTATATCTATTGTTTAAATGTTCATGGCCCTGTAGTTTACACAACATTATCGAGAGCTCTGTTTTAATTTAAAAAGAAAATATATTAATCTTGCAGCAATAGCTTTGCGAGTTTTCATGCATTAAAGCATTAACTTTGTGAGACATTATAAATTGCATAAATAACATTGCGAGTTAATATAAATAGCAGCATTAACTTTGCGAAATTGCATGCATTGCAATATTAACTTTGCGAGTTATTAAAAATTGGCAGCATTAACTTTGCGAAATTACACGCATAGCAGCATTAACCTTGCATTATAAATGGCAGCATTACCTTCGCGAAATTGCATGCATTGCAGCATTACCTTTGCGAGTCATTATAAATGGCAGCGCTAACTTTGCGAAATTGCATGCATTGCAGCATTAACCTTGCGGGTTATTATAAATGGCAGCATCAACTTTGCGAAATTGCATGCATTGCAGCATTAATCTTGCGGGTTATAATGAATGGCAACATTACCTTTGCGAAATTGCATGCATTGCAGCATTAACTTGTCGAGTTCCGATGCACTGCAGCAATATAATGGCGGGCGTTCAGACAATTAAGCATTAACTTTGCAAAAGTCTATGCCGAGCTTGGCGCGTTTCAATGCTTTGCAGCTTTAACTGCGTGCGTGATCATGTAGGCCGCTTTGAAAAATAGTTTCTGAAAGTTTCCAGCATTTAAGGTGTGTTAAATATAGGTTCTGTATACATTCTTTACAATATTTTCGCCGACATATAATCTTACATAACGAAGGGTAAAAACTCTCCCAATCTTCGAATAACATCTGCATGTCTCAAGTATCTCGATTGAAATAGATGACATTCGTTGTTTGCAAACAAACGTACTGTTCCATTAAGCTGTTTCTTTCAAGATGTGTTCAGTAATATTTAAGAGGTATTGAAGTGCGGGATCACTTAACAAGTCTGATAGCAATTACATTAAGATCATCAAAGCTGTTCAGAGTGTCAGAAAGAATATATCAATGGCTTGATAATATTTGATTAGTAGTGCAAGCGAAACACTGAGTGGGCATTTTTATGACAAACATTAAATCCGGAAACAACGAGAAGAGCTGGGGTAAAGCAAAATGATTTAGTTTTATTAATAGCCCCCTTGTTTGACAAAGACACACAAATAACCAAGATTAATAAGATTGAGCTAAAACTGTCTTCTCACAAGGTTATTGTTCTCCTGGACTAACATTAATTGGCAGTAACAACCTCACACAAATCTCAAAGGACAAGTAGAGGAAGAATTTTAATTTAGATTAGGTTTGAGTTATCACTGAAAAAGCAAAGATCACACTCTCAATTTTGTTGTGTTGCTAGCTTAAAATTCAAGCCAAGGAATAACTTTCAATAAACAATTCTTAAATCTTAAATCTGGAACTTTTATATCTTTCAGCACTAACACGTTGTACTTGTTTTACTAGAATGGGAAGGAATCTGCATCAACAACAAGAAGGTTAACAGAAGCTGCAGCAGTTTGACATATATGAAGGTAAGTATTTTATTTTGTTTGAATTCCATTTTTCCCTCTGCCCTTTTAATAATAAACAAAACGACAAAGAAATAACTTGAATTCAAAATTCATAGCGTGTAGAGGAAACACGATCAATATGACATACTAATTAATTCACAGAAATTATTCCAAATCAATTCATTCTTAACTATTTGCTCAATATTTAAAGATTATGATAATCAAAGGTGAAACGCATGCACAAATTAAACGGATTTTAATTATTTCAAAGTACTTGTATATTATCATTTCAATGTTGTATGAACGTTCGCTTGCCCTTTCCGGGCTATTTTAGTGAATAAAGTGTGTTCAAGCAGTTCAAGATATCTTTATTTCAATAGAACAGAGGTTGCTTTTTCTAGGCATTTCCGGTTAATTCAGCCGTGTTAGAATACTCCATCTGGCACCCCCCATGCCAGATGAGTTACGCGCTGTGACTTTTCATTTATATTATTATACACTTTATGTAACCATAGTTATGATATTTTAATACATGAGGTTCATAAACATTAACTTCACAAATATATAACTTGAAAACAAAACAAACTAACCCTTAAAAGACGTGAAACTGTAGGAAATTCTTGACGTATGCAGTGAATAATAATTACTGTGCGTCATTACGTTAGTAAACACCATCGCACGTGCTTTTTTGTGATTACAAAATAAATGTAATTTTAGGTGTGCTAGAAAAAATATAAATCATGTGTTTCCGTTCCGGATGGAAAAAATCCGACCCGACGGCACCTCCATCATTGAACGCATTTTGGTGTAATGTACAAAAATGCGCTTTTCTATGTTATGTTTTTCACAAAATTTAATTTAAGGTATGCTAAAAAGACCTCAATCATGTAAGTCCGGTCCGGATAGCAAAATCCTACCCTCAGGCACGCTGCGTAGCCGGTAACTCGGCAAGCCTCGTTACCTAGCAACGTCTATCCGGAAACACATGACATATATTATAAGTCAAATTTAGTTAGCGAAGGACGGCGTTGAATTAATGTTCTGGAATCGAAATAGAAGCATAATATAAGTCAATAAGTAGCATACTTTTTTTGAAAAGTTACTTCTACTAGCTACTTTATGGTGTCAGGCAAAATATAAATGTAGTTTGCTTAAAATGTCGTTTTAGTTTAGCTTAAATAATGACGAAGAAAAAAATGGAAACATGATACCGTCTAGTATCCAACTTTGTAAAGAATTCTTGTATTAGTAACAAGATACTCTATATCATTGAATTTTTACTTTATAACAAGCAATGCGACTAAAACACTTGAACGAATTTAGGAAAAAAAAGATAAAAGCGAATTCTAAATATGGCAAGGTCTTGTGTCATTTGTGAATTTCTGTTGAACCAATAATCAAAGACTCACTCCAAATAATATTTTTTTCAGATGGGTTTTTAATTCGCTTTTTCGATAATGATTAGTTAATAACAACTCTTTAAGCTAAATGCAAGAAATCGCTCGTGAAGAAACATTTTAAACAAAATGTGTTGCTTCGTTATACAAACGGAATGCCGAGCATTTGAATTTTCTTCATTACGTCAATTTGGCCCACAATTTTGATCCTATTGATACATGTTTGAATATCTAAGAGGTTAAACGTTCCTAAACTTGTTTTCCCAACCCACTCTAGTGTTAAATTGTTGTTATTGTTGACCGATCGAAGGCGTTTAATCCAATATGTATTAATAAAACAAATTAATTGTTAAAGTAGTTTGTGTTTATGGCATACAGACGACGTGTATCTCCTCGTGAGTATCTGTTTTCATAGAGATTGGCATTTATATTGTGTTAGCGTATCGTATAAAGTTCGTCTCCATACCGTTAACATTTCGAGGATGGATGTTTCGAAGGCATAACCGTGCAACCGATGAACAATACCACTCGTCTTTGCAGGAGGGAAACTGGATGATAGACAAAGCCGTCAGGACTTTCTACTAGCGTCTAATTATATGTATAGGATATCGGCAGCATAAGCTATGTACTAATATTTTTAAGAAATATCACAATTGGCAGTGCCGTGTGTCTACATCAAAATGAAATGTTTACTTTTGGTTTCATCATTACACAAATTCGTCAACAAAATTGTTAATATAGATGGCATTGTCTAACATGACCTAGAACTCGCAAGATCGCATGATATCGGCGAATTATTCGGAATGACACACGTGTTAATTCACTGGGATTTGAATCGTTTTGAAGCACATGGTATTCAATGTTTTTCTACTGAGACTAGTTTTTTCTTTACAAACACTTTAATGCATTAACTGAAACTTGGAAATTAAGTTAAGTAAGTACACGGATCTCTTGAGGTAAGGTAATACTTAAGAAATATTATCCACCAATGGTGGTCATATGACAGTATAAAGATCAGAAAGTCAGCCTACGAAGGTGTACCGAGGGTGTATATGGATCGAGGCGTGTGTTACACATACAACAATTTTCAAAGCGCTTAAATGTTGTTTTCAACAAAGCATATAGTATTTAACTGCGAAAATTTTTCGGCGTTGTGAACAGCTGCAATCAACATTTTAATGTCGTCAGCGGTCTATATCATAATTGTGACAGCTGTTTTCATAGTTAAATGCTGTTAAGACGACTTAAAAAATATAACGATGTAAAAGTCACAAATACATGTAGGTTAACCGATACATATTTTCTTTTGCAGCGACGACATCTTCTTTAAAATGAATATGCTTTTTAGAAATAAAATAAGGGCGGTCGCTTTTGACTCTTATCAGGAAATGCTTTCTCGTGGTCAAGTGACCATGCCATGAAATAAATGTATCCTACAAGATGAAGTGTCGATCGTAGGAGACTCTAAATCAGGGTAATAACTATTTCTGATTCCAATTAATTAACAAATCAAGTTGTATTGGGGATGTTTTTTCCACGCGACAGGCACATGTAAGACAAAATGGTAAAGGTTAATCTTTTTGGTTTTAACTCGTTTGAGGAGAGCTGTTTAAAACGTTACCTTTTTGAGCATAACTATGTGTTTTATCGTTTATAATTGGATTAAATTGTATAGTTTGTGTTACCTCTTTACTGCTAGTGACTGTACAATTGCATAAACCAGAAGGTTGTTGGTAAACGATGGAGAGGTGGACTAGTAAACATTCATGAATAGAAGAGCATGTATCATTTCTGGTTGTGATGACCTACACTTCAGCAGCATTATATATAATTACTGATCATTTAAAAAAATAACAACGTGCCATCATAACACTCTTTGAAAAGATTCCTTCCTAGTACATAAGTGTGAACTGCTTCAGACGATGTAATAGTTGTAAATTGCAGAACAAACTGTTTCCTTGACAATTATTGAATCCATCGTTATAGAATTTGCCTGTGCTTTAGGAGCAACTGCAAAGTTGAAACCCTAATGTTCCACATAAGAAAATATAAAGATTATCTGAACAATTGAAATATATAAAATAAAGAAAATATCTCGAGGCTTAATATATTTGAATACATTTAATTTGTGAAAAAGATGATATATATAACAACGATAAAAAACAACAATAAATGTCGTTATGTTTCACAGCGTTAAAATCGAAACTGAGTTAAAAAAGGTCAGTTTTGGATACACCGTGGCAATATTTGCTCACCAATTTTGCACGTTTACGATGGTGGTATTTTTTCTGGTTGCAAGCTGTTCACTGCCGCATTGATAACTTGGTCAACGATCGGTCCGTTTTCGGCACGCAATGTGTATGTATGCCCTTTACCGCTGTGTACGGTCCACCCGCCGTTTGAACGCGTTAATTTCATGCACAATAATCAGACATCGTAATAGCGTTAAAAGGTTTTTTTTCATTACACACTTCAACTGTTGTGCTGTTATATATAATACTATTATTATTATTATTCCGGTTTAATTGTCCACTGCAGTCCTATCTCCCGATAAAAGTGTTTCAGTTTCGTTCATACTTATTTACTTAACCTCGAATTTGAATAAAGCTAAATAAAGCTCAAATAAGTATGAATCCCTATTTAGTCCGTGTCCTGTGAATCAACTATCTGATGGGTGACAGGCAGACGACTTTAGAACTAGGTCATCCTCTAAAGGAGGTAGGAGTTAATTTTGTTGTTCAGAATTTCACATTTCATCGCTACTTTTCAATGTCTATCTATCAATCGTGTTTACTTTATTTGGGAAAACAAAAGTAAATCATAGTACATTATATTATAATAAGCGATTCTTTTTGTTGCAAAACAGTGCTCTAGTGTGTGTTACTGTTTTATACTTTTAATATTCATCCCCAATTGATCTATCTATTTAGGAAGCAATACAAACCTGCCACAAATGATGAAATAGAGACATGGTATTGTGTAAACATATAGAATAGAGAACAAGTAGTCAGTCCACAAATTAAAAATGAATAACTGATGATAAATAATGGGAAAAATGAAACATAATGAAACGTTAACAGAACGGTTAAAAACTTCTGTTTAATACAGAAATACAAGATAATTTGTGTTTGTATGATTAATACCTAGATACAAATTATTAAAAATGATTTGACTTCAAGCAATGTTTCAATATTACTATACTGGGAATCACGTTAATAAACAACAAAAAACAACTGTCCTAGAACAATCGATGGTTAGTCTCGGTAACAAGATAAACGATTGACACTGCCACTGAAGTGGCGCCATTTCCATGAAGTCTTTACTACATTACTACTATATTTATTCTTTATAAAGTACAAAACGTTCGTGCACAAACTGAAATTCGACACCAGAGGCAATGTTTGTAGTGACCACGTAACCACGCATCATTCTCACACCTTTTTAACGCTATCGACCGATGGCAACTGCAAGACTAATTGACTAAGTGTGCAATATTCTCCAGCTTCTGTGCGGAGCATCATGGAAAAGACTAAACGAGTCTGCTATGTACAGTAATTCCATTATTCTTACGTATATGTGACCAAAGGTGCGATGGCTTTGACAACTGTTATGTTAATCATTTCTACACAGTTTACAGAACAAGTAAACGATTTAAAATGCATTATAATTCAAAACCTTCACAATAACAGTGAAAATATGTTTTATATTGAGTTATTTTATCAACTTATCTTAATGTCAATTTAAACATCAGAAACAAATGAAGCGTTCATTAATGTCGAAATATAGCCACCGCACAATTTTTTTGAATGAATTCTGATATACAACAAATTTAGAAATCTAGATCTCAATGATCGATTAAAGTAGAAATCCTGAATGAATGCAATTATGTTGCTTTCCAGATAAAATAGCAATGAAGATAAATATTCCAGATTTCTGTTAAATTTACGATGTTTATTCATCTATAAGAATAATAAACGCTCCAAATAAGGAGAATACATAACAATTTTCTGGCGCTATATAATTTATATGTTTAAGGGAATTAATCAATGCGCAAAACAAAAGAAAATATCGATCCAATCGTAAACGGACGCAGCCAAAAGTCATGAACGAAATACCAATGATGAAGTCACGTAAATGTCCTAACCCAATGCCATAGGATCCGTAGGTTTTCATTTCTGAACTAATACAAGTCGTACTGTTTTTTATTTCAAAACAGACTGCTTTATATTCAAAGAAAGACAAAATAAGTTTGAATTCAATTATAACTTATTTAAGTGTGTTTTTTTTTACTCCAGATTACGCATAAAAAACATAAGGAATTTGATAGTTATAACGAGCCAATAAGTATGATCTAAAGTTCTGAAAATTTAAGTTCACATTTTATGTCGAGATGCAGTTCAAATATCAGCGTTTACCAATATCAGAGTACAATCCCTTTTTGGGAAAAATCAGTAAAATGCTATTTTATAACATTTAGCATTCATGATTCTATTTTGCAATAGCTTAAAACTTTTTGGGCAAATTGTATAGTTCATTTTATAATTCATTTCCAGAACAAATATATTTAATGCTTTCTGTGGTATCAATTTAGATGAGCGACTTCACAAAAACATATTTACGACTTCACAAAAATACATTTATGATTGCAATTGCTTGATATAAAACACGAGATATCAAATGAGACATAAAGCATTTATTAATGTCGTACCGGAGTATTTCGGAGCATGGGACCGGTCCAATTATAAATTGACTTAATGCATCTCAGCTATTAACAAGGTTGAAAATTCCTGTACAGTTCTGTAAGCTCGTAAAAGTAAACATAAAACAATATGTAATATTTGTTCTGTCTAATGCATCTCATTGCTGATACACAAGCAGTGTAGATAAACAGGATAAACAGGTTTGCTGTTGATGTAACCTGTTTGTACTTTTTTATCAAAATATACCGCAGCAAGCAAACACGGCTCTTATTTATAATTATCAGAATAGTCCAATTTGTAAATATGAACAATATAGTGTACTCCAAATATGAAAGAACGTATGACCACAACACTTGTCCTACGAGGATTTTATGCGATTCATTTTTGGGGAGTAGGAAAGATTGAGGTCAGACCTTTTATGCTTGCTCTTGTCACCATTTAAGTGGTTGCACACTAGAAAAGTTCTAAGAACTTAAAGCCACAGCACCAGTTTAAATAATAAGTGAAAAATAAAAATGAGCATATAACTTTGAAAAAATCTGATATAATGTTTCAGAAATGTCCAATAGATTCTGAAGTATAAGGAAATGTATGGGACATACCAAGGAGAATCCAAACTAGATCACTGACTCACTTTATGCTTATGAGATAGATAATTTGGCAGAGCATATCACTTTGAATAGTATCTGAGCAGTTGTCAACATAGACTGGGGAAATAACTACAGAAATATTAAACATTTGGTATAATAAAATACCTCCTCACTTTCTGAAATAAATGTGATTGAAGTAGTTTCGAAAAAACAATATCAATATTGTTTAGTGCAAACACGCATATTTGTACTCGCTTATGGTTCTGTTAAATGTACTTTTTTGTGTATGGCGAAATAAGTGTTGAAAATAATTAGGACTGTTAACACCAAAATACCAAACGCTGGAACTCAAAGCAAAGTTAATATCTGTTCAAATATCATATTTTGAAGACCACATTTTTATATTAGCGTTAACAGCTTTGTTATGGTAATTAATTTAGTTTTATTGACATTATCACGTGATTTAATCAATATTTGAATAAAATGCCACACTAATATGTGCGTGTTGCCTAGTGGTCTAGAGGTTTTGGAGTTCTTTCTCAAGGGTTATTTTTTCTTGACGTTACCGACGCGGGTTCCCACAAACCTAAATCCAACGTATGTTTTATACTACGTCTAATCACCGTTAATCCGAAGTCGTCGGGACCCAGATAATAATATCGGATCAACGATGTTTCGGATTAACATTTTCTTTTAAATTTCACTGTGTTCGCGAATTATTGGTGCCCTATAATTGTAGGTCGTAAAGATTGCAATGTCGGCTACATGTTCCCAATATGTTGCATTTTGTTTGAATAATCGTTCAGTAAACATGTTTGTTGAATTATTTTTAAATAAATGACAAATAATTTGTTGGAATACTTTTTATTCGTTTTTGATTAAACAAAATTATGCATGTAAAACAAAATGATAGCACATGTATGCATTCGTAACAGTATGTATGAAAAAGTATCTGTTCTCCAGACTGCTTGGTAGCAGGTCGAGTGAGCGACATTCAGTTTGAGAAAACTTGACATTATATACAAACTACACCACCCAAAATACATGTTTGATTATTTGCTTATAGCAAACGTGTGCATTATGCTATTTTATACAAGCGTCAAATGTATTTCATTTGCACCTAAATGCGATGCCCGAGTGCTATCATAGTATGTTGTTAAAACTATGAAATATTCGAGCTCGAAACAAAGATAAGTATTTTTATTTCATGCAGTATTGGTATAATTGGGTGAAATAATGATATAATAAGCGTTTTTCGATGCATTACCGGGAATACTACTTAAAGCTGCACTCTCACAGATTTACCATTTTTACATTTTTTTTTTATATTTTGTCTTGGAAAGAGAAAATTTTTGCGTAAATATCTGCAAATCAATGATATAAGATTGCTAACAAAAAATCAGATTGTACATTTTCATATTTCCTTTCGAAAATTAATGTTTTATGGCTAAAACCGTTACTAACGGTTTAAGAAAAATGCATTAAAACATCACTTTTTAAACTTAAATATATAACTCTGCGATCTAGTTTTTTGTCATGAGTCTTATATAACTGGTTTTCATGGATTTTCGCAAATATTGGCTCGTTCCAAGACAAAAAAAACGATGTCAAATGTTCAATCTGTGAGAGTGCAGCTTTAAACTCATTACTCCTTAATTAAAATTGCAAATCAAAAGCATATAAAGCAACATAGTTTTTTTAGGTTTCAGAAAAGCACGTGACATGACAATTTCGAAATGACACTGTTACTACACTTGTTATTTTATTTCTTTATCATTGTGGGGGTTAGAAATTTTAAATAGGTTATTAATAATAAGAGAAATTATTTGGATAAACATACAAAAATAATAAGTTCACATCACTAAAACATAATGGGACATTAAGTTTCCTTTTTCATTTTTGAACTAACAGTTAACCAGGCAACACAATTATATGCAAGTATTCCTGTGGAAATTAAGATAACAACGTACTTTCATTGAGCTCATTAGAATGATCAAAGTGTATGTCAATATTGATTATTGATATCTAGGACATCGACATGAGAATTTTAGCAGGTATTCAATATAAGAGTTGTGTTACCTCGTAAAATCCTGAGTTCAAAATGTGGAGGATAGTTTGATGGGCAAAAATTTCTTCCAGACAACAAACGCTAACCTTAACTCCGAAATTACCATTCAAGCTATGCAATTTAATGACATAAATGGAAGCTAGCATATATGATTTTGTATACCTTGCTTGTCAAAATGTTGTTGCAACTATAATTTGACATTTCCTCTTGCTTTATAAATAGTTATGTGGAAAAGATAAAACATCTTTTGCTGTTTGTTTTTTCTTCATGACATTTATACAATCATGGAATAAGTAAACATCTCCTATATTTCTCAAATGAACAATTTAAACCAGGACCAATTTCGAACTACGGACAAACGGATATTGTGAATAAAATGAACCCCTAACACTCACTATTCTTGCCGACGTTAATTTGGCATTCCCTTAAGAATAGAGTTACATAAGGTAATAAGCAGAGGTCCTTGAGTTTTTTCGTTGTAATAATGGACAGCATCGTTGAAATTGCCTTATTATTGATTTTTGGTAGAGAACTTGCTGTTGTTGCTATCCAGATGGTATTATTCAGACAATACTAAGATGTTTTATATTTTGGACGATAAAATATCTGCAACATAACCAAAACCCTATATTTCAGGTTAAATATTATTTTTTAGCAATACAGAACAAAAGACAATTCCATAAATTAAAGCAAAAACAAATGATGATTTCTTTATGGCGAGATATGTGGTCTACGTTTATACTTCCTTCCTTCCTTCGATTCCCGGCTCGGGCGCATGTGAGTTTGGTTTGTGGTCATCAAGCCGGACAAGTGGGTTTTCTCCGGGTTCTCCGGTTTCCCCCACAACACAAGACCACACTCTCGCGTAAAATCGTGCCAACGAGAGTGATTAATATAATGTTGTAATAACTTGTTTCACAATCGTTGTAAAATAAATATGTTTAAACTAAACTTCCTTCACATTAGAGTTCGGAACATTTTTTTTTAAATCTAGGCCATTATTCTACACTCAATAATATCTCTTAATATACTAGCAAATACGCTTAATTCTATCGGTTGAATTATATTGACAATAGCAATAGCAGTATTAGTGAATACATTTTGTTGATTGTTCGATTTGAATTAGTCTTTAATTTTAGCATTACTTGCTGAAAGTTACTTGGTGATGGTATAATGTGCTGTTGCTTTATCTTTCTTTTTATGCATTTGGTGGTCTTAATTATCTGTTTATAGAGAAATCAAGATTTAATATTACGAATGGATGCATTTTGTTTCCTCTTTGATAATAAGCAAAACGCGATTCGAACTGATTCTTTCAATGGCAAAAATAAGAATGCATGCACTTAAAATTAGAAATTAATCATGACATTTGTCTTGCAAAACATACTTTAAACAATTTGGGCACATTTGTTTTTCTAAATGCAAAAATATTCAGGATCAAAATTAAATCCACAGATACCGATAATAAACTAGCAAGTAAGCTATTTGGTATGCATAAGCTACTGGTAATATTCATGCATTCATGAATATTATCAGACAGTTTCGATATTTTAAAATCACATTATATATCAACCAATTTCCGTATAAATTGCTATATTAGCGAGATAGAAAATAAGAATATGTGCTACAAAATAATTGGTTTAACCTTGAATGATTGATATTCGTGCATGAATTTATCTTTATAACATAAAAGCAGCTTCATTGCAAACGTTATAAACAAAGTGAAGATTTGTATTTAATGACACCCAAAATACAGATATTTTCTACTTCAACAAATATTTAATTTCTATAGTGTATAACCTTCATTTGCAGCTAGTGATATATTTTATATCGACCTCAAAAAATACCTCGATTTATTCTCAAGATGATAAGGTTTCTTTTTCACGACCTGACGGCATATAGTTGTTCCCAGCTGCTGAAAACACGTTATAGGTAATTGGCTCATGTTGTGTAAAATCTTATTAACAAAGAATATCTAATTATTTCTCGTATTTTAAGTTAAGTTCCGTTTGTTATCGATATTAATTAGAAAACTTTCAAACCAAAACAAAAATCACTTGAGTACAACCTCAGCCAAAATATTATTCTCCGGAATATAAAAATCGCATTCAGAGTTTGAAGCCCATGTACCGTTGTTTTGACTGTAGGTGTCGTGATGGATTTTGAGTATTCAACCTCTCAGTTATGCCAACAGGTGCCCATCGGCAAAACAATACAGCGTGGTCTGACGATCAAATGGCGATAAAACGACAATAAACTACGAACGTCCTTTTTTGCTTTGTTATAACAAACTTGCTAGAAGGGACAGGGGATGGACGCGTGATTTCCGGACGGCTTCATTGGCAAACAGGACAAGTTATCACAACTGCTGTTACAGTACATGCCATCTCCTCTAAAACCATACGATCAGGAAATAAATGTACACTATTCTTGAATGTGACGTGACGTTTCTAGATTAGATTCATCGGCTATCGAATCTTACATTTTCAGTTTTTGCATTAATGTTTTAATGCTAAATTATCACACAGAAGGCAATTTACAAAACACAAGAACATAATATGCCAATGTTTTCTGGAATGATCTATTCAATCATCTCCACTTAATCAATATTTTAAAACGAGTACATTCATACATTGTCACTTTTTTATTATAACCTGCATTGTCAGGATATGAAGTCACCGTGAGGGCTTAACTGCTTACTTTGTTTATGTATGTCGTTGCAATTGGCCATGCAGAATTAGACTTTTGGTAAATAAATAAAGTAGATAACATAGATATTTATAATATTAAACGCAAGGGGAAGAGCAAATTGTTGCTTAAATGGACAAGTATTACATTGGAAACTACAGACCCAACACACATACCAACAAATGTATCTATGGCCCTATTAAGAGAACCAGTTATATGGTCAAGTCACACTTAACGAGACCCATAATGACAAAATCCACCTACAACCGATCATATATACATTTATATCTCGTTTATAATTACAAATTTATTTATGGCACGGAAAAAGACTTCAAAAACATGTACCGTCTATACCTGAATGCTCTGGTATGAAAATATAATGTCCTTTAGAGAATAACTATTAACATCAAATTTATACATCGGCATCGGTGAGAATTTAGTTTAGGGGACACACAGATTTTTAATACAATGTTTTCAAGAAGTTGTCAATGTTTTGTCCTTGTATTAATCGCGCTATAGAAATTGCTTTCATACTGATGCATAGGTTCAATGCTCTCTTATTTAGAACAGACAACTTTTTAAGAGCAAGAAACATTCTTAATGAAGTGATCAAATTACTGCTGGTTAATAAATTGGATGGCGGATTTGTATTTACAGCTAGGCTTGCACAATTTATTGAACAACTATCGTAAAAAAGGTAAATGAGTCGTATGAGGTATACTCGGTCACGATAAAAACTGTATGTATGCTCGATACCTTATCTGTTTCCGTCTTTCAAAAACGTTAGTTTCATTAATATCAGATCATTCGTAACACAAATTAATAGGAAACAACTACGAACATGGTCAGGTTGTTTTTGCTCATTAAATTCAAAGGTCTAGTGCAAATAGAAGCATACATACTATTCTGTTTCATATTTTCAGAACTTACAGGACCCAACAACTGATTTTACTAGATTGGACAATAACGATTATATGTTTTCTGCGAAACGATTTGCATAATTATTTTGCCTACGGCTGGTTTAACGTACATATTAAGTTAACAGAAGTCAGCCAGCCTTATCGGAAAAATTAATCCAATACATATGTGCAAGAACGAAATTAATGGCTGCGTCGTACCTTTAGCACTTTTGGTCAGGCTTGATTTATTCGTTAGAAGGTGATGCTTGTAACCGGCCGTTGTGTGAATGAAAGTACTTTATTTGTTAACATATGATTCTTTCTATTACTTTGTTATTTACTTTAGGCTTTATTGATCTCAACTCGATGCTGATTAAGATGAAGCTTATCGTTTTTATTTGTATGGCAATTGATTAATGTTGGGACAGGTGTGAGGTTATGGCCATACAACTTGGTTAAATCCTACAGTAGACTCGTGTTCTAATGAAATCGTGACCTGACCGTTTCAATGCGTTAATTCCATCAGCCAATGGGTAACGTTACTTTGATACGTGTGATGTATATTATGTTTGTATTTATGTATGTTGTGTTTCTCCTTGTGTGTCTCTGATTCACTGTCGTTTTAGAATCGTCATATGCGTCTAAACAGGGTTTGTTTTTGAATTATTGACTACTGGGCTTATCCCTATTATTTGCAATGTATTTTTGTAATATATCCCGAGTGTTATTGTCATGAAATAGGTGTTTATTTTGATAATATAATAAAGGATCAATACACATATAATTTACAGTAAAGAAGACAAATAATCACATGACAGCAGTCAATTAAATTATGTGTAGAATAGCAAGAAAAATGGCCACAAGCAAACAAACGACACGATAACAGAATTGAGAAGTCAGCATAAATAGTTTACTCAGTCTCTCTTTTATTTTCTTCCAATCAACTATAAGGATTTAAGTGATAAATTTGATTATGCAAATTACTAAATGTTTTGATGACTGTATCCATTCGATTTGCACGGGGTGACGTTAACTGGTGAAATTTTGAAAAGCATTGTCTATACAATTAAGCGTATTGGTTCGACTTACATTGTAATATCATTTTTACTCCTGCTGACTTTTAAAGCCGTTTATATTGAAAATTCTAGTAAGGCCACATCTGTAAACTTTCATATTCTTATTCCACAAACAAATGGACATGCATTTACGAAATAATTCCGGTTGAATAGTATGTTATGATGATAAAGTTTGCTTCGACGTATATTTTACTGAGGAAGGTTATCTTTAAAGTTTGTATTGAGTTCTTGTTCTGAAATCGAGAAACGTCAAAAGGAAGTGAAATATGAGAACAGCATCAAATGCAGGCATATGAAGTGTACCGACATATCATTTCGTACTTTTCGAATATTCATATGTATACTATTGTTTTTGAATTTCCTTAAGTCGAGGAAATGTTTAATTATCTTCAGATATACATCTGCAATCAAACGGAACACGCATTGCCTTTGCTAGCAGAGCATTGCTACTATCAGACCTAAGCCTATATAAGTTGTTAGCAGTGCTTCAAGCACATTGTTTTACTGTTCAAATAATGAAAACGATTGCCGAAGCTTAGAGCCATTCTTGTAACGTAAATGCATTACCGTCGAAAATAAGGTTATCGTTACTTAATGCTTGCTTGTAGCGCCTAATTAGTGAAACCATTCTTACTTTTACACGTTGTCATAAGAATGCCCAGCATGTCAATTAGTAGTACGCCTTTCCTTATGGCCCATCATCAGCGATATTTAAGTTATTGTGATCTAGTGTTCCGATTATATTGTAAACGAGTGACTTGAAAAACTACCTTGAAAGTTTTGTTAAGATTTATTGCACGTAACAACTGGTTGTCGCAAAATATAGCTGAGCAGACGTATTAAAATTAGAGCTAGTTTAACAGCATTAGTTGCTACATGTGAGAAATAACAGAGATACATAACAAAACGTGCTCGATAGCAGAACATGGATAAACAAAACTGTGCCTTTGTTATGTACAAGTGCGAAACGCTTTATACAAGTAAAACATTTTATTCAACAGTCTTACTCATACATTTCAATACACAAAGTTTTCTAACATCAGCCCAAAGTTAAATAAGTTCGGTAGATCCAGTCTATTTTTTATACTAGGGTAACGGTTTTCCCATATTTATGTTTTTTTGTTGAATACTTTGCAATACCCGATAAAAGTTGAATATAAATGAGTCTAGATATACCTCGACGACTGAACAGATGGGAAAGACAACAAAATAAACATGTTGTAAATCATGGATTGTCTTTTGAAATGAGAATATAAGTGGTAAACATACAACTAGCAAATCATTTTTTTTTATTGGTATACTGAAAATGTTATTCATGAAGTAATTTCTGTTTAAAAATACCATTGCGTCGTACACATTTATCTATTGCCAAATTGTGTAATTCTGATATTTGCCAGAATCATTAGTTTATGTTGTATGCAGCTTGAAAGGCGAGCTTGTTATTTATTCTTTAACTTTTGGATACTTTAAAATGATTTTTTTATCTGACCCCTATTTTCATTTAAACTGAATGCTAAAAATAACAATAAATTAGTCTGGAGTGCTTTTTCGGTAATCAGCGTTCCATGTTACAAATCGATAAGGACAAAGACGTTCATGCGTTTTGTCAGATGCTAAATAAGATAATTACATAGTATGACAATTTGATTGAATATTTATCAAAACAACTTAACTAAATATATTGGCATGCCATTTAACAATAGATATAATTAATCAGTGAGTTTTTTATACAGACTGCCTTGCTAAGAACTGTAACGACAACACTTAATAACAATATCATCATGCAGTCTATAATAGTGTATGTTTTGAAGTTGAATAATTCGTCATGAACAACTCACGCGTTTCTTGTAGTAAGAATGATAAAACAATGCCGAATGCAACATTTTCTTTTCAAGACACACTTTGTGGTTCTTTAATGTTGCAAACATGTGCGCTACATAACAGGTATTATCTTAATAGGTCAACTACGATCAACTTCGATAACCGACGATTGTTAAAACAAACCACATAAACCATTGCCTTAACAATACAAGAACTCTGGAACGTTCACTCCATTGGAGTATTTTGAGTTGTATTCTTTCTGCTGGAAAAATTTTTGGAGTCGAAATCGTGAATGAATCCATTTATCACGCGTCCAGAATAAAGCATAAATGAAGATTAATATTTCACATTTTCACGTATTTATCCAATACGAGGAACCATCAAGGCTGCAAGTTTTAACACATTGAGGAAAATAGATAACAAGAATTCTGGCGCTATTTGATTTATATGTCTTCATCATGAATAACATGGACATAAATAGAAATATATTTTTTGTAAACTGTCAATTTCTCAACTCATATTACTTTTATCATTATTATTTTCGTAGAAAAGAGAATATTTTGCAAATATTTAAATGTATAATCTACGTTGTCCGACAGCTGACAGTTTCATGTGATGTAGTCAGTATTTCTGCTCAGTGATGAGTACGTGAGTGCCAGTCCTCCCAGCTGTACATAAAATACAAAATGATACAATGTTCCTTAGAATTCTTACCCTAAAGTCCTGGTATAAGTGTTACAACTGTTATTATGAAGCACAAGTCTCACTTTAACAGACCTGGATAGACTGCAGTACTGTATTCATGATGTTGAAGACGAGTTTCACTTGTGGATGATCGCTAGGTGAAATAATGTAATAATAATAAAACACGTAGGTGATACCTAGAAGAGGAGACAATACAATCGTGTACTGCTTTCAATTGGCCCAGGGCAGACTGTTTCAAGCGTGTGTTGATAGGTTAGGGACCTTGTTGAAGTCATTTCGAACAATAAAGCAATAGTTTTCACTTTGCTTTCTACTCCAGGTTTTTTTATCAAACAATTATATTGGCGTTATATTAGGCAACTGTCAAACAAAATGATTGTTTAAATATTTTTACTCACCTTCTCGTAATGATATAACTAGAGATAATATATGTTTTTTACAAAACTTAATGGTCATGATTTTGCGAAGTTATCTAAAATCTTGGCGTCCAAGTTATTGTATAGCACACATTAGTATGCACTTTCGATGATCAAATGAATAAATGCATTCAGTTGCATAAACTAAGATTAGGTACGATACAAAAGATACGTTTATGAAAATATGCTTGTAATCAAACAAGATACAAAATATTAATGTCGAACTGGATCATTGCAATTAAGAAATTAATAAGGTTGTAAATGCTCATAACGTTTTACAATAGTTTAACAACTACACTCATTTGCTACCTGTGTTGCCCAGTGTGTCTCATTGTGGATACACACAAAATCAAAGCAGTTTATAAAACACTAGTATTATTGTTGACTGCTTTTTGATAATGTGTCCACTGCCAAGAACAAGGGGTTTGTTTTATATCTAGGAATGGAAATAAAACACAACGAGCAAATATAGCAATCTTTGGTTTTGTAATGTTTTCTAGTATGTCACATATCATTTGCAAAGAAATAAATAAGGTATTTTCTTAACTTCTATGAGAATAAAGATATATTAATCAATACCTGTTTTAAATGAGTTAAATAAATGCAAATTGTGTTTATCCTGTTCCGAATCTTGTCCCAAGAAATTTAAGAAGGCATTCAATAGTCCAGTTTATGTAAAGCCCCGAGGGCAAAAACTCAACCATAGACGATTGACTATTACACTATGCAATTCTATGCCACTATGATATATGTTCTCAAACTAGAAGACAGCATGCAAACAGCTATCTATTTATGTTTTGACATAGTATTGTGCAGCTTAATCTATCTTTGTCTAGACAAGCAACCATAAAGCTTTGAATAAATTAAGGTTTGTGATGATTGCTTCCTTCTAGACCATTGCAATGTGTACTTTGCTTTTTTGAAAAAAAACTGATTCTACTAAAGTACATACCGAGGTATTTAAATGCATTAACTACATAGGTATTGCCATGTCTGAAAAGAGAAATTAACTGTCACCGGTCATCCTTTACCAATAACTAGTAGTTTAGACTTATTTATGAAATATCTACTTTTAGTTTCCACGAAATCGTAGTATTGTGTTTATCCATCGAGTGCACTTTGTAAACCTGTTGGATGTACATACACTATAACTCTATTATCAGGATATAGAAAGACGAATTTCTTCATGAAATTTTGAATATGGTCCAGATAAGGTAAATGTATATTGTTGTCTATATTGTTACTTGTAAAACACTTATGTTAATCGTTCAGAAACAAAGAAAACAAAAGTGGAGACATATTTCCCCCTGTCTGTATTACTTAACTAATCTCAATTGAATTGAATGAATAACTTTACTTGTTCATCAATTTCCATGGGATTATCTTCGACCCAATTGAAAGTGCCGTGAATGAGAATATTTTAATTGTAACAAACAATATCGTTTGTGTTTTCCATATAAGTGTATATTCGGTCATTGTCTAGCCTGGGCGAAGAGTTTACAGATGATTGGTTGCGATCTATAACGTTTAAAAAAATATTAAATGATCAAGGGTCAAACAGTTTTGATGAGAGCACATACGAGGCATTGACCTTAACCATGTTATACCTCCGATGGTCATACAACAGTGATTTAATCGAATACCGTTTAAGGTGCTTTTTAATAGGCAACACAATTTTAACATGAACAAAACATTGAATTGCTGCAGAATATATGAATATTTTGAAAAATAAACAAAATGATATGCATATGTATCTATAATAGTGCATTTAGAATCAATTAATCATCATCTTCGAGGCTCTAGAGTCAAGTTAACAAAAACAATATTTGACATACATATGCATACAGTGCATCATGTAGAAATACGACAGATGAAAACTCATTATCAATAAGATTTCTCCATGTGTTGATTTCAACAAATAAATTCATAAGCAAATGTAAATAAGTAACACCAACATTACACAAAGTGGATACAAATCTTCTAGACTTAATGCAAATCAACAATTTCATCTGCCAAAAACAATTAAGATCTATTGTGTATTTTCTTTCGTCTCACCAGCCTTGCATTATCAAAGTGTGAACACATATAATTGCCCTTTTCCGTTTTCGTGGGATCATACTTAAAAAACAAAACAAAACAAAAACAGGGAAGAGCAAGGTTAGGAAACTATTGGCAAAATTGAAAGAAAAAATATTTCTTTTTAAATTGCATGTTTTTTTTTAGATAAAGCCCGTATTGTTTCTATACCGATTTGATAAATTATTCCTCCAAATGTTTTCAGTGCTATAATCAAGGTACTTCCCATAATGAAGTAATATAAACAATAGCAATTATCCGAAATTTATATCCGAATTTTTATGTAATAGTATTTAAAATGAATGAAACCTGTCAAAACATTTTGATTTGATTATTATTAGGACGTCAAACAACACAAACATAAAAAAGAAAGGAAATCAAGTGAACGATGGGCACTTATTGACTTAAACCGATCCGCAGTCAGTAGTGGTTTCTAAAAAAAATGTCAATATTTACCCATTTAAAGGAAACTCGTACAACCTTTATTTAGATCATGTGACCAAAGTAGCACTGGCATGCATTAGTTCGTATATTTATTTATTATAATAAATAATAGAATTGATGTCGGGAACGTTAATTACAGAACCTTATGCTTTACGAAAAATACATTGAATTTTATGTACGGCTATATTTCTCTCGGTCTTAATAAGGAGAAATAACAGGCTACAGGTAAAAAACAACAAATACATAACAAACTATATCAAACACAAACCACCGGGTAGGTAACAGCCTTAAATACGAAAATTGCATCGGATAAATGCAACACAATTTCTCTACCCGAAGCAAATTGGCGAACGTCTCGAAATTAATCACAGTGTAAGATTTCGAAATGAAATCACGCTACTCGCGTTATATTGAGCTCAACGCTATAGGCCCAGGACAGGAGGGAATTCCAACCCATGGTTTAGTGGTCCGTGATAACAACTTTATACTTTAAATGTCCTCAATAAAAATACATTTATTTCAAATGTCCTCAATAAGAACCATATATTTCAAATGTTTTCAATTACAAACACAAATTTCAAATATCCTCAAATAGAACCATATGTTTCATATTTCCTCAAGTAGAACCATACATTTCAAATGTCCTCAATTAGAACCATATATTTCAAAAGTCCTCAAAACATTTTATGGAATATCTCTGACACACTTGAATTAAGGTATTTGTAAAGGCTATTTCCGTCGGTTGCAATGTTACATATATTTGTGACAAGAAGGCTTAAAGTCTTACACAACTTTACTTAAATATTTCTCACATATAATTGGAAAATTAATCTCCCAAGAGATTCTATAGATAATAACAGTATAAAGCAATTGTTAAAATGGAGATAAATGTATTGTCGGTTTCACCATAAAATGTTACGAATTGATTGTGAATGACAATGCATTAATAATGGTCCGTCTGTATCATCCATTTCTGTATTGCACTTCATTATATGAGAAGGCAAAGCAGGGAAGACAAATCTTTTATTTTTGTATATTTCTAGCCGATTTCTCAAGTTGATCGATAAGCAATTGTGCTTCAGGTACATTTTCCCCAACTTAATTGTCCTAAGATATTACAAAGCAACACTGCGAAAAGACCTATAATGACATTTCTTTACTATTTTTTTGGCAATAATCTATGATTTCAATATCATGAACTTTTAGGCGGATAAGAGTAAATAAGGTTATGAACATATTTATATTGTTTATTCTGCATTATCTTCAAAGCTGAAATAACGTTTTCGATCAAGAAAGAAATTATTTCCCTCGTTTTTCCGTTGCTGTTGCCAGAGTGGAGATTACCTTTCATGGTGTACTTATAACAGCCCTGGCCGCCATATTGACCTGCGCTGTTCCTTGTTGCTTTGAGTCTGACCCGTGATGAGCATCATGGGGTTACAAATGATAAGAATATTACTACTGGATGCTGGATAAATATGCAATGAAGTCATTGCGAAATACCAAGCCGAAAGAATAACAGATACATAAACAAAACTATGAATTAAATCTACAGGAACATGCCAAGTAGCCTACTATTGTACCAAGCTTCTGTTCAAAGACACATAGCTCAAGGCCATATATGCTTTTAAAGAGAGATACAACCCGTCACAAGAAAACACAATGTCAAGACATTTTCCAAGTCTTGTCTAGACCGAGTCACATTACTTTGGTTACGTATACTAAACCTTCCTTGATAGCACATTGATTGTATAACTTGCCTTCCATTAAGGGTCTACAGAGTAACTCGCTTCAACACACAAACCATAGAACATACCAGATATTTGCTTGTTTTCAGAGGCGATGTTACAAGTATTTAATGTATCTCTGTATTCTTAACCCGTTTGCAAGCGAGTTTCTTTGTTATTTTACAAGATACTATTGGTATTGTTTAAGGTGGTTAAACTGATTTAGGTATCATGTAATTTGGTTTGACATAACGTGAGATCATATAACGTGGGTATCATTTAACTTGGATATGATATAACGTAGAACCCATATAATTAATATGGGGATCAGGTAACGTATGGTTCATATAACGACATGATCATATATAACGTGGGAATCATATTTCTGGGGACCATACAACGGCGGAATCTATACCGCCGGAATCGATCAAGCTGACGTTGACAGCGTTCAATCTAAAATGACGGCTATGCTAGGGGACGGTGAAGGTGTTTTAGCTACCATTTAGCCAAAGCTAGGGGACGATAACGGTCTTATAACTAAAATAATTATTATACTGATGCTAGATGATATCAAATGTGTTGTCAATACCTCTATGCCGATACTCTGGTATGTTTACAGTGTTGCACCTACCATAATATCGACATAAATGACACCTTTAAACATTGTAATATACATAAACAGATGAAAAGCCTCGAAATTCTTATACTTGGATATCAAATTGAATACAAAGAGTATACTATTATCAACACTATTCTATCTCCAATAGGTTATTGTATGTAACTTTTGTGCATTAGTAAATGCCGAACTTTTGATTATTCAAACATTATAAAAAAATAAACGAATTCATTGTCCTTTTCTCAATAACTTCAAGCAACTAATAATATTCTGTTTAAAAAAAGAAGTTACATTTACCTCATATATATGCAATGTTTTATGATGAAATAGTTGTATATCATGATTTTCGTTCATTATTTGTCATGTATATGATTTGTATATGTTTTTTATGAATAAAAGGATTTTTAGTGATTCAAAAAAAAAAAAAACGTACAATTTAAGTAACAGCTTTTTTCGTCCTTTTTAATTTTTATGTTAAACAGAATCTTCTTTCGAACATTCAAAAGAGATCTGAATGTTTTTGTTTTTTTAACAAGGAATATAAAAGAAAAAAAGAACATTTGCCGTCTTAAAGACAATAAGTAAATACATCTGAAAAATGCTGAACACATATTGGTGCCTATATATCTGAACCACGAGACAACCTTCTTATTGGCAGAGAAAAGGCATATTTTTTATTAAATCTAACAGATTTATATCCAAATCAATAAACGAATATGTCATTATCAGAGTTCTGTAGTGTAGACAGGCGCCTGCGAATACAAAACTATGTGAAGCAAGCAATGACGTTATTTTGTCCCTCATTATCACGAAAAACATCGGGTTGTCGACCTAATACTTTATGTAAATCATTTCGTTCGGGAATACCATTGAAGCCGCAATAATAAATTGTGATTGTTAGGTGGTTATTTATCTATAGGCTTTTGTACTTGGTTCAATTATTGCCTATATGTCGTAGTTTCATTGTGTGCCGTGCATAATCTAATGGTTTAACATATGCCCTATTAAGATGACTATATAAATATATTTAGCTTTAAATACATCACTATTTTCTTCATATAAACAAAATACGGTTAGGCCATACAGAAAAAAATCACCTTACCCTCGATATTGTCAGCATATTAATACGTATAATTGTTCTTAAAAGAGATAGCTTATTTTATAGTTACAGTGAAAGTTGATGTTTATCAAATACTTTTTGTACTGATCCCGTATGAAGTCCTTATGGGTTACTAAAAAGAGAGTGGACTAACGGAGGTGCTGGACAGGTGAATTTGAAATCATGACTGTTGAGCGAGAATAGGTCAAGACTGTCAAGGTCAAATGGTTAGATGTTCATACGACCGTCATGTATGAGAACCCTGATTTGGTCGGAATACATAAAGGTAAGATATAGTCGTACGAATAATCCGTGAAAGTTGATAAAAAAACCCTGGACATCATTGGACTGTTGAGCGGTTAGCATTGAGTTAACGTAGGAGTATCGATGGAAATTCTTCGGATTCTTTGGACCTCAGAAAACAAATTAACGTTATAAAAATGCGCACATATACCGCTAAACAGTCGTAGCGTGGCGTAGGGCATCGCGCAACTGACGCCGCAAATGACTTACGATGCTGAGTTTTGTTTTCCTCTTATTACATTCTGTACGTTCAGGGTCTATGACTTTTCTTTCCGCCTGAATTTCACAACATACTCATGATTATGACTATGACTATACAACAAAAATCAAGAAAGAGCTATTGTAGACCTTTTGTATACTTGTTTGACGACAGCATTCCTTTCGAAAAATATTTTAATTTCGTACCACAAACCAATGACTGGCCAATGAATTTGTCCAATTTCAGGTTTTTTCGACAAGAGTTTAAAGCAACTATTGCCGGTTGCTGATCTTTCATAAACATTAAAAAGACAATAAACATAAGTGAGTTTTTCTCTTTAAATTACTGTACGGAATTCTGATTTGGATAAGAAACTGTTGAGGAGCTGGTCATTACCAGCCATTTTGTGTTTATTTCTATCTTGTTTCAGACAGCATGCAATTTATTGAGTAGCCTACTTTACCGCTGTTATTAGTTTATGTTGGATGTTTGGTGATTAACTCTATCTGCACAAGATAATCGCAAGGACGTATTTCGGCGATGAATTAAGGCCCTCTTATCGTCTTTTCATCGAATTATGTATATTAAAATGATATAATGAATTGTTGATTGCTGCAGTAAAGAATTCTATCTTTTTTCAAACCGATGCTTATTGTTTCAGTTAATGATTATACACGGGAGATTATTAGATGAAGGTAAAGGTAAGGAGCTCATACTAAGTCGGTAGTGTGGAGATGAAGGAAAATTGAGTTGGCAATTCGCAATGAATAAAAAGATGCAACAGCTAGAATGGTCTATGTTCATGAATAAAGAAACTGATAACAAGCTGCATCATAATGGCTACCGAATGATTCCTATCAACACTTTGTATGGTCACTTATTCTGAACTACAAAAAACATATTTTAAGAATGATGACAATTTTCGCATCAATATTGACAAATTCCGCAGTAGTAATCCTGAATAAAGTGTTATATAAAACCATCACATATCGAATGATCAGTGATAAAGTTGTTAAGACCTCGTCCGGCATTTAAGGTCCCGGGATGGAATATATCCCCAATACCGAAGCCTTTGTGCCTTTAAACATATAATTTAGAATTTAGAATTTTGTTTTTGATAAGCATTGAATGGATACTGATATTGCGAAAATAACGCAATTTACTAAAAAAAATTCAAATTGAAATATGCCAACACTGATACTGATTATTCCTTGTTCGTATGTTTCATTTTTGTTCGATTTATACATTAAGCATACAGACTATGATGTTTATTTATTCAACAACTAACAAAAATCTACTGTACGGCAACGAGAATATCTATTAAGATTCACTTTACAGGAGCCGAGATCTTTATACCTTCAACTAAGCGGGTTGAAGTGTTGTTAACATATATCTTTGCTTACAGACTGCCGATTAGTGACATCAATTCTTCTTATTTGACGTGTATAATGATCCTTCAGTTTAACATAATAAATCAGTCGATTAAGTAAAAGCTACTTGCAAGTTTGCAGCGGAGCAGTAGATAATACTAACATGAGCATTACCAACGATGGGCCAAGAGGACAAAGGCATATAGCTAATTGACAAATGAGCCACTCCTGAGAAGTGTATTACACCGTTAAAAAGGATAATGGCACAGTGGTCCATCCTAATAACATAATTTCTAAACTCATTGTAGACGTTTATGATGATATTTTAATTTATTTATTAGGCAGACCCGAATGCTTCGCTTAGAAGTTTTTTTCGCTCAGACAGGCTGCAATGCCATTGATTACGCGTTAAGATTATCATAATATCTGGCTCTGCAGTGTGGTGTTTACCGAATCACTTCGGATGATATTTATTTCATAAAAAAAGAGTACACAAATCCCCTGGTTAAAGTTAAAATATTACGTAAATCAGTAAAACATAAAATTGTACGTAAATTAAAAAAACTGTGGCTTGCAACATTGACTGAGTGCGTGTTCATGTTTTGCAACATTTACCGAGTGCGTGTCTTGCTGCATTTGCTTGGTACAATGTCATGCCTTGCACCTTTAATTGATGCATTTTAATTATGCCTTGCAGCATTTACCGTGTGTGTTTTATTGAAAACGTTATTTTTATTAAATACTTTCGAATTATATCAACGCAAGTTTCCTGCCATTCAGTTGTTTTAAAGAACGGTAGACTATGGCACGTTCAATTCAGTTTTTTTTCGGCGAAATATCTTACTTTTCGACAGTTAAAAACTCGCTCAACCTTTTTATAATGTCAAAAAGTCTCAAATAGCTCGATCGAAATATATGGAATTCTTTGTTTTCGAACAAGGTACTGATCCTAAGAATTAAGCTGTTTTTTCTAGATGTGGGTTGTTCTATTTCAGATTTATTTCAATTTTGGATCAATTCACAAGTTTGATAGCAATTATATTTAAAGCATCAAAGTTGTTCAGAACGTCAGAACGAATATATCAATGGCTTGATACTAGTGAAACACTATAGTTTTATTGAAAGCCCCCGTGTTAGGCAATGTCGCCTTCACCTTCGCAATGTTTTTGAAAAAAAAACACTTAGACTGACATGCGCAGTACGGCTTATCCCATAATTGAAGTGTTTGTTACCCAAGGAAAACTTATTTAACCTCACAGTAGAATTATTGGTCAATCCAGGATGAACTTAGACTTAGACACGATCTGTTCTGCCCATACTATAAGTATTTGTCAATCAAGAAAGAACGGAGTATAACATGAACATTCATTTTTAGCGCATACTATTTGTATCAGGAAAACCGGTTCAAATTCTGTTCAACTCATACTAGTTGTATTGATCAAACCAAGAAGAACTTAAAATGACATGAGCAAAACATATTCAGCTGTTACTAGAAGGTCAACAGTGGAATAACTTTCTAATATACTGATATGTGCGAGACCTATTCTGCTCATACTAATAGTATTTGTGAACCCAGAAATAACTACGACTGATATGTCCGGTTCAGCTTATACTAGCAGAACTAATTAACCTAGGAAGAACTGAGATTCACATATCAGAGACCTGTGCAGTTAATACTTATAGTATTGGTCGAAGAAGAAAGACTGACATTTGCAAGAACCGTTCAGCTTATACTAATATAAGGTCAACCAAGGAAGAACTAAGACTGACGTTTGCGAGTCTTGGTTAGCTCATACTAATAGCATTGGTCATAGATGTACGTTAATTACTTGATTATTTGAACGCTTATGTGCGTCTGATGTAATGTATCATTGGAAATTGCCAAGCATACCTTTAAATTAATTATATTCAGGGGCTTCAATTTAGTGCAAAATAAGACTGAACTGATTGTTTTAGTATTTTAACTGAGGTATTTGGATTCCACTAAAATCCACAATATGTTTTGCTATAGCATTTTCAATAACTTCTGGAAAGTATGATACTAATGATATTAGTAGGATGAGCATATATATATTCCGCGCAATATGCTGTAGTCAAATGTTCGGGTTGAAACTCTCTCCTCACAAGATTGTTAGCCTTGTGCCTTTCAACAGGGTATTTGGGGCTTGTCTCTAGCATTGTTTCATTGAATTCGTGCAATTCGTGTGTATGTACGATGGTGTTTAGTATTTATGGTCGCTTATATATAAATATATGGGCTTTCCGATATAGCATTTTGACAGTGCTGGTAGCATTGTTATACCAAAAGACGATGATACTATTTGTTTCTAAAAAAGCATTTGATATGTGTCGCCTTTCTTTGTCTTAATTCAAATGGCCTTCATTATCAGAAGGAATCAGAATAGCATTCATTATTCAACAAGTGAGAGTATTTATTTTGACACTTCCACTAATTTTAAGGGAATGACATTAAAAGACAGTAACATCTCCAAACAAATCTCAAAGGACGAACAGGGGTAGAATTTTAATAGAGGTGAGGTTTAAATAATCACTTTCAAGAAGCAAATAACACACACACACAATTATGTCCTGTTCCTAGATTAAAAGTCATATCACTGAAACACTTTCCATCAGCAATTCTTAATCTTAAATCTGCAATTTTTAATATTTTAGCATTAACATGTTGTATTCTATTGACTAGCAGTGAAAGGAAACTAAATGAAGACTACTTAAAACGTCGGACAGAAACTGCAGCAGTTAAATATGTATAAAGATAGACATTTTCTTTTCATTTTCTTTCCCTTTAACCCTTCTCTCGTTCTCAATGAAGGGTTATTAACAAATGATTTTCATACGTCGACTTGGCCCACAATTTTAATCGTATTGATACATGTTTGAGGTTAAACGTTCGTACACTAGTTAACCCAACTCACTATAATGTTAAATAGTTGTTAATGTTGACTGATCGAGGGCGTTTAACCCAATATTGGTTAATAAAACTAAATTATTGTGATTGTGTTTTATGTTTGTTGCATAACGACGACGTATGGCTCTCTTTTAGAATCAGATTTGAGTAATGTAACAAAGTTTGTCTCGGTACCGTGATTATTACGTTGGCTTTTTCGAAAATATTACCGATGAACAAGTTCGATGAACAATACCTATCCTCTTTGCGTGAGGGAAACAGGACGATAGATAAACACATCAGGACTTTTTACAAGCGTCCAATTATATGTAAGATATCATCAGGTATGTGTTAACTACAAATTAATCTCAGAAATGTCAAATATGGCATTCCCGTGTGTCTACAATACAATACTGGAAAAGGCTTAGCTACTAAACACTTACATAATACAACATATATTGGACCTGCGCGTATAAAATGACAAAACATGACTCATATGTCTGGTTTTTGCCTAATCTATGTCATATTGTCATGTATATAAAATGCAATTCAATCATCATTTTCTGCTTTAAGTAACCTTTGTATTTGCATTTTGTTGGTATTTTTTTATTGTTATGCACATAACGAAGTAAATCTCGATCTTTCTGGTCATAATGAAGACTAAAAACTAAATGGTTAACGTTTAGTTTCATGGTTATTCAATATCATCAATAAGTATTAATATATATGACTTTATCTAACAATTTCTAGAACATGCAAGATCAGCGAACTATTCGGAAAGAAACACGTGTTGATGTAGTGAGGATTAAATTGATTTTAACCACATGGTATTCAGTGTTTTCCTACTGAGACACGTTATTCTTTATTAACATTTTAATGCATTCACCAATACTTGGAAACTAAATTATGTAAGTAGTCGAAGATCTTGTGGTTAGGTAATACTTCAGAAACATTACCTATCACTGGGGGTCAAATGAAATTATAATGACCGACCAGGCAGTCCCCGAAGATGGATCGACGCGTGTGTTATTTTAATTATATTATTCCAGAACTTTTATATTATGAAATCAAAGCGCTTTAACTGTTTTATTTTTAAAAATTATAAAATGCTCATCTGCGACAGTATACCGCTGTGAAAAGCCGTATACTCAACAGTTTAATGTCGTCAGCGGTCTATATCATACTTGTGGCAGCTGTTTCCATAGTAAAATGCTGTTAAGACGTCTTCAGGAATAGAGCGATGTGAAAAGCACAAATACATGTAGGTGAACCGATACATTTTTTTATGTTGCAGTGAAGGGCTTAGGCATCTTCTTTACAATGATTATGATTTGTCAAAAATAAATATTGACTGTCGCGATTTACTATTATAAGGTAATGCTTTCTCGTTGTAAAGTGACCATGCCATACACTATGTGTATCTTACAATATGACGTGTCGACCTCAGGAGACTCTAAATCAGGGAAATAAATATTTTTCATTCCTGTAAATTAACAAATCCAAATGCAAAGTTTTTATGCAGATGCATTTTTCCACACGACATGGCTACATGTAAGACCACATGGTAACGGCGAATAAGTCTGGTTTTAATTCGCTTGTGGGCAGCTGTTTTCGACGTTCCTTCTTTTGAGCATTTTTTTGTTTTTTACCGTTTATAATTGGTTAGATTGTAAAGTTTGTATTGCATTGTCACTATTGGTGTACCATGTACCAGAAGGTTGTTGCTATACAACAGAGTAGTAAGCTTGTATACATTCACGAAAAGTAGTGCATGTATCATTTCTGGTAGTGAGGACCTATACTTCTTCAGCATTATGCATAGTTACAGCTCATTTAAAAAATAACAAAGTGTGACAATCATTCAAAAGATCCTCATGTGAAAATATATGAATCTTCTATGAACTCTTTCAAGTTTATAAAATAATGAATATAACTTCAATTTGTAAAACAGATGAGAAATATTACTTCGCTAAAAACAAATTGAGTCGACATGTTTCACAGAGCTCAAAACGAAACTGATTATAAAAAGGTCACTATTAAATACATTTTGGAAAGTTTGCGTTCGAATTTTACATGTTGTCTATGGACACAATTTTTGAGAAACTTCTCTACCAATGCAACTTGACGAGGAAAAATGTCTTCGCCTTAAATTTAGTTAGTCATTTAAAGAGGCATTTTTTCATAGTCATATTGAAGTTGTCAGGGTTAAGATATGTGAGGTAAAAACTCGTGAATTAATATTTATGTGAAAGATTACATAAACAAGCTCAGTAGCCAAAAGTAAAACAAAAACCCCGTCTATTGGTACAGGGTAAACGCCAAAGACATAGAACTCAAAAACAAAAATTCACAAACAAAAAACATGGAACAACAGCACAAAATTCCACAAACAACACAGTGCATATATACTGTATAAAAAGCTATGTATGTTTATTAAGGATTGTAAGGAAGTACTGCCTTGGAACGGTCCGTAACATGTAAATTTACTGGGCTTAGGGTGTCATTCACCAGAAAAGAGATGAAATGCATTTTAATTTATTCAATTACAAATCGGAATCATTTGTTGATTAAATAGTTGGATTTTCAGCGATATGTCAACGTATGTTGTGAAAATAATGCCAAATAAATACATAGATGATGTTTGTTGATTCTAGTGCAAGATCTTAAATAAGTTCACGAGTGTCAAAGAAAAACATATTTGCACAAGTGGCCGAACAAATTAAATGAAATTTTACAACACTGATATCAACATTATTTTTTCATTTTCGTTTATGCTTATTTTTGGAGTTGTATTAGTATTTTAATTTATTTTCCTAAATACCTCCTTTTTTGAAGAGTCTTTTATAGACCGCTTTCCGTGTGACGCTCTTCACATAAAATGATCTAACTGTGATGTTAAAAAGTACACTCTTTGAATATTCGCGAGGTGTTTCCTTAATTTATTTCAACGTTGCTGCCAATATATCCCAGCTGTAAGATAAGTGTCAGGAGTTATTTTCAGTATATTAATAAATGGGTCTTCATTGCGCTATGTACGGTGTTAAGTATACCTAAGTTTATTTCAGATATTACCGATTTTACGAGCAAATGTTGAAGGTTTAACTGAATAATTTGTGATTTAAAAAAAAAAAATTCTCATAATTCCATATTTTCTATAAAGGTGCAGAAAATTAAATGTAAAAAGGTTGATATGTTTTTCCAAACTCTTTTTTAACAATATCAAAATTTTAATAAAACGCTCTTATATTGCATCAATATTACCGATATATGCTGTGTTATAAAGTTTTGCATTTCAAATTTTGTCAGAAACGTCTAATAGTTTGGCTTTTTGAGTCACTTCTTTTCAGTGAGCTGACATTCACTTTACATTTGCTTTCAAGTTATAAATACATTGTCGAATTATAGAACGTATTCGTCTAGATCCTCATTTGTTTGAACAAAAATATAATACGGATGAAAATCGTATCTCTAATTTTAAATTATTCATATATGTCTTGTTGTTCATTTATAATACTGATATCATTATAAGGTAAAATGGTTAACAATTCAGATAATATGTTCTGCCTTTATAGCTTTACTTTAAAAAAATGCCATGTCAGTTAAACACGTATTTTTATGATGACATGAACCACATTAGATTACTGCGAAACACATACTTGTACCACAAAAAAAAATCCTTTCTTGATATGGGCATTATGACTGATAATATCTAAACGTGGATGGCTTCCATTAAATGTTTGGGAATTACAGGGGTTTAAGAGATGCCGCTATTAGTATCCATTTTAAACTTATATTTTCAAGAATGTGATTCAACATTTCCGAAATAATTTATTCGAAAATAAATCTCTATGATTAATTTTTATTCGGAATTCTCTTGATAAACATATTTTTCTTCTCTGATAAGACGTAAAAAATGACAAAATGGTAGAATAGTCGACATTTCGAACAGTAGTAGTTCCACAAGTACTCTCTAAATCATGTTCACGTATAAATGTTACCAAAATATTTTCAAAAACTATGCGGCTTACTCATACACAGTTACTCTAATACAATTTTCAACACATGATTGGATAGTATTTCTCCAAAGAAAGTCCGTAAATAATGCCATTATTAATCGGTTTGTTGAAATGGAAATATATGTATCGTCGATTTAAACGTAAAATGTCAAGCATTGATTGTTCTTAAAATTCTATTACTTTGTTTAGCTGTATATATCATTTGCATATCGATATCTTTAGTTCTTATATTTTGTCTATTTTAGCCGAATATAGAATTTGATAGAATTTGATTTATCGCAAAGTGTTCCATGCAGTTTAGCTTGAGTGTCAATATCATTCCACCTCAAGTATAACCAGACAAATTATTTTTACGACAATACCGTTAGTGACAATTAACCATTTCAACTGTCTCTATTTGACGATTTCAACTTAATTTTAACACGAATTCACGATTTCAAAGTCTTGAATTCAGGCGAATAAGAGAAAATAAGGTATGCATATGAATTTGTGTTTTTAGTATATCTAATATACGATGCAATATTGTCATTTTGTAAAGAGCGGGTTACCTTTCATGGTTTGCATATAACAGCTCTGCTCGCCATATAAACCTGCGCTGTTTCTTGTTGCATTGTAACACCCAATAAAAGTAAAAACGAGATGAACCTTATAATTAGGCAACAAACGATTTTGATATTTCTGCTGTATGCGACGAAGTGAACTTGATAGCTTGTGTATTGTCTAATGGTCACATTCAGACTATATGTAGCCTAATATTGTACGAAACTTGTGTTTAAAAGCACACATTCCAATGCCATAAACACTTTTAAATAGAAAAATGACCCGAAACAAGACAACAAAATGTCAAGACGTGTTCTAAGAATTGCCTAGAGTGAGTCACATTACTTTGGGTACTTAACCTTCCTTGATGGCACATTGATTGTATGCCTTGCCTTCCATTAAGGTTTTACAAAGTAAATTGCTTCAACACACAAACCATAAATATACCAGATATGTTCTCGTTACAAGAGGCGATGTTGTCAAGAATGTTGTGTTTCTCTTTATTAATTTGTCCGAGTTCCTATTTTACAAGAAACCCTCAGGGCTTTATATTCAGTGTTGTTTACTTGATCGTTAAAATGATGGGTCGGTCAAAAAAAGCACTTTGAATGCATGTTGTTGTTCTGTCATCAGCGCCCGATCTATTTACAATCGAATACGTTTTCTAATGCACATATCTGCGGTTAAGACCACTAGTATGAATATTAAATTGTGTGTAATATAGCATCGCGCAATCATGGTGAGCTGCCAATAAAACTGACACTTGCTTAAGTAGCAATCAAAATAATCAGAATATGATGCAAGAAAGTAACTTATTTAAAAGAAGCCGTTTTGATAATGCTTGTTTATGAATCAAGAGAGAGACAGTGTATGCAAACTAAGCAATGTTTATCGTGTCGTCTGTCATTGGATACATAGTTTCGGGCTTTGCCGTCCAGAGTACAGCAATAGAATAAATTATCATAACGGTCATAAAGCCAAATATTTAGTTAAAATATTATAGAAAAAAATATTGCAACCATATGGCACAACATGAATGAATTAACATGAATTATAACAGCAGAAAGTTAAATTCCCTGCTTCCCAAAACGTTTATTTCCATACTGGCTCTTTCTGTTACAAATTATGGATGGTGCAGCCGGTTAAAGGCTTTGTTAATTGGTGACATTTTCCGTTGCCTGTTTTACATCTGCGCTGTCACAAATTATCAGGAGACTACACTGTTCTCGCATTCAGCGATTTATTTGCAGAGAGATGATTTGTAATAGTGATGCTTGGTACCGGTATCTATTTGAAATAGAACAAGGAAGGGCATTTAAACAACAATAATAAAATATAGTCCCATTGATGAAGTGCTTATACACCGTCATCATGTTATGTCATCTCATGCAGTTGTTGTTTAAAAAATGTTCAGAACATATATTATTTTCACAAATATATGAATAGTTTTTTAATTGTCTCGATTTCTATCACACTTACACAATAGCAACTTGTGAACTGGCATACACAGCGTCAACCAGTTAATATTGGGTTGATAGTTATAGCTTACATGTTCCTCAATAAACACGCCTTGAGACAATATTTACTCAGTGTCTTGATACATGTAGCAGTTGTTTTGTTAACTTGAATTTTAACAACGCTGATATCTAACATCTTGATAATCATACAACGTTACGCTTATAAAATGCGGCTCAAATTACGTGGCATCATACATCAGGGGTATAATATAACATAGTCTCATCAAGCGAAGGGATAGTTTAACCTGGAATCATATTACATGGGATCGGATAACAATGATATCATATAACGTAGGGATTATACAACGTTAAGTTAATTTAACGTGGATATCATATAACGTGGGGTCATATCACGTTGGGTCAAATATCGTGGTTTATAAAACGTGGGCTCATTTCACGTGGACATCATATAACGTTGGAATCATGTAACATGTGGATCATATATCGTGAAGATAATATAATGTACAGATCATATCACGGGGCTTATATAACAGGGCTCATATAACGAGAGATCATATAACGTGGTTCATATAACGTGAGATCATAAATTGTGGAGATCGTAGAACGTGGCTCATGTAACTTGGGAATCATTTAACTTGATATTATTATTTTGCGTACCATATAAGGTGGGATCAAATAACTTGGGGGTTATATGATGTGGTGTCATAAAACAAGAATTCATAAATAATCGGGATCAAATACCTTGCAAATATACAGCGTAGGAATTGTATAAGGTGGTGGTTATCTGATTTGGGAATATAACGATATTTCATAAAACGTGTGATCATATAATGTGGGTATCAGTTAACGTTGATATTATACAACGTACAGATTATATAACGTGGGGATAGTAAAACGTAGTGATCATACAACGATAGGATTATAGTACGCAAGGGGGAAATCAGAGTGCTGCGTCTACTATAATGCCGATTCTAGAAGGCGTTGGCAGAAATGAATCTTCCATTATGCTGATGCTAAAGGAAAATTACAGTATTACAACTACCATAATGCCGATGCTAGGGATCGTTAACAGTCTTGCATATACCATTATGTCAATGCTAGGGAATGTGAACAGCCTTGTATCTTCCATTATGCCGATACAAGGCTACTTCGACAGTCCTACATTAATTATCACGCCGATGCTATAAGACATTGACAGCATCTGCCATTATGCCGATGCTAAGGGACGACGACAGCATTGCATCGACACTTATATCAATTGAGGTGATAATGACAGTGTTGAAGCTATCATTATGCCGATGCTAGGGGACGATGACAGTATTGTAGCTACCTTGAATCGATGTTAGTGGACGTTTACAGTGCTACATCGACTATTATACCGATGCTAGTGGACAATGACTGTGTTGTAGCTACCATTTAGCCAATGCATGGGGACGATGACAGTGTTATATATATATATATATATATATATATATATATATATATATATATATATATATATATATATATATATATATATATATATATATATATATATATATATATATATATATATATATAACTGATTGAATGTGTTGCAAATACCCTTTTGCCGATGCTAGGGTCGAAATCAGTGTTGCATCTACCAATCTATCGACGCTAGTGGAAGTTGACAGTGTTGCATCTACCCTCAATCCAATGTACCTCATAATGACATGTATCGGGGAGAACAACCTATTGGTCGTAGTTTAAAAACCAGCACAGGCTGTCATTCATTTTCCGATGTTACAAAAAGGGCTTAAGGCTAAACATTTGCAAAAGATTTTTGGCAAAAATTGTGCCTGCTTCAGCATGTTATTTTTTAAAGATCCATAATCCATCGCCAAAGATGATTAAATGCCGAAATACCAATAAAATTCTACTTCAGCATTCATGCATTGCTAGTGTGAACAAAATTCAAAGCAATTCATTCTGGACGAAGTAAAGGTTGGTAAATTCATAATATATTTTGATGCTTAAATAAAACTTTTACCATACCTATTAGCCATAATCATGTAAAATCTAAGTAACAGCTGTATTTCTACCTTTTAATTTTGATGTTAAAGAAAACGGTCTTTCTAAGTCTATAATGAGAACTGAATAATGCTGCCAAAATATCTGAACCCGCGAAAACCTTCGTATAGCATTTGTTCTTTATTTAAATCTAAAAGATATTAGGTAGTATTATGTCGTAGATCCAAATCAGTTAACGAACATGTCAATCTGTAGTGTAGAAAGGCGCTGGCGAAATTCAAACTTTGTAAAGCGAGCAATGAAGTTTCTTCACCCCTCATTATCACGAAAAACACCGGCTTGTCGGCCTATTACTTAAAGTTCAATTTCTGGCGATGTGACGTCACTCCATTGTGTGCCGTAAATAATATTATGGTTTTACAGATACCTTATTACGATGATTATATACATATGTGACGCACTCTGATATTTTGGGTCCAAATGAGGTAGTCTCGTTTTCTAGAAAATCAAACCTGACGTCACACAATTAACTTTTATTTCCAATTAACAAATAATTTGTCTTTTGCTGAACTGCCAGATAGCGTATATATTGCAAATAGTTGTATTTGTCCTTTCTCTTTAAGGTTTTAACAAATTTATTCCCATCTACTTGCGTTTCGTTGCTGTAATCTCCCTTTGTTTCAGATTACTCGTGGCCTCAATTTTTCCCAAGATAAACATTTAGGTTAAAAGGCTTTCGCATGATTATTGAATGAAGATGAGAGTTTGGCAGAATTTATGGTATAAAACAAAGGTAAGGATATGTTTGCATATTTGTACAATCAAACTATCAGGGGAATAATTACATTATCGACCACTGCAAAATGAATTTGAACCGGAAGGCAAAATGGCAGAAATGTAAAATGCCAACACTGATGTCCAGACGTTATTTCATATTCAGTCATTTAGTGTATCGTTTAAATTTATTAACAAAATCATGTGCACCCAGCAATAGTCAGTAAGTACTAATAGATACAAGTTATTTGTCGCTGATCTGTCTAATGAACTTGAAAAAGTTGATCAACTCTATTTTGGAACTGCTAACATTGTTGACCTTTCTGACACAGAAGGCAGCAAAATTCAATCCCGACCGGCACCTTACAGAATTCACACATAAATGATTTAGTATAATTAATAGTTCATGGGATGGCTTATCAGTTAGTCACAGTGAAACTTTTTTATCTTATATTTCCTGTACTGATCATGTAAGAATGCTATAAACCTTATGGTTTACTATGAAGAGAGTCGACTAGCGGAGGTACGGGAGAGGTGGATTTAAATGTTGTGACTGTTGAGGGAAAATAGACCAAAGCTGTCAAAGTCAAATCGTAAGTTGTTCCTAAGAAAGTCGTATGAGCTCTCTAAGATTGTCGTTTTGCTTTTATTCAATACTATACGACACGGATCTATGACTTCCTTTTCCGTCTCCTGAATTTGTACGGCCCACCAATAATTTTATTTTATGATAAAACTCAAAATCTGTTATTGTAAGGGTATTGCGTACTTGTTTTTCAATAGCGTTCTTCTCGAAAAAATATCAAGTTCGTACCACACACAAAGTACTGGCGAATGAAGTCTCCCAATTTTCTGTATTAAACTTGTTGTATATTTGTAGTGTTACGTATGTGAACTGGTCTTAACATGCCTACGTATGTAGTTTATCTTTTTTCAGTAAGTATGTAATCAATTGATGTGCTCTCATTGAAAAGCATGTTTAACTTTAATGTATTGTTACGCTTTTCTCGACAAAATGACCGTTTGCTGAAGTTACATAATTATTAAATATATCACTAAAATTAGTTTTTTTTCTTTCTTACAATCATTGTACAGAACTCTGATTTGGATAATAAGCCGATGAGGAGCTGGCCATGACCAGCCTAATTGTGCATAACACTATTTTGTTTCAGCAAGCATGCAAGTCATTGAGCGGCTTTTTCAGTTTAGATATTATTTTATTGTTGTTGTTATCAAACGTCAATTTTTGAAACTGAGTTTTCAATATTTGATACTTATTTTTTTATCGTTTTAGTACAAAGACACGGTTGAGGAGGAATATAAGATAAAAATTAAGGCGAGGAGCTCATATTACAGTCGGACATTTAGAGATTAACAGAAATTGAAATGTTTGCAATTCGCTATGATTAAATGATATACAGCTATAGCCTAGCATCTTTGTGCACATTAAAAGCTGCAACCCATCGGCTTTGATCAGCATATTTATGAATATTGTTTTTGCCTGTGTGTACATTTACTATCAGTTTTGATCACATAAACATATTTTAAGAATGATGACCTCTTTCGCTGCTATTTAGACAAAATCAAAAGTAGCAATTCTTATTATATTGTTGTATTTCTCCCGTTACATATGAAATGTTCAATGGAAGAGCTGTTAAGACCTCGTCTAGCAATCAAGAGGTCCCGGGTTGGAATACATCCTCCAATCTAAACCGTTTACGTTTCATCTACCATTAGGTGTGTTTCATTTAGACGTTTAGAGTTAACGGCGTTACTAACTTCGATGGTTGTAATTGTATATCAAAAATAGAATAAAATAAGTTTAATAGTTTGATTTTGCGCAATTGTTTTATAATAATCAGTAGAAGGATACTGAAACTGTCCAATTAAAGCATTTCGCTGATTAATTTCAACGAAATGAAATATGCCACTACTAACATTGATTAATCCTTTTTCCTTTATATCATTTTTGTTCGACTTATGCATTGAGCATTCAGACTATGATGCTTATTTACTGAACAACCAACAGTAATCTATGTACCGCAACGAGGATATCTCTTGGAAAATAAACTTACTTCATTTCACACGAGCCAAGAACTTTATAACTACAATTAACAGGTTGAAGTATAGTGTTGTACGCGTATATCTTTGGTTGCAGACTGCCGGCCGATAAGTGAGATCATTTCTTCTTATTTGACGACTTTAATGATCCTTCAGTTCAGCGAAATAAATCAGTCGATTAAGTATTTCTCTAAGATACTCGTACATTTTCAACGGAACAGTAGATAACACTTACATGAACATTGACAACGATGGACCATAAGGACAAAGGCATATAGCTAATTAACAAATAGGCCACTCCAGAGAAGTTTATCTTTCTTATGAAGTTGTGCCGTTTAATTATTAGTATAGTACTGTAATACATATGCTGTCAATTAGCAGCGTTGTCTCTCGTATTTTACCAATAATTGTTCCTTGAGGCACATAAGCAAGCTCAAACCATACATCGGAAGCATAAATTAGTAGCAAAACAATTAATCAGTGCCAATATATGCATATTTCAATTAATTGCAGACAATGAGTAAAACGCTTTTCATATGCAACTGCTATATTAAGTACCTCGTTTCAGAGTCTTGCCCATAATAACATTGTCTAGATAATACTTTTGCTAAACTGGTTGAAATTGTAAACATTAACATTGTTATAAAACTTATAACATGATGCATTGTTGGCAAGAGCGGCTTTCAATTCTAACGTGTTCTAATGCTAAACTCTTATTAGAATAATAATGATAATTAAACAGGTAAACACTATTTATCGTCTTCATTATTGTTTCTCAATGTCTGCGATAACACTTATTAGGCAGAATACAAACGTAATTTAACAATCAAGATAGAAAGTAAATTGCACAAATAAGGAAACATTTCCTGACAATTGCAGTCGAAAACAACTCCACATAATTATCTACGAAGGACGCCACCCCTTCGTACGGAGTTTTTTGTCATTGATATATATATATTTCTTTGGAAATCGAATTTTAGAAGACAACATTAATGCTGAGTTTCAACTCTGTGTTATATCATCATTATATTATCAAACCGAGTAGGACCAAAATACAAACCTAAAAGATATAAGGTGACACAATGCAAGAGTTCAATCGACAATGATCTGGAGACAAACGAATAAACACCACATTCACAAAATACGAACACCACAAACAGACTACACAAGCATCAAACTAGCTGAACTAATAATTCAAAACGGATATATAAATGGAACAGTCAGTGAGACAGGAGTTTACTGGTACTCGAGACCACTTTGGGCTTAAACTAGTTAAGTTAAACTAGTATAAATAGTTTCTAATGCTATAACTTCACACTTGTCCAAACATTTATTGATAATAACAAACTTTGAAAGTAAACCTTGATCTGAACCAATGCGTGTTTAAGCATTGCAGCATTAACTTGGTTTGTCTTATGTTTTTGGAATTAACAAGGGGCGTTGTTCATGCCTTGCAGCAGTAGCTTTACGAGTTCTCTTTTCTTGCAGCATTAACTTTGTGAGTTGTCTTTCCTTGAAGCATTTATTTTGCGAGTTGTCTCTCCTTGCAACATTAACTTTGAGAGTTATCATTCCTTCTAACAATAACTTGGCGAGCTATCTTGCATTGCAGCATTGACTTGGCGAGTTGTAATGCATTGAAGCATTTACTTGGTGTGTTTCTATGCCGATCAGTATCAAATGTGTGCGTTTCAATGGCTTGCAACGTTGACTGAGCTCGTGCTTATGCCCTGCACCATTAATCTTCATGCCTTGTAATGTTTACTGCAATAGTTTTATTGAAGACTGTCCACGGTTAGCCACTTTTCGAAATAGTTTGCCTTTTAACTCAACCTTTAAAAGTGAAATCGGCGAAGGTCACCTGACTTTCAAATTTAATAAATAATTGTATATTATGGCAGATTCAATAAAATAATATAGATAATCTTAATTTTTGTCAAATAAAAAAGTCCAATAACATCCGCTAGTCTGCAGTATCTCAATCGAAATAAAACTGTTTCTTAGAATTAAGCTGTTTATTTCGTTCAAGTTTTGTTATGTTCTATTAAAGAGGCATTAATATCCGGGATGAGTTCACCAGTCTGACCGCAATTATATTAAGCGCATCAAATCTGTTCAGAACGTCAGAACGAATTTATCAATGGCTTGATACTAATTGACAAGAAATGAAAATAAAGCACTGAGTGGGCAACTTTATGACAAACAAAAATTCCAGAATGTCTGTGATACATAATTTAGAACTTCCCCCAACTTTATTGAAAACGCTTTGAATTGTAATTGAAAAAAACTAGAACCTAGGCTGACATGCGCAGTACGGTTGATCTCATACTTGAAGTATTGGTTAATCAAGAAAAACTTCGACTGGCAAGTACAAGATATGTTCAGCTCCCAGTAGAAGTATGTAAGTATGTAGTATGTAAGAATGGCATGTACACAATCTGTTGGTATTGGGCAATTAAGAAATAACGTAGTGTAACATGTAAATTGTAGACCTAAGACAACTAAAATTATCTTCAGCTCATACTAATTATTCTGATCAAAACCAGAGAACTAAAGATCTCAAAATCTATTCAGCTGTTACTAGTAGTATTGGTACACAATGGAATAACTTTCTGATATACTGACATGTGCTAGACCCTTTCAGCTCATACTAATAATATTTGTTAACAAAGAAATAACTACGACTGATATGTGCGATACCGGTTCAGCTCATACAAGCAGTATTGATCAACTGATCAATTGATCACACGTGATAGACTTGTGCAGTTCATACTTATGGTATATGTCAAACCCAGGAAGTTGACAGACTGACATTTACAGGACCCTTTCAGCAGACATTTGCGAGCCTTGGTCAGCTCGTATCAAACTAATAGTATTGGTCAACCATGGAAGTAGGGTACTTTATCATTTGAACGAACAAATGGCTTTTGCTTCTGATGAAATGTATTATTGTAACTATCCATGCATTCTTGTCTGACCAATAAATCACAAGTCCACGACGCTCAGAAGTAATGGACTAGGAAAGACAAATTGACTTTTTCAGAGAGGTCAATAACATCGTACAATAAAAAATAGAAGATGATCTTGATAAACACCCCTAGTTTTATACAGTATATAAGGAGTCTTGTTTGAGGAGTTTAGTTATGTTGTTCCATGTATCTGTTGTTGTTTTTTTATTGTTTTTGTGTTCTATGTCTTTGGCGTTCACCCTGTGGCATTAAACGGGCTTTATGTTTAAACTTTCGACTACTGAGCTTGTTTCTGAAGTTGTTTATATCAATATTGATATTGATATTATTCAGGGGCGCTTTAATTTAGCGCAAAATATAGCTGAAGTAATTGTTTTACGTATTTTAACTCAGGTATGCAGATTGCACTAAAATATACTTTGTGTTTGCTATAGGATTTTCAATAACTTCTATAAAGTAATATATGGATAAATATTGATATAATCCGCGCAATATGCAGCAGTTGTAATGAAAGGGGATGTAATTCTCTCCTCACCAGATTGTTAGCCATGTGCCTTTAATCAGGGTATTTTGGGCTTGTCCCTGTCATTGTATCATTAAATTCGAGTAATTCACTATGTGTATGTGCGATGGGCCTTAAAAATGATGGTCGCTTTAAACAGTAAATTAGCCATCCGATAGAGCATTGTAAAAGTACTGGCAGCATTGTGTTACCAAAGACGAAGATTATATTCGTATACGAAATGTATTTTGAGCTGCAATTGTTGTTTTACTTTTTGATATTTGAAAGATTAAACAAATATAACAAAAAATGTTTTATTCTGTTTCAACGAAACAACATTTTATCATTCATTTGGTATTTGTCGCCTTACCTTGCTATCATTCCTATTGCCTTCGTTATCACAACAAAACGGCCTTCATTATTCAAAAAGCGTGAGAATTTATTTCTGTGACACTTCAAGCAGTTTAAAGGGACTGACATTAATAGACAGAAAAAAACTCCACTCTAATCTCGAAGGAGAGCCAGAATAGAATCTGATGAGGTTTTAGTAATAACTTTCAAGAAGCGGCACACACACACTCAATTATGTTGAGTTCAGTTCGCGGAAGCACTTTCCATAAACAATTATTTAATCTTAAATCTGCAACTTTTAAATTAGCATTAACCGGTTGTAATTTATTGACTAGCATTGGAAGGAAACTAATCAACAAGAAATAAAACGTCGACAGAAACTGCAGCAGTTCAACATATAAAGATGTATATTGCTTTCGTTTTATGTCCCTTTTCCTATTCTGTAATTCTTTATGGAGGATTATTAACAAAACGTCAAAAAAATAACTTCAATAAAAAACGTTGAGAGGAAACAAGCTCAATAAAAAATAATGATAAATTCATAACATGTATGCACAAACAAAAATATATATTATTTTTTTTAATATTTAAAGATGATGATACCTAAAAAAGAAACGCATTCAGAAATTAAACGGATGTTCATTGTTTTAAAGGACATGCATGACATCATATTAACGTTTTATTAACGTTCTCTTGCCGTCTCTGCGCTATCGAAATGAATAAAATTCGTTCAGTCAGTTCAAAATAAACTTCTGGATATGGAACAGAAATGGCTTTGTCAGTTATAGTTTGCGAAGGACTGCGTTGAATTCATAGTCTGGAGATGCTATATACATACAGGGTTAATGAATATGAAACAAACTTTTTATTAAAAAATGATTTTACTAGTTATTATCAAACTTACAGCTTTATGGTGTCAGGCAAAACATATATGAAGTTTGCTTCAAAAATTGGTTTATTTTAGCTCGAATACTGTCGAAGAAAAAAATGGAAACATGATACAGTGTAGTATCTAACTTTATACAAAGAATTTTCCTTAGTTACGGCTCCGTTTTTTTCTTTTTATGTAAAAATACAATTCCTTTCATAAGTTTATGACAATCACGTTGATCAATATAACGTATTACATTGACGGAAATTCATTATTATAGTAATCATTTGACAATAAAGTTTATAACTTTTTCAAGACGTGTTGTGTTCTGTTCTTTTTTCGGAATGTCGGACACTAGATTTGTTAAATACGTCACAAGGGAGTATATTTCATTGGATTGCGACTTAATTACAAGCAATGCGTTTAAAACACTTGGAAGACTTAATGAAATTAATTCTCAAAACGTATTTTAAATATTTCGTGTGTCCTTGGTATTTCTGTAAAATCAACAATTAAAGGTTCGCTCTAAATATTATGTTTTCGGCGGGGGGGGGGGTTAAAGCGCTTTTTATAAATGAATAGCAAAACAAAACTCTGTAAGCTTAACGAAACGTGTGTTGCTTCGTTATCTATACGACATGCCGGATATTTGTTGTTTTATTTTGTATAAGTCGATTTGAGCCACAATTTGGTCGTATTGGTAGATGTTTGGATATATATCAGATTGAACTTTCTAAAACCAGTTTACCCAACTCACTCGAGGGTTAAACTGTTGTGTTTGTTGATAAAAGTAATGTATTGATATGTATTTGTTTATAAAACTAATTTATTAATAATGTAATTTATGTTTGTTGCATAACGACGACGTATGGCTCTATGTCTGCACATAATGATGTTTATCTGAAGATTAATAAAAACGAAATGGAACGTTTGCTTTAGGTTTCATCGTTAAACTTATTCATCAACAGCATTGCTAATATATATGACTTTGTCTAAAAAGACCTGAAACATGCTAGATCGCAAGTGTTAATTCAGTGGGGTTCACATCGTTTTGAAGCACGTGGTATTCAATGCTTTACTACTGATACATTTTAAGGCAATCACCAATACTTGGAAAGTTTAGTTAAATAAGTACACGAAGCTCTGCTGGTTAGGTTATACTTAAGACAACTGAGGAACATTTAACATTATTGTTATAAAACAAATATTTATATTGTATATATATACATATTTGTTTTATTTATTATGCAGAGAACGCATCTTCTTAACAATGATTATGATTTATCGAAATTGAAGTAGGTGCGGTCACGATTGACTATTATCAGAAAATGCTTTGTCGTGGTAAAGAGACCTTGTAATAAAATATGTGTATCTTACAAGCTAACGTATGGATCTTAGGAGACTCTAAATCAGGGTAATATATATTTTTGATTCCTGTAAATTTACAAATAAGATACCTTGTTATGTGGATGTTTTTTTTCAACATAGTCACATGTAAGATCAGATGGTTACAGTTAATAATTCTGATTTTAACACGTTTGAGGTCAGCTGTTTAGAACGTTTCCTCTTATTAGAACTATTCTGTTTTCATCGTTTATAATTGGGTTTTGTACTACTGGGGCCGTATTCACGTACATGTCTAATCCTCAAATGTAGACTTAGGACTCAAGACTCAGACTTTGCGCTGTTAAACGGTATTCACTAATGTTTCTGAGATCAAAGTTTGAGTCCAAAGTCTGAGTCTGAGTCTCAAACGTTGAGTCTATAATTTAGAAGCTTTGCAACCTTCCAAGATGTAGGCTGGACATAGAGCTGTCGTAAGAGATCGTATGTATCAGAGGCAAGTGCCACGTCCTCGTGTTTTTCGCGATAGCAGTAACCCTCTGGAGGACCTGAGGGAAGAGGAGATAATTGCCCGCTATCGTTTCCGGCCGGAGAGGATCTACTTTAGTGTTGATTTATGCCAGGCAGCTGCCCGGGACACAGGCAGATGTTTCGCAATACCTTCGATGCTCTGTGTTCTTAGCTACCTGCGGTTTTTGGCAACAGGAGCTTTTCAGTTGACTGTCGGCGACACTGTCAACATGAGCCAGCCCACAGTAAGCAGAGTTTGCCGCAAGGTTGGACAGGTGCTTTCTGCTCTTGCAGACTGGTATATCTGCTTCCCCTCAGGTGATCGTGTCCGCCAAGTGAAGCAGCAGTTCAGTGCCATGGCTGGTATGTTATATCCACTACATATTCACTTTTAAGCTTAAACTTAAATGGAATTACTCAGCTAGAAAATATTGTTTATGTCACCTTCATGAAGGAGAGTATTCCTAGTGGGACGTAAACCTTGTACCCTGTTATTTAGGTTAACCTAAAACTAGCTAACCTATAGTCTTTTTCACTCGCTCTGTCATATGAATACATCTATGCTTATGTTTACCTGGGAATTATGTATACATGTATGCATTGAGTAATAATACGTATGGGCTTGACATTTTTTTAGCATGAAAGTGAATGGAGACAAATAAATTTGTGCCTGTTTGACATATACCTTCATTTCAATGCAAATATTGTTGTTGACGTGCATATTTTTAGTAAAATAAGTTTGAATGGCATGTACAAGAAGTTCAACATGTATTTTAACAGGATTGAAAGAAGTAAAACATACATAACATCTTGATGAATTATCCATTTCCTTATTTTATGAAATTATATATTCCATTTAAAAGTCTGAGTATGCATATCTGTCCATAACTATGTTTTTACAGAAACCATTGAGAGTAACTGATGGTATTATTTAGTAACTATTTTCTGATCACCTAAAACTTGGACCAATAACAAAAAAAATCTTACTAGAGACTAAATTTATACATGATCATTCTTCAGGCATTCCCAGCGTTGTGGGGGTAATTGATTGCACCCATGTATGGATAAAGAAGCCATCGGCCAATCTGGAGGATTACATTGGGAAGAAACGAGTTCCTACAATAAATGTTCAGGTAAATTGAATTGAATTGTATGTTATCTATTTTCCAAGATGTTGAATTCATTTACCATAACCATCTTAATGCTTGTGTTTCTACTCATTTATAAAGTTGAACTGATTTTAATTATATGTAATTTAACATTGTTGAAATCGCAACTAACTGTATATATTTCAGGCTGTATGTGATGCCTCATACAGGATCTCATCAGCAGTAGTGATGTGGCTAGGCAGGACACATGATGCACGTATCTGGTGCCAATATGCACTCCGAAGGAGGTTTGAAGATGGTAGGAACATGTATATGACTTAATCAATGGATACATTTGTACTGTTAATAAATGAAACCGTATGCTGCCTTCCTAGTTATAGCATGCATTCCTACAGATATAAATATAGGCTTCATAAATAAAGCAGTTAAAACTACCGGGACAAGCTCGCTATTTCTTAATTGATATGTTGTGTAGTTGTAATGAAATGACACATTTTACGCACAGGTGATATGCAAGGGTTTTTTACTTGCTGACAGTGTTTATGCCTGCACAAGGAATATGTTAACCCCCTACATGAATCCTGTGGGAGAGGCACAGGCACGTTGCAATGGGGCACTGTGTCGCACCAGGGTCATTGTTGAACAAACCTTTGGAATATTGAAGCAACGATTTCAGGTAGATTAACATGAACACTTTTTAAAATTGCCCTCTGGTAAAGAAAGATAATACAGACGTATGACAATGAATTAGTTATATAAAAAATAGTAATATGAAGTAATTTGTTCTTGCAATGTGTGTTTTTTTCCCAAAACAATGCATTTTGTTGTTGTCAGGTACCTCGGAGGAAGTTGAATTGTTCCCCAGATAGGGCGTGTATGCATATAAGAAACTGCATCACATTGCACAATCTGGGGGTCGATCGCCGGGATATCTTTGCTGTGGAACCAATCGACACCACTGATAACGCCCGTTATCATGGAGTTGATGTTGGGGACAACATGGATGGGAGGGCCGCCAGGGAGTACGTGACCAGAATGTACTTTGAGCGATAGGTAAAAACTTTTGTAATACAGTATTCATCATGTCAGTACATACACATGTATTGTTAAATGCGTTGTGCTTTTCCTGCAGAACATCATAGATGGCAATCATAATCTCTTTTTTCATTTCAGGTGCTGTGATCCTGGCGTCTATGTACCCATTAGCTTTTAACCATCCTCTGATGCATGCTAACCTGCTTGTAACATAGCATCAAGATGGACGGTGAATGTGCTGTACACCGTTTAAGCTTTTAGCAAGGCAACCTTAGCACAAAAGGACCTTGAGGTTCGGGTAAGGAACGCATTGTTTTCATACAGAACGATCACGTACTAGTTAGTGAAACATGTACGTAAAGTGATAGGTTGAACCTTGCAAACTGACTTCCTGTTTTGTTTCTAGCTTTCATTTGATGTTATCATATAAATACAACAAATACATTTGATATGTTACATGTTTTAATTACCTTACCACTATAAACAAGTAACAATGAGGTTGCATATAATGTCAATGAAACATTTGACTAAAAACATATCTGGAATGCTTCATAATACAAGTGTTTTCATTAATCAACAGGCACCAACTTCTTAAGTCTATTATAACAGGAATAAGGTTAGATGACTATTTTAGTAATAATTTGCATAATATTTCTTCATTAAGAGCTTTCATACTTTAGATTGGAATATGCTGTATGTTAATTACATTCAACCATTTATCTTTAATCGAAATTGAATTTAAATAATTTTCGAGAAATTGGGGCCAGAGCATAAACTCTCTGAATGTTAACAATGATGACGTTAACAATGCTGTTTACTTAAAACATAGCTATAAACATTCGGCCCATTGTGTAACAGTACAAAAAAATTCAGGCCTAAATGCTAACAAATGTATAGGATTGTACAGGAAATACCATCAATACTAAAGCAAATGTATCATGAAACACTAAACAAAACATGATACAGTCTGTAAGTTTATCATGCTTTAATGATACCTGGTTAACTATATGCATCATTTACTTATTGATTTTCATTCCGAGAGCACATGTCTGAAAAGTAATGTTATTGAATGTTAAATACTTGTATAAATATCAGGTTGAAAGTTCTTTTCAATACACAATTATACTTTAGAAAAATGTGGAGAAATAGCAAACATAATGAAAACCATAGTTTTAACAAAGTATGTCATTCAAGTCAACCATACAGCTTAGTGTGACATATAGCTACAATTAAGCAATGAAACTACAATACATATGCAAACAGCACATACAGTTTCAGTTAGGAAGGATATCATATTGAATGTACATTTCTGTAATATTTTACAATGATCTGTATTCTCTGAAGCCTAATATAAGTGTTTTGTTTTGATAGTCACGTCATTTGTAATGATGATATAAACAACATAGTTTAATGACGCCAATGCAAATTGTACGGCCGTACTTCCCTGGACAGACTTTATAAATGATACTAGCTATTGTTCAATGTCAACTAAATTTTGACAAAAACATTTGTCAGTACCTTACTGCTTATTAATTCATCATGCCATTGTTGACAAAAAGGACAAAATCACTTATTGACTGTCCAAATAGTGGATAAAATCACCATAAATTCAGTTGACATGTGTAAGTAAATTCCGCAACATTTTAGACTATGCATAAAATGACAAAATATCAAAAAACGTTCCAATGAAACAGAGACAGCTGTTATTCACATTACTGAGATTACTGATAATAACATATTAATAATATGAGTTGAATTTGATTTATATGAATTGAAAAAACTACATAAGGTCAGTATATTATTTCTGTTGTCTATATGAAGTCATGCAGACAAAACACCGGGAAAGCTATTAATAAAATATATACACATTTGCATCAATAAATGATCATTGAGAAAATAACATCATAACTATCATAACTCAATTAACAATGTCAATCATAAAGAGGAGACTTTCTCAAACTCCAGATGAACCTTGTTAATTCTGAATAAATGTAAACTGTGTTATAATGGGATATTTGAGAAGTAACAAGCAATACTCTTAATATTACTTAATTGTCCGATGACTTTATGGCAACACACAGTTTGTATATTTCATATGTATATAGCAAACTACAAACATTATGTCCATGTAAAGTAATTAGTTGAGCAAACTTTACAAAGAACATTTTATCAGATATGAATAAACAATGATTTGTAACATATATATGAAATGTCATCATCAAACTCAAAGTTTAATCAACAATGTATAGTAGGTTTGTGGTTAATGCAACTATGGTAAACCTTTTTCCTGTATTCACGACATGTAAATGCAGTATGGGAATATCTTAGAACATATGTGGTTTCTAACTTTAATAGCACATGAATGTCAGTGCATTACTTACTACAACAAGTACAGTTTGACTAAAACAAAAAGTAAGGCATCACAGCCAATCATACCGGTAATACAACATTGTACAAAGCTTCAAATTGATGTAAGATAATAATCTCAAAAGTAATTTTGAAGAACAGTTAGGTTAAACAAGTACACCACCTTCAAAACTACAATGAAAAATACAGGGACAAGCCTAAAATGGTTCGAAGGTAATCTAACAGTGTGCTTGTTACTTTCAAATATCCAATGAATTAGTTGAGCAGAACTATTTATTAAAATCAAATGAATCTACGAAAGGATTTCCTGACTGAGATTCAATGGAAGACCTTTGTATATATGGTTTTTTTTTGCTGCATCAGCCATTTCTTTCACTGAAATAAGTGCATTTTTTGTTCTGTTAAGAGGTCCATCTGGAGCTTAATCTTTTTGGTCTCCTCCCTAATCCTGACATTGTCTAGTGAAAGGTTTTCAGCAGTTAGCTTGTTTATAGTGGACTGCTCGGTGTCGACAATTTTTCTTTTGGCTGAAAAACAACAAAAAACAATTTCATTTTATACTCGGCTTGATACATATTATGTAAGTATAGCTATCACATTTATCTTTTACTTCAATCATACAATATTAAAAAACACAATTACTATATGCTGCTTCATATAGAGAAGATGTTATATCTGCTTGTCGAAAATCCTCAAGAATTTAACAATTCTAAACAAAAGAAATTAAGTGCCATAATTATGAAGTTATGGATCCTTAAAGCAACTGTGCACCAGATGATCAATTTGCAAGAAAAAAAGAAAATTGTCGAAATCTGACATAAACTTGGTATTAATGTGTACAATGCAATGAAACTAACTAACTGAAGTACCACATAGTTTACAATTTATTTAAGTTTAGCAGTTATTTCGTATTGTTCCATTTAAAAAGATTACTGGGTATGTCTACTTAGTAGAATTCATTCCTTATGCGTGATTGGCTAGTCGATGTTATCACGTGATATTACCAAGTTAGGTATATAGCTTAAATATACCACTCGTTTGGAGTAAGCCTTCGTAGCACAGTGGATACAGCACTGGACTGCAATTTTGGCGACACGGGCTCGGACCCGTTCTCCGACACACTTTTTACATTTTGGTACCTTTTCTACAATAATGATATCAAAGCGTAACACATTCTATTAAATAATTGTTCTGAGACTCGTTACAGAAAAAAACTTTTTTTGGTGCCAATCTGGTGTACAGTCCCTTTAAAGCATCAACACATACAGGAGTGTAAAAAGTTCCTTATAGTTTAAATAGTTGAACTTAACAGTATTCATGAACAGTAGATTCTTAACAAGGAAATATATCGGAAAAATAAAAACACTGGCTCATCAATACAGTGTATGCATGAAACACCTTACATGTTATCGCTAACATAATATCAGGTAAGACTTCCACCTTCGCGAATGTGAGTTAATTAAAGGGCTAACATAGCAAATGGTACAAGCGCAGGAAGTGTATGCATGAAAAGATCTGTCCTTAGCTATGACACCAAATAATCTCAATTAATCTTTACTTAAATGAAATAACCTTTCCCGGTATTTTGCCTGCACGCCTTCCTTGGTACTGAAAGAAATGAAAATGTGAATTTGTAAAGTAGTCTATATTAAAGCTGCACTCTCACACATATACTGTTTTTAAAACTTTTTTTTATTTTTTGTCTTTGAAAGAGCATTTTTTTGCGTAAATATCTGCAAACCAATGATAAAAGATTGCTGACAAAAGATCTGATCGCAGATTTTCATATTTCCGTTTGAAAAATAATGTTTTATGACTTAATCCGTTATTAACAGTTTAAGATAAATGCATAAAACATCATTATTTGAACTTAAATATAAAAATCATCGATCTAATTTTTTGTCAGCAGTCTTATATAACAGGTTTACATGCATATTCGCAAAAATTAGCTCGTTCCAAGACAAAAAAAATGTCAAAATGTTCAATCTGTGAGAGTTCATCTTTAACAGTAATTATGTCTGTCTGAAATAAAGCTAGTAAACTACCTATAACAATGCATTAGTAATGTTGAAGTCACCAGTGATATCACTGTAAGGGAAATTAAAAGCAACGTAAAAGTTAAAAGGATATTCTTCATTCAAACAATCCATTTCACTCTTTTTATATTGGAGTATTTGTACTACATTATATCAACTGTTTAAAACAATTGCCAGGTGACCTTAACAAAACACATTGAATACCCTTTAACATTTTTATCCTGGTCCATTAGAAATACAACAACACATCTACAAGTAATTAAAATCTGACAACTGATGTTTAATCCCAACCATTGGTTTTGTTAAGGTCAAAAACAAATTAAGTGAAGCAACACACAGAATATCACGAACTGTCTGAACCCTCAAGTATTATACAATGTAGTATAAAAAGAGCTATCACAGAGACAGCGCGCTCGACTATTCCGCCGCTTTTCAGTATAAGGATTGAAAAGGTTTGGCGAAACATGCATGGATCACTGTAAAATTAGATTTCAATGCAATACATGATGTGCTGAGATATTAACATAAATGGTTAATTAAGTAGGTTGGATGGTTAAGTACCATTGTATAGAGTCTCAATGCCAGAATGCCAGAAAGCTTGTTTTGTTTTTATAATTATTATAATTATTGTTCAAAGTCATAACAATTTCAAACAAAATATGAACACCTTTAAAATAAAAACTTGTTTACTGTCTCGAGTAATTCAACAAGGCTGTACAGTGCATATCAAACATTAGACTGATGAAGCTTTTATAAAACATATGTGAATGAAGGATAAATACCATCTGAATCAAATCCTCCGCCAATGCCCGTGACAACTTCGTGTGTGGCAAGATGGTCTGCCACACACGACTCTGCCACGGACAATACAGCCGATGGGCCCCCTCCTGTTGGCGGATGCCTCAGCCCACTGACTTTGTTGATGGCTTAACAAAACAAAGATAATATGCAAACAAAATGAAACTTTATATCATATTTTCACATCTGACTGAATTAACAATTCAATCTACCAAACATCTAGAAGATGGTGTTTGACATTGATGGAAGATAGATATTTAGATAACTGACTACTTAAGTGGGAGTTCACACTGATTGAATTGTGTATGAAATATTTTGTTTTAGTTAATGATGTACTGACACAATGAGTCTTGAGACAATGAGATGCATATAATCATATACATGTATACTTTCAGTAACTTCTGCAAAATTTTATTTACATCTTTGGGATTGTTTCTGCCTCTGTGAACTAGTAGCATGGTTAACGTATTTTATCAAAGGTACTTACAGCGCCCCTTCACATTTTGAAACTTTTTCCTTCATTGTTCGGACGTACGTGGCTCAGTAAATTCACTGCAATATAACAACATGAGGTGTTTTACTTTAAATTATTTTAACTTGAGTAAAGCTTACTAAGTTGAATGTGTACTGGTACATGTAATTGTTTCAATGTATTTTATTAGCATTCATTTAATCGTTAAAATATATAACCTTTTTTGAATGATTTTCATTCATTTGCACATTCAATAACAAGTGTATCACATCACTACAATGTTGATACATGTATATTTTAAATTAGTACACTATATGTTTCAGTGGAACACTAATGAGGCAGAAATACAGCTCTGCACGGCCATGTTAACTGTTTATTATAATAAAATTGTTGAAAACTGTGTTTAATACCGCATGCAAAACATAAACCTTATGTACAATTTTCCTTCATGTCATGCTGTCTCAACAAGAAAAACAACAACAACAACAATGTACAAATAAAGTTAAGTCTGTTTCATCTATCAAACGTACTGGCTGACAACAGTGGCAATTTCTTGCCACTTCGCCCGGCGTTTAGTGGAAAAAATTTCCACCCCACACCCTTTCATCTCACCGAAACGGAGATCCCAATTTTCACGTACGACTCAGCTGCCTCGGTCCAAGGGGGACTTTTTTTGTTTACAAACCGTAAAAGGATAACAACGTAATAATAACTCAACTTTCCAGTCCATTGCTAAGGTATTTACGTAAAAAAGAGTTCTGAATGACTACTTATTCAGTCTATGATCAGCATGTAAATTATTTCAAACAAAATGCACGATATCGGTTATTAATAATTTAATAAAAAACATGTAAACAATACCTGTCGTATCCATTTCCGTCTGCCAATGATGAAACGGTGCGTGCGAGCACCTGCTGACGTAATCATTGAAAAATACCGCTTGCATCATCGACATAAAGTATTCTCAGCTGAGTCTGAGTCTAAAGCCGTTAGTGAATACGAAAATCAAAATAGTCTCAGCATAGCCTGAGTCTGAGACTGAGACTGAGTCTGAGTTTAAGTCTATAAAAAATGTACTTGAATACGGCCCCAGGACTTTTTTCTGTAGTTTTTCATATACTTACTGATCATATTGTTTGAATTGCTCTTTCACTACAGTACAATGGCATGTCCCAGAATGTTGTTGCTAAAAGATAAAAAGGATAACCAGTTTACATTAATGAAAAGTAGTGATTGTTTCATTTCTGGTACTGAGGACCTATAGCAGCATTATGCATAATTACAGCTCATGTAGATATAAACAACGTGCGTTTATAACAATCATTACGCAGGACCTTTCCTAGCGCATGGGTGTGTACTGTTTGAGACCATGTCATAGTTGAATTTGAAGAGCACACTGTTTTCCTGACAATTATTGAATATATCTTACCTTTGTAGAATTGGTTTGCCTCTACTTTAGGAGCAACGGCAAAGTTGCAGCCACCAATGTTCCGTATAGTAAAATTAAATATGAAGCTTCTTTTAACTCATTTAGATATATAAAATTAATAACATCGAGGTTTTTACGCTAAATAACAACAACAAACGTCGCCATGTTTCACAGCGTTAAAATCGAAACTTATTATAGAAAGATCAATTTTACACACACTTTTAATTCCTTTGCTTCTTTTCAATCTGGTTCTATATCTGTCGTGATTTCTTCATTTGGGGAAACAGTTATAAACCACACTACACTCTTTTACAATAAGCGATGCATATGTTGTAAGTGTCAATCTTCTGTTTAATAAAGAAATACAAGATAATTTCTCAAGAGTATCTTGTGTGTATGATTAGTACTTGGCGACAAATTATCACAAAATCATTTGACTTCGAAGAAGGTAACAATATTACTATACTGGAAATAACGTTAACAAACAACATAAAATAATCACAACAGTCACTTCAACTGTCATAGAACAGCCGGTGGCTAGTCTCGGTTCAATGATGCCCGATTGACACTGTCACTGAAGTGACGCTTGTACTATGAAATATTTACTACATTACTAATACATATATAGTTTACAAAGTTCAAACGTCGTGAAAAAAACTGCGATTCGACTACAGACGCAACGTGTATAGTGGCCACGTAACCATGCATCAGTTTCACACCTTTTTTAACGATGATTGGTCGATGGAAACAGCAAAGCTTATTAAAAGTGACCTGAGTATGCAATATTTTACACTTTCTCTGCGGAGCATCATTTAACAAATTAGACGAGCCTGCTATGTAGAACAATTCCATTATTCTTACGTATATGTGAGCCAAGGGGAGATAGTAATGGCAACTGTTATGTAAATAATTCCTATACAGTTAAAAAGATCTAAATGATTTACAGTGCCTTATAATTCAAAACCTTCACAAAACAGTAAGATATGTTTAATACAGTTTTATATTTATTTATCACACCAACTTATTTTAAAGTCAAATAAAACATCAGAAACAAATGAACCTTTCATAAACCTAAACATATACCCACTGTGAAATAAATTTGAGTTAATTTTGATAGAAAGACAGATTAATAATCTAGAGGCCGTTTTATTAAAGGTCGTAAGTACCGATATCGTAACTTTTTATCGCAACTTTGAGTTTTCCTCGTAAATGCGTTTCATTAAAATTTTCGTAGCTAAAATATCGTAACTTTCGTGCGTAACTTTACGCGTGCTACGAAGTGCTCGTAACTTTGACGTAGCGTTCGTAAACATGGCTGCCATATACGGCGTCCTTTACGGTCAGCGGAGAAATCCGGTTCAACAACTGTTTCACCCACGTCTAGCCATGGTCGGGTTGCGGGACCAAGAAGTAATCAGTCGATATCGAATGTCTAGGCCAATGATAAAAATGATTTGGTCCATTTAATAAGAGCGGACATCGACCCAAAGACCAACCGAGGAATGGGCATAGATGCAGAAACGAAGGTATGACCGTATGGAAAATATTTAGTACTTAATCAATTAAATTGTTCAGAGATCCGCACGGGACGCAACTGTTGTGAAGGTTTTCGCTTTGAAAATATTTCCGTTATATCTTTGGTTTAATACATTACTAGTTACCCAGCTGTATCCGGATGTCAAGTTTTGAGAAGAAACGCAGCTAAGGGGCAGCCGAATTAATGTTTTATTTCTTAAGCGTGTACATAATTCATCATTTGTATTTGATTTGACAAATGATGAAGTGTGACAATCTTCAATAGATACCAACAAGGATTATACTGTAAACACTTAGACATTAGTGTTTCGGATATGGATAACAATTCGAACATTACTAAGAGATGATCTTTCTGCTGAATCCGTATGTAGTTAAAACAAAATAATTCAGCCGATACAATAGCGTTAGTGTGTATGTAACACCAACATAATTGATCATTTCAGCGCAACCCTTTAAGTGGGTCTTCCTCACAGTACCCTTTCAAATGAGTATCTATTTTAAATATCCTTATATAATTACAAATGATATGCTGATGACTGGCCCTTGTTTTCTATGTTTACAGTAGCGTCCACTATTAACACATAAATTGTCAATATCTTTCATTTTGTGTCAATACAGGTCTTACTGACATTGAGGTACCTGGCTAAAAGAGACTTTTTTTCTGAAGTTAGAGACATCCATGGTGTGTCCAAGTCGCCAATGTCCAGACACCTGCATGACGTGGTGCTGGCGATTAACAACAGGGTTGATAACATAAGGTTTTCAGGAGGTTGTTCAGTCACGGTTCAAATGTACATGTAAAAAGCAGATGTTCTTGTTACAAAATTATATGTAAAATAATATAGCTAATTTTAAATTAGGACAACTTTGAAGTATGTCCCTAAAGTAACCATTCATTATTAATTGTTCTCTTGTTTGTGTGAATGCTTAAAATCTACAATATTTTAGAAAAGGGATCACTCAATCAACAATTATATTAGTGTTTGAACATTCAGATTCCCAAAAATAGATCTAGAAAGAAGGAGCACAGCTTCTGCATTTTACAGGCTTAGCCGAATTCCTAGGGTGCTTGGTGCTATTGATTGCACGTTGATATCAATTACTACCCCAACTACCCACGAGGCATCCTATGATTGTGTGTCGGAAGGGTTACCAAGCCTTAAATGTCTAAGCAGTGGTGGACACTAAGTTGAGGTATGCATTAAGAAATGGTATCATTTTTAATTGAATTCTTTATTTATATTGTATATACCATGCTATTAGATATAGCCAATAATAAGTTATGAACAATTTGTCTACAATTATTTAAAACTAATGTTATTGCACTTTGATCTGAGCAGATTCATTGATGCTGTGGTGCGGTGGCCTGGCGCAACCAATGATGCTACTATCTTTGAGATGTCTGGCTTGAAGGTATTGTCAGTTTAAGGTTAATATGAATTGCTTTGTTTGATAATGTCTTGTCCATGTATTTCCCATTGTATTCTAAAAATGTAAGAAATTGTTATTACATCCTCATTTCTGTTTTATAGCATCTGGTCTCTAGGGTTCATTATTTGTGTATTCAGAAGTGTTCTTTTGATATAACTGGAAGCATTACAGACTTAGGATTTTGCCCTGCATCACTTGAATGATTAGTCTTATAATTGTCAATAAAAGATGAAACAAGTGGTCTCTGTATTGTGTTAAATGATCTGTACTGTATTGTTTAAATCTTTTCTAGGATTATCTGGAGGCAAATGCTGTAGGTGTATTGCTGGGTGATTCGGGTTATGCTTTACGAAATTATGTATTAACACCCATCCTCAGACCCACTGCCAACGCAAAAATGGCAAACAATGATGCCCATGCCAGGGGCCGTGTAGTTGTTGAGAGGGCATTTGGCGTGCTGAAGTCACGCTTTAAGTCAGTATAAACTACATCCCTCACTTCTAAGCACACACATTGTAATCATGTCATTAATATTCTGTAATTCTTAATGCAATATTGCAGAATTTTCACTATTAATACTGTATTAATTCGATGCACTCCTTTTTCACATACAATTGCAATAAAGGCTTATTGTGTTTACCCAGTCTTTGTCAACAGTGTCATATTAAATGTACCCGAAACTTATTCAGCTATGAGCATACAACTTACAACAATAATAATGCTTGTTTTAAAAGGAAGTGCTCAATGTAATGGTCCAAAGTTACTTCAAACTATTGCAAAATTTTCCTGTACAAAGCCCAAATGTAACCTCATCAAATTTCAAGCATAATTGCTATTCATGCCAATAACTTTCAAATGCTTGCACAGATCTGGAGGCTGTCTAATGTTTTCACCTGCCAAATGTCAGCAAATTGTCATTTGCTGCATGAAATTGCATAATTTATGCATTGACAATTGACTGGATTTCAATGAACAAGTTATTCCAGATGATCAACCAGATACCTTTCAACCAGTGGCTAAAGTTGGACTTGTTCACCACCAAACATGCAGATATTCAGTTGTGCAGTCTTTTACCTGATCTATGAAGCTTGAACAAAATTGATTGTGGTTTTGTGACAGTGCTGGTGTATTTATAGCAGATTTCATGATTTCATGTGCAAACAAATTTTGCCATTATACAAACGGTTACTATATTTAAATGAGGCAATGTGCACTTAATCTTAGGTTTAATGATTGTTATTGACTATATTTACTAGTTTTAAGTAGGGGATATAGAAATGTTATACATATAGATAGAGAACACTTATATTAACCATAACTTTGTGAGCAGTTTTATTCATTATTTCCCAATGTTGATTTTGGTACCAATCTTTTAACCTAGCCTAGCTTGAATATTTCTTTGAAATTGACTTCAGGCCCCAATATCACAAAAATACTTAAGTCAAATATCAAACTAAGTCTCAACTCATTCTACCACATAACATAAAATTTATTTGTTTAACAAAACATGTAAGATTTTGCATCATACTATTCTTTCATTGTTAAAACGAGTTAAGATTGAGATTTGACTTAAGTATTTTTGTGATATTGGAGCCAGACTTCATATACTGGCTTAGGTCACAAATCCGAACACTTTTTGAGTTTTTTTACAATTATCTTGGGTAATTTTTGTTGTAGTAACTTAAAATTTTGTATGAAACATCTTTGGTTCAGGTGAAAACAGCTGTCAAAGTACCGATTCACGATCTCATCAATTTTATGTTGTAAATCGTTCATTTTATGGACAGTAAATCACCCTTAAAATTATGCTATGGAGGGCACAAATACCGAACACTTGAAAAGCGAAAATACATGGTCATACAAATATAATTAAAAAGTATGCTATAATAAATAAACACTTAACTGTAAAGTGATTTATTGTTTCCGATGTTTTTTCAAAACATTCACTTCAAATGTAAAGCGTGATTTCTATATATAAATATCTTGAATGTAGGTCAACATAACTGCAAAATCTAAAGATGCGCCTGCGCCCTCTGACGTCATTCCCCCGTGTGCTACATTTTGATCTTAAGCGTATAAACATTGAATGGCATTTTTTTAGAAGAATACTCAACAAAACAAGAAAAAAACTTCGCAAGTGTGACCAAGGCAAGCCTTTGTATTGATCTAGATCATCGAATAATCGATCACGGTAAACAAACGTGTGTTTTAGCTGGTGTTCGGGATTTGTGCCCTGTTCGGAAATGTACCGTCAACCAGTATGGATATAAATGTAAGTGTGTAAAACATTATTCCCGGTGAAGTATCACCTATTTATATTCTTCATACTCATTTTTTGTCTTGAGCATGACTTTGTGTCTTTAAGGCAGTGACTTCAAATAAAACAAAATTAGGAGAAGTGCTGTGTACAGAAACCATAACTCAAGTTGCATTTTATAGTTATTGCCAATTGCTTTTTAAAAGCTTTTTGTTGAATTGCTAAATTCATGCCATTTAATTTGGGATTTGGCATTGTTGAATTTACAGAATTGACAAGTGTTTGCGTTAACGATGAAGCACTCATTCCATATGTTGTATTTGTTATAATTTGTATCAGTAAGTATAATGACGGATAATGAGTGATTTAAGATAATATCTCAGTTTTTAATTGTTACATTAATGACGCAACTTATATGTTTAGTGACCAAGAGGTTTCCCTTGTACTGGTCTGTGTGGGAGTCTTTGAACTATCATAATATAAGGAAGTCTGTGTTAACCATTACTCAATATTTTTAATCACTTACTCGATATCTCACATACATTTTTATACATAAACTGATAATACACAAATAAGAAAGAAGCAAAACTATTCTGTTATAAAATTCGAGCTACACAATGGAAAATTGAAGCCTGATAAATATGATTAATAATTAAAACAACAAAGCATTGGTACTAACAAGGAATTACCAATGTACAGGAATAACAATATTACTTTAACAACTTAATTTAAGACATTTGCTAAAGGTACATGTATGCATTTTTAGGAACATGTTTCAATTGAATAACAACTCAACTTTGAATTCTTTAAAGGATAACAAAAAACATGAAGGCCCAAATCAGTGGATTATGAGAAAATACACATAAATACAATTTTACAAAGAACAAAACAATAAAATAGAAATGGCTTGTGGTATGTTATGTGATAACTATTGATTGTCACTTACATAAAGCAAACATAAAAGTTCATTTCTAAGGATGTTCTTAATATCTTACTATGAAAGTTCATACTTGAAAGACATACCATGTGTCCTGACATGTACACTTAAGGAGCAAACTGTACAAATTACCACCTTAAGAGAAGCATGTTTATAATCTCCAATTGTAGATATGTATGCTTTGTAACAAACATTTAAGTGTGAATGAGTATATACAAAAAAGATTGGATAATTATTTGTTTTATCACTCTGGAGATGTACCAATTTTGATATATGAAGTTCCAATAATATCTGTAGATAATGTTAACAAACACTTTGTTTTACAGCCTTAAAACTCATATCATCTGAGAATAACCAATTTCAATTTATGAATAAAGACAGTTTCATATTTATAAATTCTAGAAACATTAACATTTTCAGACATTAACATTTTCAGATTAACATACACATAAGAAACTCTGACACATGGAATCATTAGTTACAACCTAGGCAAAATATCTTTGGATTGTTTCATTATCATTCTTAGCATTTCTAGTGGTATTTCTATTCATTGGGTGCACAGACAGTTCTAATTCTGAATTTTTGAACATATGAAATAGTGCAATGTATACTATTGTACTACTGTCTTGTGTCACTGGTTTCAAATATTTATGCAAAAATTGGCTCAATCCAGAAAAAAGGAATACTTTTGAAAGTGCAGCTTTAAGCTCTTATAAAAAAGTATAATCAAAAACCAATATTGAATACATACAGTAAGTGTTATTGTTCAATATATTCCTTATGTTACCCATATAGGATATGAAAAGAAAGAGAAAATACATACATTTCTCTAAAGTTTAACAATATCACCAAGATCCATATAACATTTATTATCTTACTTTAATTCCATTTTAATTTCTATCAATACTAATTGATATTAATACAGTGCAAAGTTACTTGGTATTTGCCATAATTTATTATATAAAGGCATTTATTTTGCTTCCCAGATAAAACAGCCATAAAGATTAATATTCCTGATTTCTGTTAAATTTACGTTAGTTTTTTTTTTAATTGTAAAAATAAGGACACTGCAAAACAAGGAGAAAATATAACACAAATTCTGGCGCTATAAGATTGATATGTTTTAGGGAATTGACCAACGGAAAAAAGAGTCTATCGAATTGTAAACAGACTCAAAATTTCCTGTCCCAAAGTCATAGGAATCGTAGGTTGTCATTTGTGCTGTCTATTTCGTCTCATTGCTGCCACACATATGACACAAGCTGATGAGATAAACAGGATAAACAGGTTTGCTGTTGATGTGACCGGTATCTACATTTTTTCCAAAAGGTGTTGTTCTATAATTAGTCATATATACCCCAGCAATCAAACACAGCTCTCATTGGTTATTAGCAAAATGGTCGAATTTGATAATATGAAGAATATGATGTTCCCTAAACATGAAAGTACGTATGACCATAACACTTGTCCCACGAAGATTGTAGCAATTCTATCTTTTATGTGTAAAAAACATTAAGGTCAGAGGTTTTGTGCTTACTCCTGTCACTGTTTCAGTAGTTGCACCATAGAAAACTCTAAGAAACTTAAAGCCACAGTGCCACTTTAAATAATTGGAGAACAAATAAAAGTGAATATAAACTATGAAAGAATTTAATTGAATGTATCATAAACTTTTATTGTCCACACGATGTTTCAGTATAAAAAATGTATAGGAAATACCAAGACAACTCGAAACTGAATCTCTGACTCACTATATACTGATGAAGTAGATAAGTGGTCGGATCATTGCGTTTTAAAACAGTATCCGAGCAGTTGCCTGAATATACGGGAAAACTAACTAGATAAATACTGAACATTTCACGTAAAGACATTAATCCACTGGTTCTGAAATAAATATGATTAAAGCATTTTGAATAAATAATAGCAAGTGTTCTAGCAGAAACTGTTCTTGTAAAACATATAGAATATTCAACTGCTTGTTGTACTCGTTACTGACTGAGTATTAAAAAGAAATTGATATCTGTCTTTGTGTTTATTTTACACATGAATACAACACTAAATGTAAAACAAAACATAGAGCCTGTGGTCTCATGTTCTGTAATAGTAACTTGTAAACACTAAACGATATTCCCTTTTTGAATAAATTATGTAATTTATACACAGAAATCTACAAACAATATTGGAATGAAAAATTGGTGCTTAAAACTTGCATGCACTGTTTCTGTATGCCTTAAATGTGATGACCAAAGATAATTAAATAGTAATTAAATCGATTAATGATCGATCATTGATCGGTTTCATAAACCGATTATCGATAGTATTTTTTCTGTCCGATTCCCAATACTAGTTTCCATCCCACTAATTCCAAAGTATTTTATACTACGTTCAAACACCGTCAATCCGAAATAGTCGGGACTAAGATAATAATATCGGAATAACGATATTTCTGATCGACATTTTTAAGGATATAACAGCGTTCGCGAATTATTGGTGCCGCATAATATTAAGTCGTAAAGAGTGCCGACTACACGTTCCCAATATGTTGCGTTTTGTTTGAGTGATCGTTCAGTAACATGTTTGTTGAATTATTTTTAATAAATATCAAATCATTTGTTATAATACTGTTTTTTTTATTAAACAACATTATGCATGTATAACAAAATGATAGCACATGTTTCCATTCGTAACGGTATAAACAAATAACTAGGCTCTTCTTCGGATTGCTCGGTAGCGGGTCGAGTGAGTAATTTGTCGATCGAATTTAATGAGATAGACATTTCAAACGATATTCAGATTGAGTAAACCAGACATTATATACACACTTCACCATCGCTTTTTTATCATGATTCACTAATTATTTATCACGAATGCTTTCAACAAACGCGTGCTTTATGCTTTATTATTTGAAACAAGAGATAATTGTGCTTCATTAGCACCTAAAGGTGATGCCCTAGTGTAATCGCAGTAAGGTTTTAAGCTATAAAATATTTGAGTTCGAAACAGGGATAACTTTTGTTTGTTTTTTGCAATATTGAACTTATATGGTGAAATAATAATAAAATACGTGTCTTAAGATGCATAACCGGGAGTACTACTTAAACCAAATACTGCGTACCATCAGTATATAAAGCAACATAGGACTTTAGGTATTCAGATAGTCACGTTTTGTTGCATTTGTAATTTCATTTATTCATCATTATGAGGCTTCACAATTTCAAAAACGTTAAGAGAAGTTATTTGGATATACATACAAATAAAAATATCCATCACTTAAACATAATGGGAGTTCCCTTTTTCAATTTTGGCTTAACAGTTTCCCAGGCAACACAATCATATGCAAGTATTCCTTAAAATTAAAATAACAACGTAACTCCATTGAGTTCATTAGAATAATCAGAGTTTTAATGATTTTCATTGCAATAAGTGGTGCCAAGATTGTTAATTAATGTCTAGATATCGAAATGAGAATAGTTAGTAGGTATTCAATATAATGGTTACATAGTAAAATCTTGAATTCAGCAAATTAGAAGATAGTTATAAGGGCAAACATTTCTTCTTAACAACAAATGCTAACCTTAACTCTGAAATTATCATTCAAGCTATGCAAAATTATGACATAAATGGAAAACAGCATAGATATATTTGCAACTTGTTTGATATTTTGTCTTCCCTTTTAACCAGTCAGGTGAAAAAGATCAAACATCTATCCTGTTTTTTCTACAGGTCATTTATACAATCATTAATTAAGTCTTCTAATAAAAAATGAAGACTTTGAAATCAGGAAAAATTGCTCGAATTTGAACTAGGGACAGATTTCGTTAATTTAATGACCAGTTAACACTTTTCTTAAGGAAGTTGATTTGGCATTCACTTGAGGAAAGATTTACATTAAGTTATAAGCAGAGAACCTGTTGTTTTTTTCGTGATAATAATGGACATCATCGTTTTGCCCTATTCGTAGGTACCTCGTTACAACATCATTATTGTACGCGTCAAATAGTTCAAATATTCGACTTTTTATATGTACCAACTCTCAGATTGGCCTTGGTTATGATTTGTGGTACAAAACTTGCTGTTGTTACAATGCAGTGGAACTTTCAAGACGATTTCAAGAAGATGTTTTATATTTTGAACAATAAAATTCCTGCAACATGATCAAATACCTGTATTTCAGGTTATATCTTATTTATTAGAAAGACAAAACAGAAGACAATACCATAATGTAAAGTAAAAACATAAATTAATTATATTTAGCCAGATATTTGGTCTATGCTACCGTTAATATTTACTTGAAATTAATAGAGTTAGGAACATTTCTTTTTAAATCGAGGCCATTATTTCTTCACGTAATATCTCTAAATATACTGGCAAATACGCCAAATAGTTCTATTGTTTGAATTATGTTGACAATAGCAATAGCAGTATCAGTGAAGATGTTTTGTTGATTGTTTCATTTGAAGTATTTAATTTTAGCATTACTTAATGGAAATTACTTGGTGTTGGTATACTGTGCTGTTTTGTTTGTCTTTTCTGTTTGCATTTGGTGGTCTTAATTACTTGTATATAAAGAAATCAATAGATAATATTACGAATGGATACATTTTGTTTCCTGTAGTAAATAGCAAAACGCGTTGCCAACTGATTCTTACAATGAAGAGTGCATGCACGTATAATTACAAATAAATCATGTCATTTTTCTTGCAAAAGATACTTTTAACAATGTGAGAAACTGTGTAGATTGGTCAAACTTAATGCAAAATATTCATGATCAAAATTAAATCCACCGAAGCCTATAATAAAACTTGCCAGTAAGCTATTTGAGATGCATAAGGTATTAATAATATTCATGCATTCAGGAATATTATCAGACAGTTTCGATATTTTTTAAAATTACAGTTAGACAAACATATCAACCAATTTTCATATAAATTGCTATATTAGCTAAACAGCAAATACGTATTTTCAACTACAAAATAATTTCTTTAACCTTGAATGATTGATGCGTGTACATAAGTTAATCTTTATAACATAAAACCAGCTTTAGTTGTGTAGCGTAATTGGGCCGAGTGATACGCTGTTAAACTGTTGTCTGCTGCTTTTACAGTAAGGCATAGGATTTTGCTATTGTACACTTTCACTTTCGTTTCGAATAGTTAGGAAACCCGCTATATTTCAATCCCCTTAGAAGTTATTATTTCATTGGCAAATACGTTTCGAAAGAATATGAGGCTAAAGGAAATAGTAAGTAGTCATAAACAAATAGTATTTGGATTACTAATATATTTGTTATGCACCCAATGCTTAACTTTTAATATGGGGAATGAAATTAGTTTAGAGAGTAAATTTCTCAATAAAAACAATAGCTAATGATACAACATGATCGTAAATTGAAATAAGATGGTTGAATATTAACATTCATGATGCGAACAGCGGTTTATACTTATACTGTTGGTTTCTGAAAATATGAAAATATAAGGCGAAACCCCTACGGAAAAAGACTTAACGTTGAAAATGGACTATTCTAACCGGTTAGGACCGTCCAATGTGGTCACGTGATATCGTGAATATAAATACAGCAAACCAGCGGGTTTTATTCATTCTGGTGCTGGCTTCTGCGAGAGAAACAACTTGATACGACAAGGTGTAATATATTTATTATCTCTAATAGGGGTTAAACACTATTTGTCCTAGCGGCAAATATACATGTTAATTCCCTAGGGGTTTATACCGAACTATCTATATTAATATAGATATAAGTATGGTATAAACTGTTAACCAATGAGTATTAAATGGAAAAGCGCCTCCTTAACAATAAAAGTAATGAAAGCAAACTCAAAAGTCCTTACCGCACATTGACATAATACTATTAGAACAGTTTTTAAATGGAAAGCTAGGGATATCGAAAAAGTAAGATAATTTTATATGTGCGTCTATGAAAACTGTAAATATTCAAATCTTTGTTGATTTATCATTGATTGAACGATAATTGTATTCACAATCCAATCATTTTAAATAATCATAAGTGCAAATTATTTGGCAAAGTAGCCAAAGAGGAAAATCTTTAAAACAATTTTAAAGTTAGCCCCGGCATGTTACAGTTGCAACAGCCATGAAGAAAGTGAAAATATGTTGTTAAAGCACACCCAAAGTACAGTTATTTTATACTTCAACACATATTTTCTAAATTTCGTTAGAGTATAATCCTCATTTACAGCCAATTAGACATTTTATATCGACCTCTAAAAAGTGTCACGCTCAATTGTTAAAATAATAAGTTTTAATAACTTAACGGACCTGACGGCAAATAGTGGTTCCCATCTGCTGAAAAAACCGTTATAGGAATTTGGATGATATTGTGTAAAATCGTTCAGAACAAATAATATTTTCTAAATATAATACTTTTAGTTAAGTTTAGTTTGTTATCAATATTTATTAAAGAACTGTCAAACAAACAAAAAAACACTTGAGTATAACCATCTTGCCAAAAGGTCATTGTCCGGAATATAAAAATCGTATTCAGAGTTTTAAACCAATGTCCCGTTGCTTTGACAGTATGTAGTGGCGATGGATTTCGAGTAATTGACCTCACAGTTATGCCAACATGTGCCAACCGACGAAATACTTACTATGGTCTTATCTAATTTAAGGCCTACAAAAATAAGACGATCAAAAGGCGATATACATGACAAATATACTTAGAACGTCCTTACTGGCTTTTTTATTGCACAGTTGCTAGTAGGAGCAGGGGACGGGCGCGTGATTTCCGGACGGCGTCTAGGGCAAACAGTACACGTTATCCCAGCTGCTGTTGGTCTCTCAATCTGAACGTGTACATATTATAATGTTCATGAAACAATCAAAGTAAATAATCTTGAATGTGTTACAAAAAGGCCATTTCTAGAATGAATACATTCGCAATCGAATCGTACTTTAAAAGTGTTTTAGTGTCATAAATGTACAATTTCGATATGCACACACGGCAACTTATTTTAAAACCATTATTTTAAATTATCACATAGAAGGCAATTTACAAAACACAAGCATAGTATATGCCAAATTCATAAATTATCACTATTATAGTATAAATTGCATTGTCAGGCAATGAAATCGCCATGAGTGTTTTACTGCTTACTATAGTTCTGTATGTTATTGCAAATAACCATGCATAACTAGATATTTGGTATATAAATGAGTATATTACAGAGATAATTATAATATTAAACGCAATAGAGAATGTTGCTTAAATAGACCAGAAATTCAATGGAATAACAGACACAACTCACGTAGCAACAAATGTAACTAAGACCCTATTTAGAGGAACAATTATAAGGCCTCAAATTTCACGAGACTCAAAGCGATAAAATACACATACAACCGATTATATACACAATACAATATCTTTATTTATAGAACAGAACAGAGCTTAAAAAACATAATTTGTCCATAGCACAATGCTCTGATATTAAAAGACAATGTTTTAGAGAGTAACTATTAAAATTAATAACTACATACGTCGCTATCAGTGAACATATAAAAATGTTAGGTGGCACAAAACTGTTCAAGACTTTCAATAAAATGTCTTAAAGAACTTGTCAATGCTTTGTTCTTGTATTAATCGCGCTAACACACTTTCTATAGATGCAGGGGTTCAATGCTTTCTTATTCAGTACAGACAACGTCTTAAGAGCTAGAAACAATTTTATTCCAAGGATCAATTTGACTGCTGGAAAATAAATTGGATGGCGGATTTTTCTTTGCAACTAGACTTGCACAGGCTATTTAACAAATGTCGTCAGGAAACCTTTATGAGTCTGATGAGGTATATTTTGTCACAATAGAAAACTTTATGTATGCTCGATACATTATCTGTTTCCGTCATGCAAAAATGTAAGTATCATTAACTTGAACATTCGTATTAATAATTAATGCAATACACTTCGAAAATGGTCAGGATTGTTTTGCTTATCAAATTGAAAGTTCTTGTGCTGCATAAGTATTTCATTTATTTTTAAAAATACAGTACCCAAAATATTATTTTAATAACGATTATATGTCGTCTGCGAAACGATTTGCAGGTGGTTGTTGTATCCGGTCGTGGAGTAAATGAAATTACTTCATCTGTTTATATGTTATATTGTATATTAGTCGTGATTGTTTTGAAGTCAATATTTCTTAAAGAAGTTTATCGTTTTAGTGTTATGATTATTGTCAGAACAAGTGTGAGGTTATGGTCATACATATTAGTAAAAGCCTCCAGTAATTGTACTGAAATCGTGTTTCACTGAGCGTTCCAAAAGGATAGTTCCATATTTGATCGGTAACGCTACTTTTATTCGTGTGTTGAATGGTTGTTGTGTTTGTATTTATGTACGTGGTGTTTCTAGTTTTGTGTTTTTCTGTTTTATTGTCTTTTTGGCCGTTACCATATGGCTATTGACAGTGTTTATTATTTAAATGTCGGCTACTGAACCTGCCCCTATATATTGTAATGTATTATTGTAACATGTACCGATTATTTTGTCCTGTATAAGGTATAACACACTTACCTTCGTCGGTTTAACTACTGTTTAATTTGATAATATGATTTATTATCAATAACAATACAATAGCAAGTAGACAGATAAGCAAAAAAGTGTGACTAGCAAATAAGGTACACGTTTACAGAATTGATACGTAAGCGTAATGCCTTTCTTAGGTCACTATTTCGTGTTCCTTCCATTTACTATTCGATGCAAACACAAATGGTAAATATAAAAGGTAATAATACTTAATGTTATATTTTAGTAAGAATATTGGACGTTCAGATAGATAAAACTGAAACTTACATGACATTATTATACAATATTGAACAATAACCATTTTTCTTATCTTCAGTAATAGTGCTGAATGTCGTCCTCATAGTATTATTTTCTCTGACAACTGAACTGTGTCAAAGGGATAATACTCCTTATCCATTAAGCTTTTTAAAGTTATTAAAGAAATGTTAACCAAAAATGAAATATTATCAGAATAGTATTCAAATCAAAAATTGAATATATAGGATATATATAAGGACGTTTTACGCGATTGATTTATTTCGATTAAACTGAGTAACAATTCTTATTCGTAAAACAAAATTAAAAATATATTCATATCGTTGGACTACTCTATAAAAGATGGACCACAGAGTTACAAAATGCAAACATATGAAAAGGAATTATTATTGATGTACAATGCATAACATGATTGTGAACACGTTATTAATCATACGTCGCCTGAAATAACTGTAACCGGGGGTATAATATAACGCCTTTGTAGGTCTTGAATATATATTTATTGTAGATGTTGAAGATGAAGCCTGCAATATAAAAGATTATTCATCACCTTTTTGCAGTAGTATTTAATAATAACACAATAATTAATGATAATTACACAATATATACATATATATAATGAATAAAAGTAAAACAATACCCTCGAACTAATATGAAATAACAATCTAACCTACCGGCAGCTAAATACTCTTTTGCAAGAATATTAAACACTTTACGTAAACAATGAATAGTGGTCCGTTGGTTGTGGTGTTCAGTACAGGAATGAGTGACCGGGAAAGTTAGCACGGGTAAATTGATTAGTAAAAGCGCCCTCTATAAATCTATAAATAGGTAAATCACTCATACTGAACCAACTACTTTCATACGTCACAAACTTAAACATTTACATACATGTAACATACATAACAAGACACTGACAGAACATTAACTACGGGCAGAACATGAATCGCGCTTTATCAATTAACATAATTTATTTATAAAATGATCAGGTCAGGTTGTTACATTACTACTTTCGCTCAAAATGTGTGTGCATTCCTATCATTATCCTTAGTTAGATGAAGAAGTACATTTTGGGGTACCGTCCTGTCCAAACATTTTCTTACTACATCACATAATAAACAAGTTATCAAAGAACTCTCCGGGCCTTTTTAGCAGTCCTCTTACGTCGGTTTCCTGTATCGGGAAACAATTCCAACGGCTTACTCTGGCAGTAATTTTGTCAAGTCCTTTTAAATGTTCATTTGACAGGAATGACTTATCGACGTAGGTATTTCCGAAATGTGTGTACTGGACAAACACAACTAACTAAAACCTTTTCGAATCTAAATGGTATAGGTTATGTGTGATACAGTTGAAATAACAAATACCCAATGATTTTTTGGAATATGTTCACAATCATTTGACTGATGACGTGTTTGTCTGACAAGTTTATGTCTGTTTGCCAGTCATGTAAATGCTTGCTTTATGTCAATACCGGATATTTATTCAAATCATTTACAGCAAAACTTCAGACTGAACATAGACAAACATTTATTCGCTGAGGACGCCTAGAAACACCTACCAGCCTTTAAACCATAAGGTTTACTGAAAGACATTTGTATATTGAAATTAAATTTATTTACAAGCGAACCTCGTGGACTGGCTTGACACTGTTCTTATCTGGAAAGCATGTCCATTTACTGTCACCCACTTTGAATGGTAGGAATGGCCAAGATATAAAATATCGTTCGCGATTAATTACAGACGCTGTGATTGTATATCAAGTGATATTGTAGGCTGAATATATTAATGTTATATTGAACGAATATTGTTTACTTCATTGTATATGTTTTGATAACCTAGAGTAAGCTCGTATGAATGGTATGAGTATGCCTCAAAGTGGAGCCTCAACAGGTTTTCTTATAAAGTTTGCAGAAAACACGTAACAGCATGGTTATTATTATGTTTCTACTGTCAATAGTTTCCTTCATAAATATTTTCCTGCATCGAATGCATAATATTTGCATTAGAATATCTTTAATATGTATTACATTTAACTATATTAAATGAATAATGTATATCTGCTACTGCTTAAGTAACGCAATACGCTCTTTATTTTCCGATACATATTTTTTCCATCATTGCCTTTGATTGATCATAATGCAAATAAGTATTTATAATATGTCTGTATCCAACATTGGACTTGCATTTCATTTGGAGGAAAGGTTAAGCTAATACATGTTTTTTTTTTATTTTTAATAAAGATTTCTTTTTTTGTTCCAGGTTAAGTACAATGATGGTTTTTATTGTGAAACTCTATGATCACACAGTCTTTAACCTGTTGTTTTCTAAGGCAGACTGTGTGTGATACTCATAGTTTCAAACAATACCTGCATCGTATCTTTCAAAAGTTTTGCATTAGATACTCTTAATTGTTATCTTCAAGTTAATGCATACTTTGATAAAATTGACATTTTACATTTTTTCTTCATTCAGGATTGTTGGGGTAAGACTGAGGTTTGTGCACGTAATCTGGTTTTAACCCCTAGTAATTTTACATTTTACTAACCGTTCCAAGGCCGTACCTAACAATCCTTGATAAAAAATACTTTTTTATATAGTATATATGCACTGTGTTGTTTGCGGAATGTTGTGCTGTTGTTAAATTTTTATGGTTTGTGATTTTTTACTTTTGTGTTGTATGTCTTCGACGTTTACCCTGTGCCCTTAAACGGGGTTGAAGTTTACACTTTTGGCTACTAAGCTTGCTTCTGTAGTTTGTCACATAAGTATTGCATGGGGATACATTTATTGGTGAACAATTGAAAACAAATGCTAAAAGTTACTGTTACAACAAATCGGTCCAGTGCTATGTAATAGTGTATTAAGCGTTTCATGTAAAATATCGATAAGAACAAAAACGTACACACGTTATGTCAGTGGCGAAATAGTATGACAACTTTATTAAACATTTATCAAAACTATTTAACCAAAAATATTTTCATGCAATTTAACAAGAGATATATGTAATCAAATAGTTTAATTCTGCTGACTGCCTTACTTAGAACTGTAACGACAACACTTAAAAATTATATCACCATGCAGACTATAATAGTATATGTTTTGAATTTGAATAATACGTCATGAACAACTGACGCATTTCTTGTTGAAAGAATGATCAAACTCTGCCAAATACAACATTTTATTTTCAAGACACACTTTGTGGATCTTAAATGTTACAAACATGGACTCTATATAACATTTGCTATCATAATAGATCGACTTCGATAACCGAACGATTACAAAGCCAAACCGCTAAAACCATCGCCACAACATTGCCTTATAAAATAACCCACGAAATTTTAATTTGATAAGAGTCTCCACTGGTGTCTTTTAGTTGTATACTTTCTGGGGAAAACCTTTTGGACTCGAAATCGTGAATGAAGCCATTTATCACGCGTCCAGTATAGAGCAACAATGAAGATTAATATTCAACATTTTCACGTTGTTATCCAATACCAGAAAGCTTCAAGTCTGCAAGTTTTATCACATTGAGAAAAAAGACAACAAGACTTTTGGCGCATTTTGATTTATATGTCTCGATCATGGATAACCATGCAAATAAAGAGAAATATCTTATTGTGAACTGGCAGTATCTGAATTCATTGATGACTTTGAATATAACCCACGTTGTCCAACATTTTCATGTGTTGAAGTCAGTAATTCTGCACATTGATATGAGTACGTGAGGGCCATTTTTGTTGAATACGTCCTCACAGTCATAAATGAAATACATATGCAACAAATGTTCCTTAGAAGTCTTACCCTGAAAGCCTGACATATTTCAATTGTTACAACTGTTATTACGTAGCGTTAGACTCCCTTAAACCGACCTAAACAGACTGCAGTACAGTATTTGAGATGTTGAAGACGAGTTTCACTTGTTGATAATCGCTAGGTGAAATAAGGAAAAACACGTAGGTGATACCCGGTAGAGTTAACAATATAATCGTTTCATATACTGCTTTCAAGTAACCCAGGGCAGACTGTTCAATGGATGTGTTTTGATAGGTAAGGGACTTATTTGTGGTCACTTTCCTTTAAGTGCAGTTTTTTTTTATATCAAACAATTAAATTCGCGTTATATTAGGCTACTGTCAAACACATTTGATTGTTTATTTTGAAGTCATCTTGCAATGATATAACGAGAGATAATTGATGATTTGTACAAAATTACCAGTTATGAATACACCTGTGAAATTATCTAAATTTTGTCCAATATATTGTTTAGCTCATATTAGTATGCACTTCCAATGATTAAATAATAAATGCATTCAGTGGACTAAATGTAGATAAGGAACGACACAAAAGATAAGATTATTATAACTATTGCTTGCGATTGAACAAGATAGTTTGACTATTAATGTCGACCGGGATTGCGAAAACAGATGTCAAAATTATGTTCCCAGAATGCATACGACTCATTTTACTTTATAAATTAATAAGGTTGTAAATGCACGTAACGTTTGACAATGGCATCAAAACTACAATCATTTGCTATTTTTGTTGTGTAGTGTGTTTGAAATGAAATCAAAGCAGTTTTTGAAAGACAAGTATTGTTGTTGATTTTTTTTCACTGCACTTACAACAATTGCTACTTTATTATGTGAACATGGCCCAGAACAAGGAGTTTTCTTTTGTAACAAGGAAAGAGAAATGAGCTACAACGATCAAACATATTTTGATCTAGTTAACTGTACTCTAGTATGACACATATCATTTACAAAGAAATAAACGTTAAAAAAAGCGACACACGATAATTGTTGCGACTCTATTTTAAATCCTAAGAAACAATTGCTTTTGTCAACTTCTGTTGGTAACCGCTAATTTAAAAGTAATTTCAACAAAAATAATAAATAAGTACATTTCGTCTTCCTATGTGGAAGCTAGTTTCCCAAGATACAGCAATATTCAGTGCGGGATATCCCGGAAAATAATGAAATAAGGTATTGCCGTTACGTTAATAAAGGTATTATTTATCAATACCTGTCTTAAATGAGTTTAACAAATGTAAATTGTGTAATCCTGTCCAGAAGCTTGTCACTAGAAAGGTAAGAAGGCAATCAACAGTTCAGTTTATGTAAAGCCCCGAGTCAAGTTTCATGGGGATGGTTAAGTGGGCAAAAACTCCTACCTAACCTTAGACTGCTAAACTTTGAAATTGACTATTACACTATGCAATATTATAAAACAATAAATGTATTTTCAAACAAGAAGACAGCATGCAAACAACTATCTATTTAAGGTAGGACAGAGTATTGTAGTCAAGAGCTTAATATATCTGTATCTTGACTAGCAACCATAGAGCTTTTAAAATGGCCAAGGAGTTTGTTTAGTAATTTCTTATAGGTCATTGTCGAAACCTACAACACAATTATTATATAAACTCCACAATGCCAATATTATATAAACTCCACAATGCCAACATAACACCTTATTTTGGTTTCCACTGTGATAAGTTCAGTATCACGAATCCTTGTTAGCCTCTAAATCTCCTAATATAATTATGTCTGAATGGTTTGTTTTAATAATTATTTAACACCCTAAATGAACGACACGTCATATATAGAACCTTACCCCAACGAATAAAGAAGAGATGTACTAGTCATATAACGATTATAAAGTACAGGAAGAGTCCCTCAACAAACATCAAGAGGAAGCTGGTCGCTGTTGCGAAGGGAAAATGCTGGTCAATGTATTACATATCCGATGGAAAATAATTATGAATAGGTTCGGGTATGTGTCCTACACAAGTAGAAACAAAAGTAACAATACGAGAACTACATTGACCACGATCAAAATATTCCAATACGTTAAAGACATGTATAAAATAGATTGAAACGAATATGTTGCCGAGGCGAAGCTAACCCAGTTTGATGAAACGCACGAATTACATTTTGTATTTTAATTATTTTAACACGCCGGTGTATAATCTAACTATCGTTCTGTTTATACCACGTTTTATGTGATTTCTGTTAGAGTATATATGCGTAAAGAAAAGCACACTGTAAGAGTGACTAAAACATAACAATATTTACCAACTGATAATATTTGTTAATCATTATTATTTTTGACCACAAATTTTGTGTATTCCGAAATAAGGTTTTAATATAATATAGAACCATTCATCATCCGCACCAATATAAATATTACAAATTACCTCAGAAACTGTAGCTTTTCTTAGATGTACAACTTCGATGTTAGTACATGGTATATTGTGAGAGGTACATGGACCGCATAGGAGCCTGGATAAAAAGGTTTGGCACTCATTGTAAAAAATATACCCTCCTTCTTGATTATTTAAAAATGATTCACAAAGCATTCATAAAAAGACGATCACGTATTAAATGATAGTGACAAATGTTCAAAAATAATAATTGCTTTCATTTACCTACTTAAGTTTGAAGTATGCCTTGTTATAAACAAGGACCAAGGCTAGGTCGAGGGCTCTTTTGGTCATTTTCCTTCAACTTGGGAATGTGACAGGCACGGCCAGAACGCAATAACGATTAATATGTTTAAAATAGGTAAAGCACCTCAAAATGTTTATTTTACCGGATCCTCGGACTGCCCTTTCTCTAACATCATGGACATGTTTTGGTATGCTACCCTTCACCGAGTTTTGATTAGTTGAAGAAAATATAATGTAACGTACATAGTGGCGTGTTGTATGTGTATGCACAGAAAAACATAAAATCTGACAAAAGTTAACAATATGGACAAAATTTATCACATAATTACACTTTAATATCCCAAACTCTACTGCACGAATGCCCATTTAAATTTGTTTTAAGTTATGGTCATTTCAGTCTTTGAAACTTACTGGACATTCGAACTGTTTATTGTTTTTATTTTGCAGCGGTGCAATGCACTATTTCGCAACGGAATAAAACTTTGGTTTATTCCAAGGCTTATGCCCTTGGAATTGGTAAATCCCTTACAGCGTGAGATGGATGTTGAAAGTATGTCGGTTAATATCGTATGATGATCCATAGGATGTTTTCACGATAAACGTCACTTACAGGTAACAATGAATTGATATTATACGGTAACGAAAGTTTCTGCAAAACAACATATTATATTACATGGGTGTAGTATTTTATTCAAAAAGTCTCATTTGTTTAACCACATATACTTATAATGTTAGAGAGGTGAAATGGTATATCCACTTGAATAAACTGAAATGTTCTCTTAAATACAACATCTTGCTTGATATCGTTTTATAAGAAGAACGTTTGTAATCTGAGAACACACCTTAAACATATTTCATGAAGTTTTGTGCAAGTTAACAAACACAGTCTCGAAAAAATACGTCAAAAAAAAATGACGAGAAAGCTTTTCCACAATGGAAGAAACCAGCTGCATGATGAGAACGGATGGCATACGTGCCTGAATATGTATTTGTCTGGAACACTTTCCGTTGAAAAATGTTAGCCTGATAGCATATGTGCATGAATATTTGTCTGATTATAATTCCTTTGAATCGAACATAGTATAAAACAAGCATTGGATAATCAAAATAAGAATGGATTGTAGGTCTGACTTGTATTTGCATACGTTTGTCAAAGATATGCTTCTTATCCGAAACGGCGAAGACATGATCGAAAAGGGTTTCTATGGGTTCAAATCGCGCCTTAAAATGTTTAGACGTTTGCAAACACAGTAAATAATATGCGAATACATGAAGTACAAGAAAATGTTTCGAAGCACAAACAAAACGAGAGTAGACATAATGAAACACACAATGGCAGTAAATCACATGGATGGCCATCAGGTATTTGTCTGATGGATAAAAAAATCACGAAACATTATTACATACGTGTTTTACTTTAACTTTCTCCAGGAGAGAAAACAAAACGTATTTTCAGCATATTGTTTGAATAATAAATAAAGAATGTATGCAATCATAATTAGAATCAAGACCGGCATTTGTTTCTTTTAGCGTCTTGTAATGTACAATACGTGATCATTCGACTACATAAACAATCTCGACACTAATATCATTACTCATATCTAGAGGAACTATTTATAACACTTTGTAACACACGTAACTCTTCATATTTTGCAGCACATTCTAAGATGGCAAAAACATGCTCGTAGGAGTATTACCTCCTTTCATTTCTTCAAACAAACAAATCCCAATACAGAAAGAATTATAGGTACTACCTGTGGAATTAAAAACAGCAACATATGTGTCACTTATATGGCTATATCTACGAAAGCAATCGCTGCAGACGAGATTTGTGTCGACCAACACGAATGAAATGCAATCAACATTAAATGTTGCCACGATTGTAAACCACTTTGATACATTTTGGTTCACATTTTATGTTTCGATTACAATAACGCTGAAAAACAACTTTTCCAAGAATAATGACATTTTTTTATATACAGTGGGTTTAAAATTAGAAAATATATGAGAATTTACAGAAGAATTAACGACTTCGTCTACCCAATCCTCGTAATAAGTTTCAAAAGGTAAGCATGATCTTCACTCTGTATCTTGAAAACGACTTATTCATGCGAATCAGATTGATCTCTTAAACAGAGTAAAATTTATGTTTCAAAAAACAAACTATAAAACTTGTACAACAGTTTTAGATACAATTTTTATTCACATTTGTTTATTTATACGTCTACATTTCCGAATATTCCTTCATTAAATTGCCTCCCATGTTATTTTGGGCATGTTTTATCATTTGGAACCTAGATGCAATAATACAAACTCATTGATGAATGTTTATACAATATTTTCACTTCAATAAAACACGAGTAATAAACTAGATATTTCATGATAGAAAGGTTGAATAGTTTGAAGTCATTAGATATAGTTTTCTTTCAATATTTGTCTGCATGACAAATTAAAAACATATCTGAATATATAAATATGTTAATAACAAACATGAATAGTGTAATTCGGAACTGTTCATTGGTATCCAAATGTTTGACGGTCATGTGGTAAACATTTTTGACTGGTGATTATTTTAGGAAATGAACTGATTTTACATGTTGACGATTAAGCCTGCCAATTTTCACTTGGACAACGTGTTCATTTGAAGTTTAAGCACTTGTGTTGGCACATGGGTAGGATTTTGAGTATAAGGTTTGTCTCTAAAATTAAAGTTGCATGATATTGAAATTTCAAAAGTGTCCCTACAAATCACGCACAGTATAGATAGGTGACAGACTACCCACTAAGAAGGATTCAGGGGTCTTGATTACGAACATTCTCAAGTCTGAGTTCAGACACCATTGTCAAAACTGAAGGTCTTCATTTCATTGTTTCATTATGTTTTTATATACAATTAGTTACATGTATCTTAATCTGAATTTTGGTTTATACTTTTATAAGCATCATACCTTTTTATTATTGTGACGTGTTCGCCCCTTGCGGTTCATAAACAATAGAAAATCGCCCGAGGAGTCACAAGGAACAGATACATTAGAAAGCAAGTATCTAACCTAAAATATATTTTCTAATCGTTATCAAAACCAAATATAAACCGTACAAAACACAGATCATCTTGAAATATGTAACAAAACATTATCAGAATACGATTGTAGTATCGGACCACAAAACTGATATCTACTTCAAATTAGTGTTTTTTCGTCTAGACAACAACCTAGAACGTTCGCCTAATGTAGCTTTTATATTCTTATTCTTGTCGAGTCATACAAGTAAGCATATTATGGTATAAAGTGATAAAATCCTGCAACACCGACCTCCAGTCGGCACCTTTCCTGAGTCCATTGGCTTGGACTAATATAATACAGAGATGTCATTTTTTACTTAATAATTATTTTTCTAAAATTCGGTAAATGTTTATATAAGCAAACAAATGGCATTCCAATGGTTGCCAATTATGCACCTTTACTTGCAGACTTCTTTTTATACTGCTATGAAAGTATAGCATCCTTACATAGCTAAGCTTTTAGTCCTTTGATTTTATGAAAATTTTGCTTATTCATGTTATATTTAAAACTATTTTTCAGAATATAAACACAAAGTATTTGTGATAAAAGGCCATCGGCCCAGAACACATAGCACAGTTGATCGAATTGCTGAGAAAATGCACAAATAGACAAACGTTTATGTAACAATAGGTATCCACTTATGTACAGAGTAAGGTGTGTCTATTTGTAATACTTCCGATTATCAAGTGTATTCCTTTTATAATGCAAACATTTCGACGTCTGAATCTCGAATCAGACTCAGAAAAATGCTTGTATTAAATTATTGTTTCCTGTATTCCCTATTTCTCTCGTTTAACAAAAAATGTATGAACTAGGACACATTATGTTTCATCAAGGCTACGTATGACTCGTTTTATTAAAGAAAAAAACGGTGTTTCATCAAGGCTTGACGTACGTAGGATTGTTTTTTATAAACCGGAATGTAAATTGTCACAAAACAGATACCAAATTCATAGACAAAAATGACTTAGTACTTAAGTACATGCTAACTGTGTTTTGTTTATAGATATCTAGAGAGGGCACATTGTTTTCAAGAAAGGATACGTACATTGTGTTTAATTATAAAAATAATGGCTTAACATTCTCTTAAAACAATAAACATTATCTGTGGGTGTGTTGTTGTCTTTACCGCTTCCTTACAAGTCTTAAAAGTAGATTGAAACAAGATACAGTCTCGTTACAGTAACCTAATTTGTAAAACCGATTGTCTTGTGTAAATGCCAACTGTATGTTGTCCAGCTTCAAAAGTTTCTTAAGAGTTTGTTTCAAGAGTGAAATCCATACACTCAGTTAATGTAATTATTTTGTAATGTTCGAGGCGTATTTGCTCAGTAATGCTCTCATAAATAACAATTTCCGTATATCAATCATCCAGTTTTAAGTTAAAATATGATTGGAAGCATTTGGGTGATCTTTATAGTCTAGCGTAATGAGTTTTAGTCTCAGGTTTCAGACAAACTCAAAATAACTTGTGAAATGGCTTAAATAAGAATGTCTATCGCTTTCCTGTTCTAAACAGGGCCATAAAATCTAATCAGTTATACGGGCTTAATAATCAGAAACTTTGAATTTTTTCTCAAAGTACAAGTGTTAATTGTTGGTCAGTTTCGGACAATAAAAAATAATGGGAATTCAAAGAAAAACCGAAATTCATTTACTTGCTAATTAAGCATCTGTTCCTTACAATATGTTCGCCCTTTTTATAATAACTCAGCATTTAAGTTTTAATAACGGTACGAGATGAGCTGCGATAGAAGTTACTAGATTTAAGGTATACCGATATAAATAAAATGGACACAAAAATCACATGGCAGCAGTGCTGATCCCTTCCCTCTTATGTTCCTAAGGCTTCATCTTACATATCTCAGAACAGTTGTTGTATCAGGTACTTGTTCTCCTTTGTATGCAGATAGAGTTCTAAGTATAGAAGTATGTTTAATTAGATATTGTATCATAATTTGTTGACTTTTGAACATTAGTTAGTGCATACTTTGAACATATTAACCATTTGCGTTTTGATAGTATGTGATGTTGTTGGGATAAAGGTGAGCACTAGCAAATCCCCATTGCAATTATATTTTACTGGCGCTGACCCGTTGCAACTGAACGGGGTTTTTAAACGCTTGACCACTGTTTCAGAAGGTTTTCATAAGAATATTATTATCTTTATCAATAAAAACGGAATATACCGCCATTAAATGTATTTAAAAGATGTCCTACATCTGATGGCATGAAAAGAAAGGCACATCTATGAAATCAAAGTTGCAACTCTGTTTGATGGTATTAATAGACTAGCACGATTCAGAGGGTATCATATTGTATACGTACCAACTAATAAAAAATAGGTTGTCCGGTTAGCGCAGTGGTTAGCGCACTCGCTTCCCACCAACGCGACCCGGGTTCGATTCCCGGCCTGGGCGCATGTGAGTTTCGTTAGTGGTCACCAAGCCGTACAAGTGGGTTTTCTCCGGGTACTCCGGTTTCCCCCACAACACAAGACCACACTCTCGCGCAACATCGTGCCAACGAGAGTGACTTAGTATAAGCTATAAGCTATCATAGCTTCCTTCACAATCGTTGTAAAATATATAATGTTTAAAGTAACTAATAAAAACATTTCTACCTAAATTGTACTTTATTTAAACAAGTTTATTTCCGTCAAACAAAGAAAATACTATATTTATTTAGGCAAAGAACAGCATTGGCTTCAAGAGTGAATTTAAAGAACAAATAAAGTTTATAAGCTCATATGAATATTTGGTTATTAAACTTTTAATCATTGAATACCTCTTTGAAATGCGTTTTCTTTGACTTTATCACATCCCAAAGCAAATCAACAGTTTTAAAAACATAAGGCCATTAAAGTTCTTAATCTCGTAGTTTCAGCAGGTACAGAATATCACAAAATATTCACAATCTTAGCGGATTCGTAAGAATATATTGTCAATGGAATCAAAGACATGGTCAGAGGGAGTGTTAAAACGGTTGATTTGTGCCAGTAAAAATAAACCGGTTTTACACTCCCTCTGACCGTTCCATTGCTGTAACACTTACATTTATCAATACGGTGTTGTTATTGGACCCTTAAACTTAAATGGATGTCATTGTATTTTTGCAATTCTTATAATCTTCTATGACATATTTTGTTCATGGTGGACAGCTCTTTTATGAATAAACAGCGGGTTTCCAAAACTATATATAATAACGTAATGCTTAATAATTGATAATATGAATATACAGCAAAAAGCTGAGGTGATCTTGCCTGTGAAAATTATGTTTTCATGAAGTCTTCCAAGAGCTTTATTAGCATTACTTATCATTAAGTGTGATGCCAATTGAATATGCATTCTTGAAGCGTTTTTAATGATCTTGATATAATTGCTATCGGACTAAAACATTGATCTTTTTTTGTCTTGTCTTGAGGAGCAAGAAAAAGTTCAAGAGCAATTCAACTCTTGAAAAGTTACAACAAAGTCGGCAAATGAATTGTGGTTATTTCTTCACGTTATCGAACAAATATTTGCAGAAGACAAAAAAGCTTCTGATAAGAGTTTATTTATATAGCTTTTATCTATTGTGCCGACACATAACTGCATTTATGAGCGTTACAAATGGTGTATCATTCTAAGAAATCAAAACAGGAGCACCTGTAATTTTTTAGTAAAGATTTCGGACATTGTAAGGACATGGTAAGGACCGTTTTAATGCTTTAATTGAATAGTCTCCTTTAATTGTAAGCAAAACTACAATATATTTCGTTATTTCATTATTAATTAGATTCTGTCCGGAAATAACTCCAAAACAAATATCACTAGACGATGTAACATGGAAAGTACAAAACGACAGATATATATTTTTTATCAGATGAATATATAGATGCAATTATGATTTTTTCGGACTAGATGTCATAAAAATGCTAAGGAACATTAAGGAATTCCGAAAATAGGCCCGAAAATAAACTAGGGACAAAAGCTTGTGAATTTTCACCAACCATTACTATTTCTTTAGGCGGTTAATTTGGCATTCCCTTGAGAGATGATTTACATAGGGTAATAAGCAGAGGACGTGGTGTTTTTCGTGATAATGAAGGACACGTCTTGTGTGCCCTTTCTGCCGTTCCCTCATTAAAACAACATTTTTGCACGCGCCAAATAGTTCCATGTTTGTGAATTTTTATGCGTCTGATCGCTGAGAGTGACACATTCTATAACATTTTCAGATCGCTATGAAATTGCTTATTATTGATAAACGGTAGTGAAATTTGTCCCTAACATAAAGTTTTGAGAACATTTTTGAAATTTACGATATGTATTAGGACGAAACATTGTCTTGCCAATTGGCATCTATCAGTGTGAAACAATGAAATAAACAAGAATATTATCATTATGTCAGTTTGTACATGTTTGTATAAGAAAAACTAGGGCAATGTAAAACTAAGTAATAATACTGCCATTATCCAAGGATATTTAAAAGCGTTCGATTAGTAATTGAAGGTTTATACACAGGATATTGATTGGTGTGCAGATGTTATAATACTACAAGGTATTTAAAGAAGTTTCTGCGTTTTAAGAGCTATATAATGATAGTATTTAAGGGACGATAGCTTGTCGGAATAATCTTATGAATTGTGGAGATCATTACTGATGATTAAATAAATATGAAGAGAGGGCCGAATTGGCCTTTCTATTTTAATCAATCAGATACACAACTAGATGTGTGTATAAACTGATTTTATCATCTGGCCAACCAAAACAAAAAATAGACACACATTGACAAACACACTTTGTATTTACAAACAAGCTAATGACAAAACCGATCATTTCAAACACTTGTGAAATTAATAACATAAAGATGTAACCAACGATGTTGGTTTTAGGGACACCATCTTTGTGCATTCCCTCATTAAATCATTTGCAAGCGTCATATTGTTCCTTTTTCGGTGGCGTCCGACCTGTGAGTCAAAATGGAAAGAGTCCCATTATATTTTCAAATAACATTAAGGGTTAGCGTTTTAAGCACGCGTTTGTTAAAAGCATCGATGTTAAATAATAAGTGAATAATAAAAAAACTTTTTGGGGTGGTGTAGTGTCTATATAATGGCTGCTTTACTCAATCAGAATCAAGTAAAACAGTCAATCTCATCAAATTCGATCGCGAAATTACTCAATCGACCTGCTACCAAGCAATCCGGAGATCAGCGCAGTTTCATGTTTATACCGTTACGAATGCATACAAATTACCGCAACATAGCTGCTAATATAAAAATGCGGTCTACACAAACGATATTTGAGCACAAATCAACATTTCATGAAGGTTTTCAGATTTTGTTATTTTGGTGATAACAGTCCTAATGATTTTCCACACTTCTTTCAGCATGCACGAAAAAGTGCATTTAACAGAAACATGAGCACCTATATGTGATGTTTGCTTAACAACATTGATATGATTTGTTCGACAATGTTTCAATACCTTTTATTTCAGAAACAGTAAATTAATTTCTTACTGTGAAATGTTCAGTATTTCTATAGTTATCTACCACATATCCAATCCAGTGATCCAGTCTGGAGTCTCCTTGGTATTTTTCATACATTTCTTTATACAAATCATCTTGTTTAGATCGGGCGTTTAAAAGACAAAATAAATTTTTTCGAGTCCACAACTTCTTAAACGTTGACAGGAGCAAGCGTTAAACCTCTGACCTCAATGTTTCCTACACCTAAAAATAGAATCGCAACAATCCTTGTGGGACAAGTGTTATGGGCATACGTACTGTCATATTTGGGGCACATGATTATCTTCATATTAACAAATTCGACTTTTTTATTATAACCAATGAGAGCTGTGTTTGCTTGCTGCGGCATATTTGACTTTATTGGTTAAAAAAAAGTTTAGTGAAAGGTATATACTGGTCATATTATCAGCAGACCTGTTTATCCTGTTGATCTAAACAGCTTGTATCACATGTATAGCAGCAATGAGATGCAACATACAGCACAAATATTACATTTGTTATACTTGTATGAGATAGCAGAACTGTACACGCATTTTAAATTTTATTAAAAGCTAAGATGCACTGAGTCTCATTTATTATTGGACCAGTCCCATGTTCCTCCATACTCAAGATCGACATTAATAGATGATTTTTGTTTCATTTGAAATATCGAGTTTTCAAGCAATTGCAATTATAAATGTAGTTTTGTGAGGTCGTAAATATGTTAAAAGTGCCCTACTAATCATGCACAGAATAGCATTAAACAGATTATTTTTTGGAAATGAATTATAAAATGAGCTTTAAAACTTGCCCCATAAAGTCTAAAGTAATTCCAAAAATAGAATCATGAATGCTAAATGTAATAAAATAGCGTGTTTTTTTTTTTACATATTTGTCTACACAGGGATTGTACATTGATGTTGGTAACGGATTCGAACATTCTATTTTTAATGTCTCTCAAAATAAAATGTGAATACATTAGCTGCTTTCCTTTTATGATTATATCGACCTCTTTCCATTTGGTTAAGCAATCAATTTCAGTAAATATATAAATATGTATGCGAAAATCTACAGAAACAAGCTCAGTAGCAAAAAGTTTAAACATAAACCCGGTTTTATTACTGGGCAAACGCCAAATACAGAGAACATAAAAACAAAAACTCACAAACAAGAAACATGGAAGAACAGCACAAAAATCATCAAGCAGCACAGTGCATACATACTATTAAATAGCCTGATTTCATTGTGTTTTCCTTTTTTGCATTATAACATTATTTATTCTATTTTTTTGTGGGCTGATGACTTGTTTATATTCTATTTTTAACGCAATAATATGTGTCTATTTCAGACCTAGCTTGTTGCAGTTTTGTATTGCTTCTAAAATGGTGAGATAACTTAGGGATAAATATAAAAAAGTATAAAACAGGTATAAGACACTATTTTACAACATTAAGACTCGCTAATTGTAAAAGAGTGTAGTGTGGTTAATAACTGTTTTATTTCCAAAATGCAGAAATCTCGATTGAGAGATAAACATTAAAAACAAGCAGTTGAATACGAAAATTTAAACAATAACAAACTCTTATTGGCATTAGAGGATGTTCAAGTTCTATAGGGGTATGTCTGGTACCCTGAGATTGTTGGATATAACCCAACCACACGTATTTTCTTATGTACTATCAAAAAGGGCAATAGTACTAGTAGTACACATAAAATGGATCAGAGGGTGATTCATCTTATTTTTCAGCTTTATTCAGCTTATTCACAATCGATCATATGTAAATTAGTATCAACGAAACTGAAGCAGGCTTATCGAGAGGTAGGCTTGCAGATGAAATTACATCGTTGTGTACGAAATTCACACAATCATACTGCGGTGAAACAAAAACAGCGATTGAGGTCACACATACATAAATATATATATATATATTATTTTATATATATATATATATATATATATATATATATGCAAAAAGCTACAGAAAACCAAAAACTACCGATATTGCATGCCGAAACCAGCTTCCAACCATAAATTTTTCCTCCTTCGAAAACAACAAAAATTCGAACGCAAACATTGCCAAAGTGCATCTAAAACGGACCTATGAACAGTTTCGATTTGAACGCTGCAAAATGTTTGTTTTTGCTGTATAGCATAGTAGTATTTTTCAAATCATGTTTTCAAATATATTCTGTCTGGAGTTATATTCTTTATTTTATATATTTTAACGAGTTTAGAGATGCTTCGTATTAATTTTGTGAAACACCACGCTTTCAATTTCGCAGTTGCTTCTAAAGTGCAGGCAATCCAATTTTATAACAATATATATTCAATTATTTGTTAGAAAACGTCCATACACTAGGAAAGAATATGGTCAATGATAGTTGTCAGCATGATAACATTGGCATAATGACTTTGTTAATTTTATGAGCAGTAAAGTAAATTCGCATAATGCTACTGATTTATAGGTCCTCCTTCTCTGTCTTAACCAAAAACCTTCTGGTATATGCAAGTGTGCAGTCATCAAAGGCATTACAAACTTTACCATCAAAACCAAATTATAAACGATAAAAACAGAATATTGCTCAAAGGATGTAACGTTGCAAACAGCTGCCTTCAAACGAGTTAACACCAGACAAGTTCACCGTTACCATTTGATCTTACATGTGCTCATGTCGCTTGGAAAAGAACATCCGCATAACAACATTTTAATTGGATTTGTTAATGTATGAAAATCAAAAAGATGTATCGCCCATGGTGCTGAAAACTAGGCTGGATAGTCAAACCAATTATATAACTGACATCTTTTAATTAAAATGGGGTGAAATGTTCGAGACACTTACCCTCATTTTTACTGTGGAAAAACTTTAAAGTGGAATCATTGAGTAATCAGAACAAATTTTAATCATTTGAACAGTAAATTGACAGCATTCGCTCATTATGCATATTTGCTGCTTTTTATCTTGACAAAATATTACATATTTCTATGTGAATTATCGAGTTTTATCAGTGAAATACCAGCAGGGAAAATTTGCTCTTTTCACATGCAATTGTAAGACTAAAAATATCCATTTGAAGGTTTTCTTAGAATGATTGTTGATCATAGACTATTTCCTTTCCATTGAGTTACAATGAATTGTAACATTTTTCTTGCAATAAAGCTTTTGGTGTATTTATGCAGCCGGACTGTTTTCATTACAATTGCTAACTTGCCATAAATGTCTATGATTCACGGTACTACGTGAATGTCATTTGATTGACGTATGTTTATGTAATTAAAGCAATGCATAGCGTTCCATTTTCCAATAGCAAAATGCACTTAGGACTACTTCAGAAAAGAACAATGTGAAATGAACAAATTCATGAATGTATACCATTTATATAGTTTGCAATGAACGCATATTCCTCACTTCCTGATATGTCCATTTGGAAAAGGGCTATTGGGATTGAATATTATCAGGTAATATTTTCTTATTTTTAACGGACCATGTCATATAATATGTTTATCTTACAAGATAACATGCGGACCTCAGGAGCCTCTAAATCAATCTTTGTTAATTTGATGTAGAACGAAACACAAATATGAACCACAATAATGACAGAAGTAGCGCCGTATCAGATTCCTTGATATTTTTTCAGAAATAAACATTCATTCAATTAAATGTTGGTATACCTTCAATGTGCTTCTTGTTTTCACATTTTGATATAGTAAAACCCAAATTATAGTAGTTTGAACAGATTGCTAACATGCAAAGTAACTGTTATTATGTGATAACTTGCCTTAGTTCTTAGTCGAGCAGGAACCTGATGCGGCAATACATAAAAAATATGTAGATATTTGTGTAGACTATTTTTAAAGAATATACCTCCCATAAATGGGTCCATTTTCGAATCTACAAAGTCGACCGGTCCCGATATCACACTAAAAAGTATGATAAGGACCGCTGGCGACATATTGTTAAGTAGAGCTGTTCACAAAGGCAAAAACTGTTGCAGTAATTATTATATGCGATGTTAAAAACACACTTTCAAAGCGCTTTAGAAATATTAAATTTTAATATAAAATCTTTGGTCTAATAAAAGAAATATAGCACACGCCTCGATCCATATACATCTTTGGAGACCAACTCGCCGGTCCTTATAATGTCATAAGGATGGATACTATTTTTTTAGTATTACCTTACCATACGAGTTCCATTTACTTTCTAAACCTAATGTCCAAGTTTTGGTGAATGCATTAAAATGTTTATAAAGAGAAACGTGTCCCAGTAGTTAAGCACTGAATACAATGTGGTTCAAAACGATTTAAGCCCCACTAAATGTGCAGGTGTATCATTCAATATAGTTCGCTTAAATCATGCAAACTTTCATGTTTAAGGTCTTGTTAGACAAAGTCAATCTATATTAATAATGTTGTTGATGACCTGGTATAACGATGAAACCCAAAGTAACCATTACATTTTGTTTTTGGGTCTTCATTACGACTAGAAAAATATCCAGATTAACTTTCTTATGTGCGTGACAATACAAAAAACAACAACACCAAAGTGCACATACAAAATATTATGGAAAGGAAAGAATGATGATTAAATAATATTGTATAACATGCATGGGAATGTTATATAGATTATGTAAACCCAGACATATAACTCATGTTGCGTTATTTTATACGCGCAGGTTTAATATGAAGGCATGTTCAAAAATCCAGTTGATGAACGACGTGATCACATGTTTTGTTGACTGGAGTGTTACTTGACAATTGTGTGTACTGTTAGTGGTTATTTGCACAGCCTTTCCAGACATTTTATTGCTGTAGTCACAGGGAAATGCCAAATTGGACATGTTTGAGATAAATTAGTAGTAAACATATGCCTGCAGAGAACTTATTTATATAATTAGACGCCTGTAGAAAGTCCTGAAGGGTTTGTCTATCGTCCTGTTTCTATCCCGCAAAGACGAGAGGTATTGTTCATCAAAGTTGCACGGATATGTCTTCGAAATAGCCAGCATCGAAATGCTGACGGTATAGATACGAACTTTATTACGAAACGCTAACGCAATAAAAATGCAAATCTTTATGAAAACAGACACTCAAACAGAAGCAAACGTCGTCATTATGCACAAACACATATCACATTAACAATAAATTAGATTTATTTACAAATATTCGGTTAAACGCCTTCGATCGGTTAGCAAAACACTAGAGTTGGTTGCGAAAACTCGTTATCGAACGTTCATCCTCGTATATATTCAAACATGTTTCAATACGACCAAACAGTGGGCCAATTTACGTAAGGCTAAAAATGATATGCCCGGCATATCGTTTGTATAAAGGAACAAAACATTTGGGTGGACATGTTTCTTCACGAAGGACTCCTTGCATTTAGCTTACAGAGGTGTTATTGACTTTTCATTAATAAAAAGCGATTGTAAAAGCCCGATCTGAAAAAAAACATGTTATTTTAGAAAGAATCTTTCATAATTAGTGTTAAAGAAATGACACGAAATACTTTGCGATATTTAGAATTCGTTCTTTAAAATAAGTTTCCCAATGTCTTCAAAGTGTTTTAGTCGCATTTCTTGTTTTAAGGACCCAATAAAATATATTCTTTTGTGACGTATTTATCAGATCTGTGTCTGACATTCCGAATATAAAACGGAACAGTACACGTCTTGAGGTAATAGACATTTTTCCCAAAAGATGGCCATAAAACATATGCCAATTCAACACGTTCGATTGATAAACATGAATGTCACAAACATAAGTAAAGAAAATACTTATTACATAAAAAGCAAAAATAAACTGAGCCGTAACAAGTTTTCTTTACAAAGGTGGATACTAGACTTATCATGTTTGCATTTACTTGTTCGACAGTAGTGGAGCTAAAATGAAATAACTTATGCAAACTTTATATACGTCTTGCCTGACACCATAAAGCTGTACGTTCGATAACAACAGGAAGTAACTACTTTTAAAAAGTATGTTTCATATTGATTAATCTTGTATGTCCATAGCAACTTCAGAACATAAATTCTACATCGTTCTTCGCTAACTATGATTGACAAAGCCATCTCTGTTCTATATCAAGAAATATATATGGACCTGACTGAACGCTCTTTATTCAGTTCGATAGCTCGAAATAGGGCAAGCGAACGTTTATTCAAAATTGATTTGATGTCGTACATGTCATTTAAAACAATGACATCCGTTTAATTTGTATATGCGTTTGAAGTTTCATCACCTTTAGATAGAATAGAATAAACTGGTTTTGAATGATTGTTATAAAATGATAGGTTTGTCTTATTTATCGTGTTTCATTTCAATGCCATAATTTTTTATTCAAGTTGTTTTTCTGACGTTTTGTTCATAATCATTCATTGAAAAGGGCAGAGCGAAAAATAAATTAACAAAATATACACTAACCTCTTATATACCTTTTTTATACTGCTGTGGTCTCTGTCGACCTTTTTATTTGTTGATTTAGTTTCTTCCAATTCTAGTAAAAAAACAACATGTTAATGCTGAAAGATTTTAAGTTGCAGATTTAAGATTTTTGAATTGTTCATTAAAAGCTCTTCTGTGAACTGACTTTCAACACAACACTAATTGAGAATGTGTTTAGCTTCATAAAAGTACTACATTAAAAAATGCTAAATTGTAACTGCAAGATAACGTCATTCCGTTTAAATTACTGAAAGTGTAAAATAAATAAATTATCACGCTTGTTGAATTATGAAGGCCGTCCTGATCTCAAGTGATGGCGAAGGTAATTGGAAGTATGACAACGTAAGGCGACAAAAATCAAATGAATGATTAAAATACTGTTTCACTGAAATAGAATAAAACATTTGTTATCATATTTAAATGATCTTTCAAAAAGTGACAATACAATGATAGCTTAATATAGATATTAGAGTTTCAACTATATCTTAGTTATTTAAGTTTATCTATGTACCACTACATCTACTAACAGCTAAAACGAATCTGGTATATGTCACTGTAAGTTCTCCTTGGTTTGTTCAATACTACTAGTTTTAGTTGGTTATAAATTGGCAATGTCAGTTTTAGTTCTTTCATCGTTCAATTCGATTTGTACGAATTGAAGCGCTCTCGCAGAAGTAAGTCTACGTGCTATATTGATCGATCAAAATCATCATTGTGCGGTGAACAGGTGTGTTATATGTCAGTGTTGACCAGAACTACTAGGGCCTGGTCTAGGACCAGGTAAACCAATACTACTATTATGAGATTAACCGTCCTTCACATGTCATTCTTAGTTGTTGTTTATTTTTTCTTAAACTCAAGATGTTCACAAAAATGGCAAATATGAAGGCGAAAATATCAAACAGGGGGGTTATAAACAAAACTATAAAATCGTGTATCTCCCATGTTTCCCTCGTTGTTTCAAGTATTATTTCAATTATTATTCATAGCGTTTAAAATAATGCTGTGGCAAGTTCTTAAGTACAGTTTTGGTGCACTTAATGTAATAGCTACCAGACTGGTGAATTGATCCCGCATTTCAATACAAAACAAAAAAGAAGGGAACACATATTTAAAGAAACAAACGGCTTAATTCTAAGGAACGGTGCGACTGTTTAAAATAACGAATCGATTTCAACTGTGAACTGTGTTTAACTGAAGACATCCGGTAAACGCTACAAGGCATACACAATGCACTTGAGTAATGCTGCAATGCATGAAAACGAATCCAATTAATGAGGGAAGGAGTACAAATGCACCAAGCAAATGCTGCATAATCAGTAAAAACAATAAAGCCTTAAAACACCCAGTTTATAGAGTTCGGCATGGATACTCGCCCAGTTGATGCTGCAATAATTATTTGAAAAACTACAGAAACAAGCTCAGTAGCAAAATGTATACGCTCGCCATGTTAGTGCTGCAATGCATGAAAACTCGTGAAATTAATGCTGCAATAAATGCGAACTCGCCAAGTTAATGCTGCAATGATTATAACTCAAAAGTTAGTACTGCAACGCTATATATAATCCTGGGATTAGATTTTTTCAGGCTGATGAAGATGTATTATTTTTTAATAATCAACTATTAGGGAGTGAAATGAAAACTATGTTTGCAGAACTAGACATACCATTTACTATTATTGATATAGATAAAGGCATATCAGAATTGAATCTGGGGAAAAGTGGAGGCCCGGATAGAATTATTAATGAATTCTTGTATTATGGTAAAAATATATTTACTTTAGTATTAAAAAACCTTTTTAATAAAATATTAGAAGTAGGCTATTTTCCTAAATCATGGGGAGAAGGCTATATAGTGCCTATACACAAGAAAGGAAGTGTTAGTGAAGTAAGCAATTTTAGAGGAGTAACTTTATTAAGTGTTATAGGAAAACTGTTCACCAAAATTATTAATACTCGCTTAACAAGATGGGCTGAGAATCATTATGTGTACGTCGAAGCTCAAGCAGATTTTAGAGCAAAGATGGGCACTGTTGACAATGTTTTTGTTCTAAACGCATTAATAAATCATTGTTTAAATAATAATGACAAGCTATATTGTTTATTTGTGGATTATTCCAAGGCATTCGATTATATTGATAGGCCAAATATTTGGCAAAAGATATATAGACTAGGTATAAGAGGTAAATTATTTAATATTATAAAGTCAATGTATAATACTGTTAGCTCACGTGTTAAATTACTAGGTAAAACAGGTGATGCCTTTGAATGTTTACTTGGTGTCAGGCAAGGTGAAAGTTTGAGTCCATTTTTATTTGCAATGTATCTAAACGATTTAGAGGAAGAGCTTATGACAAAAGGTGCAAATGGCATTGATGTAAATACACTAAAAATATTCCTGTTGATGTACGCAGACGATATTGTTATTTTTGCAACTACACCAGCAGATATGCAATCAAATTTAGATATTCTGGAGCAATACTGTAAACGCTGGAAATTAATTGTTAATAGTTTGTAAACAAAGATAGTTGTGTTTAGAAAAGGCGGTAGACTGCCTAATGATTTGAACTTCCGTTATGAGGGTGGGAATATTGAGATTGTTAACAAATATTGTTATCTGGGTATTGTTTTCACGCCTGGTGGTTCGTTTCAAAATGCATGCAAGACATTAGCTGGCCAAGCGCTAAAAGCTATTTTCAAGTTGAAGAAATATTTATTTCATTTCACTAATATTTCCCTAGAACATATCTTAGATCTTTTTGATAAGCTGGTTAAGCCTATCTTATTTTATGGATGTGAGGTTTGGGGATTTACAGATGCATTGTGTGTAGAACGCATACATACTTTATTTTGCAAAACAATACTGAAAGTTAAGACATCAACGCAAAACGATTTTGTATATAACGAGCTGGGACGCTTAGACTTTGTTCATCTACGTTATGTATCTATTCTTAAATACTGGTTTAAAGTGATAGAGTGCTCGGATAGAAAATTTATTTACAATGTGTATAAAATGATGTTAAGAGACATTGATATTAGACCAAGAAAAAAGAACTGGGCCGCTAGTGTTAGAGACATGCTGTGTAATTTTGGGTTCAATGAGGTATGGTTAACACAAGGTGTTGGTGATATAAATGTATTTATCAGCTTGTTTAAGCAAAGAGTCAACGATAACTTTATTCAAAATCTTAATAGTCGGATAAATGATTCATCTAGAGCAACGTTTTATATATCTCTCGGTAATTTTGAATACCAAGCATACTTGAATATTGTTAATGTAGAAAAATATAGAATTGCTATGTCACGGTTAAGACTTAGTTCTCATCGTTTACTAATAGAAACTGGACGATGGTCAAATGTACCAAGAGAAGATAGGATCTGTAATTTATGCCAAGTACTTGAAGATGAATACCATTTTTTGATGGAATGTAATCTTTATAATACTATTAGAGATAAATATATAAAACGATATTATAGACTTAGGCCTAGTATGTATAAGACTGTACAACTTTTGCAGTCCGAAAACGTAAATACTGTAAGAAACTTATCAGCATACATATATCATGCTTTTGAATTAAGAAAATTAAGAATGAGTGTAAACACGACTTAGTATACGGTTACATTGTATTTGAATAACGGTACTCTTTATGCTAGACGTAGAGTGTATATATGAAATACAACAGATTAATAAATTATTCGGAATAAGTTGACACACATTAACCGGTATCGATGACAACCATACATATTCGTACGTACAAGCCTGATTTTGGTATTCCATAGCCTATCTTTCTGTTAAAAACTTAGTCCAAACTAGCAAAACATTATTGAAGTTATTTGTAGATAATGAGTACAGTAGTAACGAGAATTGCTTATCAAAATTCATGGTATCATTGTAGTGTTGTGCATAAGTCATACGGTTGATAGATATGTATTTAAGTTATAACTCATAACCGATAAAGACAATTATATTAAATTATATGAATATAGTTGTTAAATCTGTGAATATATAAATAGAGTCAATCAATCTGTTCCGCCATACATGTATATATAAGTCATTGTATTACATTGATTTGATCACGGGTCATGTTGGCCTATTTCAAATATGTATTGTGTGATATATTTCTTTGAATAAACTTTCTTCTTCTTCTTCTTCATCATAACTCGTAAAGTTAGAACTGCAATGCATGAAAACTCTCAATGTTAATACTGCAATGCATGAAAACTCGCAATATTAGTACAGTTATGCACAAAAACTCGCAGATTAATGCTGCAGGGCATGGAATTTTGCAAAGTAATGTTACAGGGCATGTAAACGCATTCAGTTTATACTACAGAATAACTGGCTCTAGTAAAGGTTTTATTTCAAAGTGTGTTATTATGTATAAATGTTGGGACAAGTGTGAGTTCATGGCCGTACAATATAGTTTAAGCCCCAAGAAGACGCGTTCCATGATTTTCTGTAATTTTGATGCGGGTGGTGTCTATGTGTGGTGTTTGTATTTGTGAATGCTGTGTTTATCCCTTTGTGCCTCTAGATCAATGTTGTTTGGACCCTTGAACAAAATCTTGTCTAATTAATGTCTATTTTTTTTTCAAATGTAGAAGGACTATCTTCATTGTTGTTTTTGACGATTTTGTTCTGCCATATACGTAAAACTAATTATCTGCGACTAATTGCACAATGCATTTATTGACACTGATTAATTGTTGCGCTATGAAATAATGTTTTCGATATATGCTTAGGGCTTGCATTTGTGCCTTGAAGAAAAATTATGGGTGAAATATCGGATACAATGCAGCTGAATGACAAACCATTTAGTTTAGTACTAAACTAATAACTGTAAATGGAAATGATATGGTAGACGAGTAAATATATCGAAAACACAGTTTATTGGTTTGTAACCAATGTGGTACGTATAACACTATAGTCTGGATCACTACAGTGGAATTTGTCAACATTGCAGCGAAAGTGATAAACATTCTAAATGTATGTTAATGCTATTCAGAATAAGTGAACATACAAAGTTCTTTTCTTGTCGACACTCTTTTCTGTTAGACGGACTCCAACAGTCCCACGAGTTCTATGTCCTTTTCGCAAGTATCGTGGATTATTCCTTTTAATACCTCTCACCTCTTTGTATTGCGACAATCAAAGGGCGCTCATACGACTATCGTAAGAACATCTAACGATCTGACTTTGACAGCCTTGACCTTTTACTTCCTCAACGGTCGCCATTCTCAAATCAGAATCTCCATGCACCTCTGTTCGTCAACTCCCTTCATATTAAACTATAAGGACGTTGTTCCATACATAGCTTCATACACTCAAGATCACTAGAGGTAGAATATAATTAAAATATACGTCATCCCATTTAAGATCAATTATACTTAGTATAATGCTGACAATATCGAAGATATAGTGAAATTTGTTCAGTATGGCCTAAGTACTTGTGGCTTATTGGAATAAGACTTTGATGTACACAGAGCTAAACATATTTATATAATCATCTTAGTAGGGCATCTGTATAACCAAAATGTTGTGAAAGTACCCAATGGAATTACGACAAAAAGCCGGAATTTTAACTTAATTCGAAGGCTTGTGAATAAAAAAAACACCTAACAATCACAATTTCTTAAAGCGATTTCAATGGTATTCACGAAACAAATGATTTACATAAAGTAATAGGGCGACAACCCGGTGTTTTCTCGATAATGAAAGGCCAAATAAAGTCATTGCTCTCTTCAGACAGTTTTGTTTTCGTTAGCGCCGGTCTACACTACACATCTCTGATATTGACATGTACATTCACAATCTGGATCTACGAGTCGCAACTACGTAAGTTCTGTTTGATTAGAATAAGAAAGAAAGACTATTTACTGCCAATACGAAGGTTTCTCAGGGTTCAGATATTTAGGCATCAATATGTTTCAGAGCCACATTCTTATTGAATTTCAGTTTGCAAATATATTTTTTTAAATTATATTCCTTGTTGAACAAAATCAGATGTCTTTTCAGTGTTCGAAAGTGTTCGAAAAACATTAAAATTTAAGAAGAAATAAAGCTGTAGTATAGAGTTTACATTGTAAATGGGTGATAGGTTTGGTAGATATTTAATTAAAACCAATAGAGGGCCAAATATACTATGAATAATATTTCTTCATATTACCGATGCATAAATGCTGAAGTATGCTATATGGGTTCTTTTGATATTCAAACGTCTTTGGCTACGGATTTTGGATTAAATTACAATTAGCGCCAGATATCGGCCCATAAAATGAGAGCTTCGAATTTTGTAATCCTTCTCACGTTATTGTTACATGGGTTACAGGCAAATATCCCAAGCCCATTAAATACATTCCAAGCATATTTAGGGCGTTTTTGTTGATACCAAACCAGTTTCAGTTTTGGTTTCAATGGTTTCAGCAGTTTCGAAACCGGTTTTAAAAGTTTTGCTTGAGTAACAAATGCATGGTTTTCTGTACAGTTTCAACAACATGGCGGCGCTACTGCATGTAGCTATTATTTCTGATTTTTTTTCAAAACAATAAAACCGCAGATGGTCGTTTGCATGTTTTATATAAAAGGTTTTTCAACACATGTGTTGGAGCACTGTCCGCCATGTTGTTTTTCAAAGTGAACTAGTTTTCGGATGGAACGAACCGATGAAACCGCCTCCGGTAGGGGTTTCGGTAGTTTCAAAAACCGGTTTCGGTTTTCGTTAAAAATACGATTAAACTTGTTTTGGTTTTATTTGAAACTGTTACAACAAATACACAGTTTATGTTACCGATATAAAACCGAAACCAGTTTATTAACAACAAAAACCCTCTTAATACATTCAAAAGAAAAACAAAGTTTAGCATAACAAGTTTTCAGGTCGACATCTGATCAGAGATATGCGGTTACAATAGTTACGATTAGATACAGCAAACCAAATATAAAGTTTGAAAAAGTGATGTTGTTTTTATCTATGTGAAAACTGGGGTTAGGAGGCTACATTTTTTACAACCGGTTACATCGGTAACATCGAAATTTTCGTCAAACACAAGTTTTCAGGTCGACGTCTGATTTCTGTAATGCGGTTGCAATAAATACAATGTCATACAGCAAGAGTTTTTGAAAATTTTGAACAAGTGTTTTTTTCTATGTCAAATAACGGTTCATGCGGTTAACTTGGTTTCAACCGGTTTCATCATAATATCAAGTCAATGATTCCCAACTTAGATGAGTCACATTATACGATCTCCACGTTATGTGAACCGCTGTATTTTAGCCACGTTAGAGGATATCTACGTTATGTGAACCGCTGTATTTTAGCCACGTTAGAGGATATCTACGTTATGTGACCACGGTTTTTGAGACTCGGTTTAGGATCTCCAAGTTTTGTGAACCACTTTACTTGAGCCACGTACATGATCTCCACATCATGATCAGAAGTTAAATAATAAACCTAGTTATATAACTAACTTTTTTATGTCCTCCACGTTATATGTTCTCCACGTTATATGTTCTCCACGTTATATGTCCTTCACGTGATATCACGTTATATGATCCTTGTTATATGACCTACGTATTATGATATGTACATTAAATGATCTGTTCATTATATGATCTGTACATTATATTACTTCCACGTTATATAAACTCAATGTAAAAGATGTCCGAATTATATAATCTCAAGGTTATATGAGCTCACGTTATATGAGCCCACGATATATGACCCAACTCGATATGATTCTCACGTAATATGATATCTACGTTATATTCATATGTATATATATATATATGAATATATATGAAATATCTATATATATGAAAATTCATATGTTCTGAACAAAAAAGTCTCAAACAGCAACTGCTAGAGTTGACATAATATGATGACAGTTAAAAAGCACTTCATCAATGGGACTATCTTTTAATATTGACGTTTAAATGCCTTCCCTCTTTCTCTATCAAATAGATACCGGTATAAAGCAACAATCCTACAAAACCAAAAGAATTTGTGTCATATCTCTGCAAATAAATCGCTGAAGGCGAGATCTGTCTAATCCCCTGATAATTTGTGACAGCGCAGATGTAAAACAGGCAACGGAAAATGTCACCAATTAACACACACTTTACCCGGCTGTACCACCTTAATTGTGTAACAGAAAAAGCCAGTATTGTAAATCCAAGAATTATATCCAATAAAGCTTATATATATGCTTATACATAACTAACCTAATGAAGTATCGATCATTGACGATTGAATATGGATTCAGCCATTATAATTAAATATTAACGCCTTGCTGTATTTTCTGTATCTTTTTTGTTTACTTTTCTCTAATAGAAAAGCCAGTAGTTTATTAACATTTATTTTATCCAGATTGGATAGTTCTTAAAATGATTCGTATTGTGGTGGTCACATTTGTAAGATCCCGAAGCTAGAATACAATATGAATTTCAAGTCTTCTTTTATCTAATATGACAAATACAGAGTTTGCATGAACACGTTTTAACCAATATGACAGAGGTTTTGTGTTAACTGTTTATAATGCACTTCCAGTTGGTACAGAATGATGACATGTTCAACTGTCTGCTGGAATATTCATTCCAGTTAATTCATGTACAATAACCTAAACAGACACTTATCTGGGATAAAAGATTTCTTTCATTCACTTCGGATTATAAATAGTTATATACCAATTGTTTAAAAGAAGTGTACAAATGCTGGTAAGAATGTATACGTTGAAGTAGTTTTAGCAATACTTATGCTAAAAGCTACAGAAACAAGCTCAAGAGCAAAAAGTTTAAACATATACCCGGTTTAATGGCACTGGGTATAAAACGCCAAATACAGAGAACATAAAATCATAAACAAAAAACATGGAAGAACATCACACAACTCCACAAACAGCACAGTGCATACATACTACATATATATATAACTAGGTATGTTTATCAAGAATTGTTAGGTACCGCCTTGGAACGGTCAGTAAAATGTAGATTTACTTGGGTTTAAACCAGTTTGTGTGCACAACCTCACTCTTATATGTATATTTACGTTCTCACAAAATTAAGACTTAAAGTAAAGGCGTCCTTCTCTAAGTTGTGATGTGGTAAGTATCAGCTTAATCGAAAGTAACCAATAATGCTAAGCGTCCTTCTTTAAATCTTGCATGTTACTTTGATAATATTTCATTTTTGGTAAATATTTGGTAGTACACTGTGAAAGCTTAAATAATAAGGACTATTCATTTCTTAAAAGTGCAAAATTGTAATTAAAATCGCTCGGGCATCGGTCAGTTGTCAGTAAAAAAAAACTTATGAGGACTTTTCAGCACTGTGATTTCGGAAGATAAAAATTGGTTCATGCTAAATATTGTTGAATAGTGTCATTTAAATTCAGTTTTATCAATTTGAACGTCCACAATTATTACTAAAACTAGAGCATTTAGTATTACTACTTTTAATATTTACCATAAGTGTTTGCATCGTATGTTTGTTCTGTCTTTCTAAGAAATAAGATTTAACCTGAACCTGGTTAAGTTGCAGAAATATTACTTTCAAAAATATAAAATATCTTCTTGCAATCGTTTTGAAGAAACCATCTGCATAGCAACAACAGCAAGTTTTCTACCGTAAATTAATAGCAAGGCAGTTTCAAAGTGGTCTTAACCATTTTTATCGAATCTGTCAATCTGAGAGTTGGTACGTATTAAAAGCCGAATATGGAAATATTTGACGCGTACAATAATGATGTTGTAGCGAGGTACCTATGAATAGGGCAAAACGATGATGTTCATTATAATCATGAAAAACTCCAGGTCCTCTTCTTAATACTTGTAAATATTTTCTCTAAGGAATGCCAAATTTACCTACTTTAGAACAGTGCGAGGCGGTGATTTAATTCATAACATTCGTTTGTCCCTAGTTTGAACTCGGGATATTTGTCCTTATTTTATCAAATTGCAACAATAATGTGACATGCAACAATTCTCATATCGATGTCCTCAGTACTATTAACCAATTCTGCACCATTCATTGCAACGAAACTCATTGGAAAGAATAACACTTTGATAATTCTAATAAATTCAATTAAAGTACGTTTTTTTTTATTTTACAGGCAAACTTGCATATAATAGTGTTCCCTGGGTAACTGCTTAGCCAAAATTGAAAGAGGAAAACATTTCCCATTATATTTTTGTGATGAAAACACTTTTTGTAGGTATACACAAATGACTTCTCTTAACCTTTTTTTCAAAATGATATAGAAATACAATTACAAAATGCAGCAAAACCATACGTATTCAACTTTATTGGTAGCTAAGATACATTGAATCTAATTTATTATTAGACCAGTCCTCCGTACTTCAGTTCGACATTAATAGATGCTTTATGTTTTATTTGAAATATCGTGTTTCATATTTTTTGTGAAGTCATTAATTTATTTTTGTGAAGTCGTTCATCTAAATTGATGCCACAGAACGCATTAAATAGATTTTTTTTTTGGTAATGAATTATTAAATGAATTGTAGAATATGCCCCATACAATCTAATGTAACTCCAAAATAGAATCATGAAGCATTAAATATAGTATGTTTTTGGGAAATGTATTATATAAGGAACTATTAAATTTGCCCGTTAAGAAATTCCAAAATAGAATCATGACTGCTAAATGTTATAAAATAGCGTAACTTATTACTGATTTTACCTAAAAAGGGATTTTACTCTTATGTTGGTGGACAAATCGAACATGCTGTTTTTACTTTCACTCAAAATAAAATGTCAACTTTAATTTTCGGAACTCTAGACTATGTTTGAACTGACTAATTCCTCATATCTAAGATGAGTAATTTGAAGTTAAAACAACGTAAATGAGTGATTACCAAATTCAAACTCATTCTGTCTTACTTCGCAAATGAAGCAGTTTGTTTTTATAAATAAATGAAGGTACGCCTAGGATGTAATGGTTTTGAAAGGTCAACCTACGGTTCCTGTGTGTTGTGGATAGAAGATGACTATACGGAAGAATACTGGAATTACTCTACAAGGTAGACTCTGCCAATCTGTTACATGATGCTTCGATGAGATTGTGGCGAATATTGCACATTCAGGTCAATTTTGATTACTCTTTATGTTTAAACTTTTGGTCACTGATCTTGTTGTTGTTGTTTTTCATATAAATATATCTGTTGTTATTGACCTTGCTCGATGGCCAATCAATGTTATTTAAGGTGTGACAGTGATGAATGGTAACGTGATCACTGCAAACATTGCGTCTGGCGTAGAACCTAACTTTGTGCACGTTATGTGTAACTCGTAAACTATAAATGTAGTAGTAAAACTGCATAGAGAAAGCTCCACTTCATTTACAGTCGTCGTGCAATCGTAAATCTTGGTACCGAGACTTACCATCGGTTGTTAAAAGACATTCGAAGTGATTGTTGTGATTAATTTCTGTTGTTTGTTAACGTGAGTCCAAGTTTAGTAATATTGAAACATTGTTTGAAGACATATCATTTTGTGATAATTTGTCTCCAAATACTAATCATACACTGACACAAGAAATAATCTTGCATTTCTTTATTAAACATAAATTATTTGACCGTTCTGTAAAATATCGACGTTTCCTTATAGTTTCCTCTTTATATATTTTTGTTTGTGGGCCGAATACTTGTTCTATATTCTATTTCATAGCACAATACCATATCTCTTTTTCAGAACTTGCTTGTTGCAATTTTGTATCGCTTCTAAAATGGAGAAATAAATAAGGAATGAATATATTATGTATAAAACAGGAATTAGACACTGTTTTACACAACGTAACTAATAGCTTATTGTAAACGGCTGCAGTATGATTAATTACTGTTTTGCCAAATAAATAAATAACGACGCAGAGATAAGCTTTAAAAGGTAACGATGGAATCCAAAAAATTGCACAATAACATAAACCCCTACTTCCTTAAGAGTATGATCTGGTTATACAGTAGTCTGCCAGTCACCAATGATATTGTTAGTTCTATCCCAAACAGGGGTACTCTCTCATGTACTAAAAATACAATAGTATTGTATAGTACTTGTCTACAGAGGACACGAACTAAGGGTTATTTACATCATGTTTTAGCTTTTTTTAGCTTTATTCATGACCGAGCTTAAGTGTTATTTATAATCATAGAAACTAATGCATTGTGTACGAAATCCACGCGCTCATATGGCGGTTGGAGCGAAACAGCGATAAAGGGCACACTCACATATCGCGTGCCGTAGACGGATCGATCGGTGACCAAGTCTGCAATGAAGCAGTGAAAAAGCGTCTGACCAGAAGATTTACCACCATCAAAAACGTTCGTAATTGAAAGCAAACTTTGCAAAAAATCATATAAAACTGACCTTTCTATAACCAGTTTCGATTTGAACGCTTTGAAGAATGGCGAAGGTTTTGTTGTTATTTAGCGTAGTAATATTTCTCATCTATGTTACAAACTGATATATTCAATTATATTAAGCCTCGAGTTACGTCCATTTTTCTATATACTTAAATGAGTCCATAGAAGCTTCATATTTTGTTTCACTATATGGAACATTAGGGTTGCAACTTTACAGCTGGATCTAAAGTACAGGCAAACCAACTCTTCAACAATATATTCAATTCTTGTCAAGAAAACATTTTCTTCTGCGACTTCAACTATTACTTCGTCTGAAACAGTACACAACCATGCACTAGGAAAGGATATGTTCATTGTTTGTTATCATCGCACGTTGTTAGTATATAAATAAGCAGTAATTGTGCATAAGGCTGCTGAAACATCGGGCCTCACTACCAGAAGTGATACGTTCACTACTTTTCATGAATGTACATTAGCTAGCTTCTCTCTCTTATACGAAACAATCTTCTCGTACAATACAAACTATGCAATCAAACCCCAATATAAACGATAAACAACAGAATAGTGCCCAAAAGAGGTAACGTTGTAAAGAGCTGGCCACAAACGAGTTTAAACCGGACTTATTCACCACTAGAAAAAGATCCTTAATGTGCCTATGTTGTGTGGAAAAATCATCCGCTTAACAACTTTGTACTTGGAATTTTAAACTGCAAGGAATCACAAATATTTATTTTCCTGATTAAGAGTATCCTAAGGTCGACAAGTCATATTGCAAGATACACATATTTTATGGCATGGTCAATTGCGACAGTCCTTATCATTTCGACAAATCATAATCAATGTAGAGATCACTGCAAAATAAAATAAAAAACATGTATCGGTAAACATACATGTATTTGTACTTTTCCTGAAGTCGCCTTTTTATATAGTATGTATGCACTGTTTTGTTTGTGGAGTTTTGTGCTGTTGTTCCATGTTTCTTGTTTGTGGTGTTTTGTTTTTGTGTTCTATGTATCGACGTTTGTATTGACGTTTACCTTGTGTCATTGAACGGTGTTATGGTTTAAACGTTTGGCTACTGGGCTTGTTTCTATAGTTTTTCACTTAAGTATTAACAGCATATTACTACGAAAACAGCTGTCACAAGTATGATTAAACCGCTGAAGACATCTGTTGAGTGCGGCTGTTAATAACGGCGAAAACTTGTCGCAAATAATCAGTGTATGCTTTGTTCGAAGGACGCATTTAGACGCTTTGATTTCATAATATAAAATGTCTGGTATAATAAAAGAGATATAACACACGCGTTAATTCATTTACACCTTCGGGGATTACCTGGCCGGTCATTATAATGTAATTTGACCTGCAGTTATATGTAATGTTTCTTAAGTATTACCTAACCAGAACTTACTTAACTTAATTTCCAAGTATTGGTGAATGCATTGAAACGTTAATAAAGAAAAACGTGTCTTAGTAGAAAAGCACTGAATACCACGTGGTTTAAAAAGATTTAAATCCCACTGCATTTACACGTGTTTCATTCCGAAAAGTTCGCTGAAATCATGCGATCTTGCATGTTTTAGGTCTTGTTAGACAAGGTCATTTGTATTAACACTGTTGTTGGTGGTATTGCATAACGTTAAAACCAAACGTAAACATTCTTATTTCCATTTCGTTATTTTTAGTCTTCATTATGACCAAAAAAATCCAGATTAACTTCGTTATGTGCGTGCTAATACAAAAAAAAATACGAACATGCAAAAAAAAAATACTAAAAGCATACAATGATGATTGAATTATATTTTATATGCATGACAATATGATAAAGATAAGGCAAGACCAGACATATGAGTCATGTTTTGGCATTCTATACGAGCAGGTCCAATATATTATGTAGAATGTAAGTGTTTATAAGCTAAGCCTTTTCCGGTATTTTATTGATGTAGACACACGGATATGCCAAAGTGGACATTTCTGAGATAGATTTGTAGTTAACATATGTATGCAGATATCTTAAACATATAATTAGACGCTTGTAAACAGTCCAGATGGGTTTGTCTATCATTACGTTTTTCTCCCGCAAAGAGGAGATGTATTGTTCATCGAAGTTGCACGGTAATGTTTTCGAAACAGCCAACGTAATGATCATGAAATTTTGTAACGTTAAGCTAACACAAATATTCATGAAAACTGAGAGCCATACGTCCTTGTTATGCAACAAACATACATCAAATTCACACTAATTTAGTTTTATTAACGAATATTGGGTTAAACGCCTTCGATCGGTCAGTAATAATAACTGTTTAACACTAGAGTGTGTCTGGTAATCTAGTGTACGAACTTTTACCCCAAACATGTATCAATACAATCAAAATTGTGAGCCAAATTGACGTATAGAAATCATTTGTTAAAAATCCTTCCGTAAGAAGCACCGAATGGCAAAATGGAAATACTGCTGCAGTTTATGTCGACGTTTTATTTAGTGTTTATTTAGTTTCCTTTCACTGCTAGTAAAAAAATACAGCCTGTAAATGCTAAAAATATTTAAGTTGCAGATTTAAAATTAAAGAATTGTTTATGAAAGTGTAACTGTGATATGACTTTTAAAATAGCAACAGCACATAAGTTTGCATGTGTTTTGCTTCTTGAAAGTGATTACTCAAAACGCATCTCCATTTACATTCTAACCTTACTTGTCCTCGGAGATTTATGTGGTTTTGTTACTGTCTATTGATGTCATTCCTTTTCAATTGCTGGAAGTGTCACAGGCTCACGCTTGTTGTGTAATAAAGACCGTTCTGATGGGATAACGAAGACAATTGGAATTGTAACACAATAAGGCGACAAATACCAAATGAATAATAAATTGTTGTTTCACTGTAAAGGAATAAAAAAATAATATCTGTTTGATCTTTCAAAAAATGAAAGAACAATGATAGCTTAATGTAAATTTTGTATACAAATAGAATCATCTTCTTTTGTAACACAATGCTGCCAGTACTTTCACAATGCTCTATCGGAAAGACAATTTACTTGATAAAGCGACCATCAATCCCTAGGCCCATCGTACATACACATAGCAAATTGCACGAATTTAATGATACAGTGATGGGGAAAATCCCCAAATACCCTGTTTAAAGCCACAAGGCTAGAAATCATGTGAGGAGAGTGTTTCAACCCCATTCATTTAGACTGCTACATATTGCGCGGTTTATATCTATGTTTATTTATATCTTACTTTATAGAAGAAAAATGCTGTTACGTCAACGGTGTCAATGTAAATCATTACCGCATTAAACGAAACATGAGTCGATCAGTATCGTCGATATTGTATTGTCGGAATACTTGAGAAATACCAATAATAAATGAAAATAAACAATTACACCATTTCGCAAATATTTTTCGGACTTGAGTTTGTAATTCTACATTAAAGGAACATAGCTGTGAACTTGTTTAAAATGCACGGAATTGTACCATTTTGATTACGAAAATAAAAGAAAATCGACGTCGAGAGGTGATACCCATCCCGCACACTCCCCTCCCGACATGCCTTATGAAATTCCTGGCAGAAACCCTGTTGTGGATTTAAGTGCAATCTGCAAACCTCAGATGAAATACAAAGTCAATCACTTCATTTTTGTCTGCACTTAATTAAAACGCCCCTGAATAATATCCATATACCTATTGATATGAACAACTTTCGAAACATGCTCAGTAGTTGAAAGTTTTTACATAAACCGCGTTTACTGTCACAGCGTTAACGTCAAAAACATAGAACATAAAAAAACAAAAAAACAACAGAAACATGAAATTATAGCTCAAAACTCCATAAACAACATTACGAATATAGTATATAAAAACTATAGGGGTTTATCAAGGGCATCTTTAATCTTTTATTGTACGATATTATTGACCTCTCTGAAAAAGTCTCAGTTTGTCTTTCCTTGTCCATTACTTATGATTGGCGTGCACTTGTGATTTATTGGTCAGACAAGAATGCTTGGAAAGTTCCAATAATGCATTACATCAGAAGCAAGAGCCATTTGTTCGTTCAAATGATAAAGTACCTTAATTCCATGGTTGACCAATACTATTAGTTTGAGATGACCAAGGCTCGCAAATGTCATTCTAAGTTCTTCTTTGGTTGACCAATACTACTTGTACTCCCAGTCCTTCCTAGGTTAATCAATACTGCTAGTATGAGCTGAACCAGTCTTGCATTTATCAGTCGTAGTTACTTCTGAGTTAACCAATATTATAAGTATGTACAGAACAGGTCTTGCACATGTCAATATATTAGAAAGTTCTTTTATTGTGTACCAGTACTACGAGAAACGGCTGAAGAGAATTTTTACATAAAAGTATGAGCTGAACATAGTTTGTAAGTCTAGTCTTAGTTCGGTCATCGTTCTATACGAATATTATGTACTGAAGCGATCTTGCACATGTTGATCTACTTTCTTTCTTGATTGCTAAAATACAAATTGAATGCACTAAACAGGTATTTTACATGTTATTCTACGTTTTTACTTGGTTAATGAATGCCATTTGTATGAACAGTACAGGTCATGTACATGAAGTTCATCCTGGATTGAACAACCCTTTTGAGAAACACCGTACTTCACAAGTCAGTCTAAGTTTTAGTTGTTTGTTTTGATAAAGATCAAAATCATGGCGAAAGTGGAAGCGCGTTTGTCTAACTAATAAAAACGAAACAGTTGTGTGTGTCCCATGCTGTTCTCGTTGTTTCAAGTATTAATTCAATAATTATTTAAAGTCTTTTCAATAAAGTTGGCGGAAGTTCTTAAGTACATATCACAGACATTCCGGAACTAATGTTTGTCATAGAGTTGCCCACTCAGTTTTTCACTTGCATTATTTGTCAATAAGTACCAAGCCATTGATATATTCGTTCTGAGGTTATGAACAGTTTTGGTGCACTTAATGTAATTGCTATCAGACTGGTGAATAGATCCCGGATTTCAATGCCTCTGAAATAGAACATAACACAGCATGAAAGAAATTAACAGCTTAATTCTATAGGACAGTACGTTTGTTACAAAGAACGAATGACATCTATCGAGATACCGCAGACTTGTGGACGTTATTCAAAGTTTGAATGAGTTTATTATTCGACGAAAAGTAAGATTATATACATATTTGGTATTGAAAACGCCGATATCATTTCGAAAGATTGAATAAAAAAAACAATCTATACCTAAAAGCGGCTTACCGTGATTAGTCTGCAATAAAGTACACACGATAAATCTTGAAAGGTAATACAATGCATCAAATAAATAAGGAAGACACGAACATGCATTAAGTTAGCGCATGTAAGGATCGAAGTTCCGTTAGATTTAAATAAGAAAGAAATGCTATTGTTTTGCCAATTCAAAGGTTTCTCGGGGTTCAAATATTTATGCAGCTATATGTGTTCAGCATTTACAGAGCTTCATACTTATAGTCTTTATTTTGACAAATATTCGTACCTCTTATTTATATCCCTTGTTTTTATTTGGATTAGATTATCTGAAAAACTGGCTGAAGCTGGCACAATTTTTGCGAGAAATCATTTACAAAGGCTAAAACTTTAGGCCTTTTTGAACATAGGAAAATGAACGACAGCCTGTGCTGGTGTTTGCACTACGACCAGTATGTTGTCCTTCCCGATACACGCCATTACAAGTTACATTTGATTGAGTTTTGATGCAACACTGCCAACTTCCGCTAGCGTCGATATGATGGTAGATGCAACACTGTTAACGACCCCTTAAATCGGCACAAAGGTATTTACAACACTGTCATTGTCCACTAGCATCGATATAATAGTCGATGTAACACTGTAAACGTCCCCTAGCATCGCCATATGGATAGAAGTAACACTTTCATTGTCCATTAGCATCGACATACGGACAGAAGTAACACTTTCATTGTCCATTAGCATCGACATAAGGATAGAACTGCCATTGCCCATTAGCATCGATAAAAGGATAGAAGAAGCACAGTCAACGTCGCCTCGAATCGGCTAAATGGAAGCTACAACACAGTTATTGTCATCTAGGATTGACATCATGTAACAATTTCATTGGCCCCTAGCATAGGCATGATATCACGGTAGATTCAAAATTATCATTTCCCTTTAACATTGACATAACTGTCGTTGTAGCACTGCCATTGTAACTTATAATTGACATAAGTGTAAATACAACACTGTCGTCGTCCCCTAGCATCGACATTATGGCAGATGCATTACTGTCAATGTCATCTAGCAACGGCGTGATGGCATATGTGACACTGGCAACGTCGCCTTGTATCGGCATAATGGTATATACAGTACTGAAGACTTTTCACATTCCCTAGCATAGGCATCATGGTAGATGCAAGACTGTTAACGTTCCCTAGCATCGACATCGTGGTAGATGTAAGACTGTTCACGTTCCCTAGCATCGACATCGTGGTAGATGCAAGACTGTTCACGTTCCCTACCATTGATTGCCATAATAGCAGATGCAAGACTGTTAACGTTCAATTGCATTGACATAATGGTAGGTGCAAGATTGTTAACGTTCCGTAGCATTGACATAATGGTAGATACAAGACTGTTAACGTTCATAGCATTGGCATTATGGTCGATGCAAGACTGTTAATGTTCCTTTATTTTGACATAATGGTAGACACAAGACTGTAAACGTTCAATTGCATTGACAAAATGGTAGGTGCTGGTTGTTTACCCTCCATAGCATTGACATAATGGTTGATACGAGACTGATAACGTTCCATAGCATTGATATAATGATAGATGCAAGACTGTTAACGTTCAATTGCATTGACATAATGGTAGGTGCAGGTTGTTTACCCTCCATAGCATTGACATAATGGTTGATATAAGACTGTTAACGTTCCTTTATTTTGACATTATGGTAGAAACAAGACTGTAAACGTTTCTTTATTTTGACATAATGGTAGATACAAGACTGTTAACGTTCCTTTATTTTGACAAAATGGTTGATACAAGACTGTTAACGTTCCATAGCATTGACATAATGGTTAATGCAAGACTGTTAACGTTCCCTAGCATTGACATAATGGTTGATACAAGACTGTTAACGTTCCATAGCATTGACATAATGGTTGATACAAGACTGTTAACGTTCCTTTATTTTGACATAATGGTTGATACAAGACTGTTAACGTTCGATAGCATTGACATAATGGTTAATACAAGACTGTTAACGTTCCCTAGCATTGACAAAATGGTTGATACAAGACTGTTAACGTTCCATAGCATTGACATAATGGTTAATACAAGACTGTTAAATTTCCCTAGCATTGACATAATGGTTGATACAAGACTGTCAACGTTCCATAGCATTGACATTATGGTAGATACAAGACTGTTAACGTTCCTTTATTTTGACATAATGGTTGTTTTAAGACTGCAAACGTTCCCTAGCATTGACATAATGGTTGATAAAAGACTGTTAACGTTCCATAGCATTGACATAATGGTAGATGCAAGACTGTTAACGTTCAATTGCATTGACATAATGGTAGGTGCAGGTTGTTTACCCTCCATAGCATTGACATAATGGTTGATATAAGACTGTTAACGTTCCTTTATTTTGACATTATGGTAGAAACAAGACTGTAAACGTTTCTTTATTTTGACATAATGGTAGATACAAGACTGTTAACGTTCCTTTATTTTGACAAAATGGTTGATACAAGACTGTTAACGTTCCATAGCATTGACATAATGGTTAATGCAAGACTGTTAACGTTCCATAGCATTGACATAATGGTTGATATAAGACTGTTAACGTTCCTTTATTTTGACATAATGGTTGATACAAGACTGTTAACGTTCGATAGCATTGACATAATGGTTAATACAAGACTGTTAACGTTCCCTAGCATTGACAAAATGGTTGATACAAGACTGTTAACGTTCTATAGCATTGACATAATGGTTAATACAAGACTGTTAAATTTTCCTAGCATTGACATAATGGTTGATACAAGACTGTCAACGTTCCATAGCATTGACATTATGGTAGATACAAGACTGTTAACGTTCCTTTATTTTGACATAATGGTTGTTTTAAGACTGCAAACGTTCCCTAGCATTGACATAATGGTTGATAAAAGACTGTTAACGTTCCATAGCATTGACATAATGGTAGATGCAAGACTGTTAACGTTCCATGGCATTGACATAATGGTTGATACAAGACTGTTAACGTTCCATAGCATTGACATAATGGTTAATGCAAGAGTGTTAACGTTACCTAGCATTAACATAATGGTTGATACAAGACTGTTAATGTTCCCTAGCATTGACATAATGGTAGATACAAGACTGTTAACGTTCCTTTATTTTGACATAATGGTTGATACACGACTGTTAACGTTCCATAGCATTGACATAATGGTAGATACAAGACTGTTAACGTTCCTTTATTTTGACATAATGGTAGATACAAGACTGTCAACGTTCCATAGCATTGACATAGTGGTAGATACAAGACTGTTAGCGTTCCATAGCATTGACATAATGGTAGATGCAAGATTGTTAACGTTTTTATTTTGACATAATGGTAGTTGCAGGACTGTTAACGTTCATTAGCATTGACATAATGGTAGATGCAAGACTGTTAGCATTCCTTTGCCTTGGCATTATTGTAGATGCAAGACTGTTAGCGTTCAATAGCATTGACATAATGGTAGATGCAAGACGGTTAACGTTCCTTTGCATTGACATAATGGTAGATGCAAGACTGTTAGCGTTCCTTTGCATTGACATAATGGTAGATGCAAGACTGTTAGCGTTCCTTTGCCTGGGCATAATGGTAGATGTAAGATTGTTAACGTTCCATAGCATTGACATAATGGCAGATGCAAGACTTGTAACGTTCCATAGCATTGACATTATGGTTGATACAAGACTGTTACGTTTCTTTGCATTGGCATAATGGTAGATGCAAGACTGTTAACGTTCCTTTGCATTGACATAATGAAAGATGCAAGACTGTTAATGTTCCTTAGCATTGGCATAATGGTAGTTGTAACACTGTCGATTTCCTCTAGCACAGGCATAATGGTAGATGCAACACTGTCGTCATCCTCTAGCTCAGGCATAATTGTAGTTGTAACACTGTCGTCATCCTCTAGCACAGGCATAATGGTAGATGCAACACTGTAAACTTCCGGTAGCATAGGCATTATGGTAAATGTAACGCTGTCATTGTCCATTAGCAATGGCATATATGCAAAGCTGTTATTCCCCACCCCAGCATTAGTTTATGGTACATACACTGTCATCGTCCGCTAACATAGCCTTCATGTTGGATGCAACTTTGTCAATGTCGGCTTGAATGATCACGGCGTTATTTGTTTCCACCGTTACATGGTCTCCAGTAATATATGGTCCTGTAGTTATATGAAACCCACATGGTGTATCCATATTTATACAGTATTATGTAAGCTTTAACTATCAACCCAATACTTCCTGATTGTCGCAGTGAATGCCAGTTCGCAAGTTTGTATTGTTTAAATGTGAAATACCTCGGGACAGTAAAAAAAACCTTGGTGAAGTACTTTATGTTCTGAAGAAGTCTCACTCAAACTGCAACTGCGTGAGTTGGCATAACATGATAACGGTTAATAAGCACTTCATCATCTTTTAAAATGTCTTTCCTTGTTCTCCATCAAATACTTAACGGTTTAAAGAAAACTCCTACAAATCCGACAAAAAATGTGTGTCATTTCTCTTCAAATTAATCGCTGAAGGCGGGAACTGTCTAGTTCCCTAATAATTTGTGACAGCGCAGATGTAAAAAAAAGGCAACGGAACATGTCACCAATTAACAAAGACTTTAACCGGCTGAGCAACCTATATGTTAAAACAGAGTGGGCAAGTATTTTAAACACTCATCTTGATATTCTACCCGATTTGTTTAATCTTAAAGTGATCGTAGGCAATGCTCACATCGATACGATTCTGAAAATAACATATAGTGCGAGTTTCGAGTCTCAAGTGTTTCTAAAATATAATATGACAAATACTGATTTTGCATTATTTGTTAACCAGCATAATGTGAACTGTATAACAAACACGTATGGTTTGTTCAGAATGAGGGCTTTGCTTGAGATATCTATGTTCCACTTTCCGCTTAAACATTCATGTCAATTTATTAATGTTCAATAACCTAAGCACACATAAACCTGGAAAGAAAGGTTATGATAATACTATCGGGTTCATATAAATATTTTAACAAGCATTTACGTATGATAAATTGAATACTTATAAGTACTCATACAGTAGTTGCTATAAAATGTACGTATGATTGTGAGAAAGGGTATATAATGAATTAGTTTTGGCACTATGGCTATTCTTTTACTTACGTAATGTTAAAACTTAACTTATGAGCGTCCCTTTAAACGTTTATTTCATGTCAAAGGATTTAATACACAAGTTTAAATCGCTTTATTTTATCGCCATACTCTATTTTTACAACCAGGTTAAATAAAGTGTTTTTTTAGATTCTATTATGCCTTTCTGCTATATGATGGGTTTGCTTGCATGTCTCATACAATTAAAAGCATGTATCGGCCTTAAATGTTCCAGCTTAATCACTGTTTCCCATGCAATGTTATATTGTTCACTCGAATGTAATGCACATTGGCATAAAATAGATCGCTGCATATACATTAATTTCATTGAAAAAATGATATTTGAAAAAACCGACCTATCATTTAAACGATCTAGTAAAAAATAAATTTGAATGTGCCCCTAGTGTATCTTGTTAAATACCAAAGTAACTCGCTTGCAAAAGGGCTAAAAGACAGAGAAACACGAAATACCAAACATCGTCTCTGTAAACAAGAAAATATCTGGTATGTTAAATGCTTTGTGTGTTGAAGCAATTTACTTTGTAGACCATAAATGGAAGCCAAGGTGTACAATCAATGTCCCATCAAGGAAGGTTGAGCACCCAAAGTAATGTGACTCTGTCTAGACAGTGATTGGAAAATGTCTTGAGAATTTGTTGTCTTGTGACGGGTTATATCTGTCTTTAAGGGCGTATATGGCCTTGAGCTATGTGTCCTTAAACAGGAGCTTGTTACAAAAGTAAGCTACTTGGCTTGTTTCTGTAAATTCTATACTAGATTTATTTTTATATGTAGCTAATATGCACTCAGTACTAGCTTTCTTTTCATTCTCATTGCAAATTTATACAGCATCCAGTAGTAATAACAAAATCGTTTGTAGCTCCATTAAGAGCTCATCATGAGATGACACAAAGAAACTAGGAACAGCGCAGGTCAGTATGGCTTCCAGAGCTGTTACATCTACAAGTACACCATGAGAGGTAACCTCCACTCTTGCAATACCAACGAAAAAATTCAAAGTGCTGAAAGCACTGATGGACTAGGGCTTCATTAAGGGGAATGTTGACAACCATGTTCTAAGCATTGAACATATCGGCTCATATCACAAGGGGTCACTGTTTAATGGGCTAGTTTAAACTTAAGACTAAAACTGCTTGCACGCTGCAAAGGAAATTTGAAAAATCTAGTTAAGTGTGTGTAGAGTGAGGGAGGGGGTGGGGGGGGGGGGGGTAGCTAAAGCGTTAAATCAGATAAAGTCATAGTTCTTTTGAATTTCTCAAAGTCGTTAAATCAGACTTGTACAAACTTATTTACGTGGTTGGCACACATACTTCCCTAATTTGATAAAATCATTTTATATCAAAGGACTGTTATTTGCAGTTTCAGAGAAGATTTTCAATGATGTAATTATATACTATATAGAAAACCTGTCACCTCTTTTTCAGGTGAGCTTTAAACCATAGTGCCATACTTTGAACAATCTTTGTAAAAGACATCTACATTGTACACCTTTGTCAGACTGCATACACAGTGCTATTAGGAAGTAGTTTTTATTTAAAAAGTGAAGAATTAATTTGTGCTTGGTATTCAATTCATATAACATGTTACCATGATAACTTAGTGCTGTTGATAAATATTAGGCACTGCCTGCTGTCTAATGCTATTCATATTACTGCTGCAGACTTTTGTACATAGCAAAGCAAGTTGAGTAGACTAAGATGAGATGAATATCGTTTTTTAAAGTATGAAATATTGAAATGTCTTTTAAATACTTTGACCATCAAATTTCATAACATGGTGTCAGCAGTTCATCGAACTGCTAGTGTGAATGGAATACCAAACATAATTTTATTCTTTATTTTATACCGATCATCAATCCACATGCAATACATATCACAAAATACTTTAACCCATATTCCGCTCCAGTGCAATACGGCCATATACCACTCTTGTGACGTGACGTCATAACAAGTATGTTGCGCAATATTAAATTGACGTCATTTAACCAGTGAGTGCATCCTTAAAATGAAATTTATTATGCAAAGATGTGGCTTCTAAGTGATCTAATCAGTAATGTATATAATAAAAGGGTTATTAGTACTGCGTTTTGATCCGGATATGGCGGAATGTCATATATGATTCTGGTAGTTTTTGTAGATTTTGATTTTACTCGGCTTGTGCCTTGTGAAATCCGAATCTGCAAAAATCTACTTGAGTCGAATACAACCTCCTGGGTCAAAACGCAGTACTTATAACCCTATTATGTACAAAATCTGTTACCCCGTGGACAGATCACCTTTAACCCACAGGGCCATTGTAACTTTGAACAATCATTGTAAAAGACAACTACATACATGTACAAGATGCTTAAGGAAGTAGTTTGGAAAAATTAAGAAATATTTTCTCCGTCTTAATTGTATGCATTAGATAACTCAATAAATGCAGCAGTTGGCCATTCTTGTATTGTCCTCTGTCAATGTCCTGATAGCTCCCTATCTCAATAGATGCAAAAGGTAGTAGGTTCATGATTCTCCTGGTGCAATATGTCATACAGAAAGAAGATGTTGAATGTAGAATCAAGAAGCTTTCTTTTCAGGCACTCCAAATTGAATAGTACTGTAACATTTGGAGAGCCAAGAATTTTTTGGATTCCTAGGCAACAGGTATCAGGTGTTGCAGTACATTTGGCAAATACTTTTCACCCGTCCTTGTAAATCTAACAAAGCTTTCATTTTGCAAAAGTAGTTCATATAACTATATTAAAGTTGCTAAATCAGAGTTTGAATAATTCTGAAAACTAGATGTGCCTTTAATTGCAGCAATTTGAACTCCAACTCATAATGTCAATTAAGCTGGTTATGCAATACTGCAGTTCCTTGGTGTGGGGATTGCTTTATTTACTTGAATAAACAAACAGTTCTTGCGTTGGAAAGTACCATGTATTAGCATGCATTTTTTTCTTGCCCTGACTCCATCAAAGCCTTAAATCTTAGATCTTTGTGTAATATCAATGAGAACTATAACTTATGTTCAATTTAGTGCCACTTATGATATTTCATTCCACATACAAAAACACGTGTTCTTTAAAACCAATACCCTATGTTAAGATAAAACCATTGCCAAGTTGGTAATTTGAAGACAAGAAAGTATATCTGGTCAGGGTTTGACATTGTCTTTCTAGACAGCTGGACTTGTTTTGCAGTTACTTTGAAAATCTTCAAAAGCTAAACTGAACAAGACTGGAGCAAAAAACTCACAATACCAAAAGGGTTTTTAAAGACTTACGAGGTCATCCTCACATCACCTATACCATTAGTTCTTATCTACAAACTTAAGTCAACATAATAATTAATGTTTTACATAAATATTGCAATGAATAAAACATATTGCAGTAAGTGCCAATAACTTAGCAATCAAGTATGATCACTATAGGCCTAAACATGATATTTCAACATTTTCCTGATAAACAATAAATAATTTTACTTAACAATTTTCTCATTTTTCATACAAGCTGAAAAAATGGTCTCTTTTTCAATACTTCACATATTTCATGGCTTTCATCATTCAAACTAACATTTCGCTTGTTATTCCAATATTCAATGATTGTGTAAACATTCATAAATGATGGTTAAACCTAACATTCATGCTAATCATGCCTACCAAAAGCACCTGACTGACCAATCAGTATCCAATTTTGGCAGGGCTTATTGGTGGTTCATTGAACTCAACCATGACCTCCCACAATCTACACTGATCAACAGTAGTAAATGAATTGTTTGATATGTTCTTATTTTCATAAACTTAGAAAACAACTGCAGTGAATAAAATTTATTCCTCATCACTGAGAGAAAGTTTAGAAAAATGAACGAAGCCGAGTTACATCTAATAGGATATCAAATCCTACAAATGTATTCATCATTTTATATAACCGTATTTAGTAAATGTTAAATTTTTGAAAGTCTAAAAAGTTTCATTTTTTTGTATTTCAAAGAACATTTGTGTGTATAAATTTGATGAAATTTTGTGATTCATTTAATTTCATTTTTGTTTCATTTAGTGTTCAATCCCAAGCATTCTTGTTCACATTTAAGTGCAAGAAAAGTCACTTAATTATTATTTGAATAAATTCATTATAATGTAAGGTCACATAAAGGATATATTGTGCTTTTTAAAAATAACATTTTTTTCATCTGTTTAAAATTATGTCAAATGTAGTGCATTGAAATTTTATTATGAGTTTAAAGCTGCACTCTCATTTTGACAACTTTTTTATTTTTTGTCTTGGAACGAGCCAATTTTCGCGAAAATCCATGGAAACCAGTTATATAAGACTGCTGACCAAAGTTTGGATGGCAGATTTTTATATTAAAGTTAAAAAATTGATGTTTTAAGCATTATTCTTAAACTGTTAGTAACGTTTAAGCCATAGAACATTAATTTTCGAACGAAAATATGACAAACTACGAGCTGATTATTTGTCAGCAATCTGATATCATTGGTTTGAAGATGTTTACGCAAAAATTTGCTCTTTCCAAGACAAAAAAAGTTGTAAACACGGTAAATCTGTGAGAGTGTAGCTTTAAACTATGACAGGAATAATTCAAGGGAATGTATTTTTGTGATTTCTAGCATTAAAATTGTCTGAATCGTATGAAAATTTATAAATTATGTATGGTATTCTGACATTGGTCACACTTTTTGAACTTTGTGCGGTCTTCTTTTTGTTTGTCTCAAATTAATACAGCATTGGCTTCAATTGTTGTTTATAAAAGGGACTGTACACCAGATTGGCACCAAAAAAGTGTGTTTTTTTTCCTGAAACGAATCTAAGGACACTTTTTTAATAAAATATTTTACTCTTTAATATCGTTATTGTAAATAAAATACCAAAATGAAATAAAAATTGCAGTGAAGTGTCGTATCCACTATGCTATGAAGAATTACTTTTACTGGGTGGAATTTTCCAGATGTATACCTAACTCGCTAATATCATGTAATAACATCAACGGCAGATCACGCATAAGGAATGAATTCAACTCGGTAGACATACCTAGTAATCTGTTTTTAATGGAAAAACACGAAATAACTGCTATTAATAAATCATTTGTAAACTATGGGAATCATCAGTAAGTTTCAATGCATTAATTGTACACATCGATACCATATGTTTTTGTCATTTTTCTACAATTTTCTTTAAATTTTGGCTTTTTCATCATTAACTGAGTACAGCCCATTTAAGCTGTACCTTATAATGTCTGTGACTTATCAAATATTTAATAGTAATGGTCTACAACCAAGATTTGTTTTAATTATCCAGGTTTCAAACAGCATTGTGTATGCGATTGGAAAGGTAATCTTGAAAGCTCACTTAATATATTTTTTACAAAAAACATTCACCCTGCGAGTTGCACAGTCATTTATGTTTACTTGCATTTATTGATAAAGGATACCTTTTTCAAATCTTTGATTTAGATTGCAAAGTATAAATTATATAAATAAATATATATTCTTAACTTTATCTGAATACACAAGCTAATGCATCAGTCAATTGTAACCATGTCCCCGCCCCCCCCCCCCCCCCCGGTCCCGGAATAGCGGGGACTTTTACTTTCGGTCCAGCCAACCCCAGCTAAAATCCCCGCCCTGCGGAGATAATCTGATGGTAAAGTCCCCACCAAATGCCACACACCCAAGGGACATTAGGTTAAGCCCCATCCACACTGTATTTTCCGGGAAGACCTGGCACTGCGGGGCCAACTGAAAGGTAAAAACATGGCCCATTTCGCCGGCTATCCCCGGTATACCCCCGGATGTGGGAGCCGTGGTTACAATTGACTGGTGCATAATGATCCATAGTGATTCAAATTCATGCCAAGATGATTTCTGGTCTGACATCGCGAGGTTAGTTATTCTTAAGCATAAAAAAAGCCTGGACAGCATTTGAGAAAGACTGTTGTGAGGTTAAATCCTTATTACTTTACTATTCCACAATCTTGGTTGACAAGGGAACTTCATTGAATATTTTGATTTTAATTTTGTTCCCTAAACGCCATAAGTCAACTGATTAATCAATACAAATTCAATTCTATCTCCACAATATTCGGCACTGCATTGTTAAATAAAACTCAAAAGTTACACTTGTAAATTATTTAACCAAATACCTCTCCCTCAAATATTTCACAAATTTATATTGATCTATCAACAACAATGCATCACCATACTGTATCTCTGACTGATTTTTGATTTTCATTCTTGGCTAGATAACAAACAGTGAGAACAAAGCGTCTTCAGAAAAAGAACTTGTAAAGTATGCACCAGTCAATTGTAACCGCCCCCTCCCCGCCCCCGACTATCCGTCCAGCCAATCCCCGGTAAAATCCCTGCCCTGCGAGAACGAACTGGTGGTAAAATCCCTTGAATAACCCCGCACCCCGCGGATCTAAGGTAGGAGCAATTCCATGATATATTTTGAGGGAAGACAAAACCACCGCAATCACCCGGCATTGCGAGGACACTAGTTCTGGCTTCCATAACTTAAATGTTGATATTTAGTTTTTTGATGTTTACAACACGCCCAACATGGTAATATATAATGTGTTCGCTGAAGTTCTTTAGCTACGAGGACACCTGAAAGGTAAAAACACAGCCCTTTTTCCTGGTATATCCCCGAGGGAACAATTGACTGGTGCATTTTAAGAGAGGAAATCAAAATTGAGCATGCAAGATTGTTTTATCAATGGCGATGGTTTATCACAATGTCATATACTTACACTGAGAGTGGCTCCAAGACTTTTCTATGCACATAGGTAAACAATCATCTTATTCACAGATGTTGTGCACATATTCATACATTTGGCTTCATTTAGAATGAAACTTCATAAATAAGTCGGCGCATATTTGATATTTTTTTATCTCCAATTTGCAAAATTGAAATCACATGATTTTTTCAAACGAACTTGTACTTCTTGAAAATTTACGTGTGAAATTAAAAATGCTACCCACGGTAAGATGAAAATAAATCCATTTGATAGTGGTAATGTAATTATTCAATGGCGGCTTTATTGATAAATTTCCTCAAAAAAACACAATGAAATTTACATCATCAGCATCCGGAAGTAGTGATAACATACATGTCTGAATCATTCGGCCGCTCTGATCAGAGTAAATTTTGAGGTCAATAAGTAGACTGGTACCCTGATTTACTTTTTCTCAAAAATATCAAGTTATACAGGTATGCGTCATATGGTTTTTAGTAAACATTAATAGTATTTGAACAATAAATACCAAAAATTATGTTGTTTTTAAAAACAAGTGCTAAGTGCCATGCGATGATTAGTTAAAAAACTTTGTATCGAAAAGAAAATATCACGGAAACATGCAAATTATGTTGAAAACAAGAACAGGGACCGACTTCGGAATACCAACATTGTATACAAAGGTTAACAATACTTTTTTAAACCAATTTTCCTGGTTGTTTTCTACGTAGACCGCACGCTTTATTCGCTTTACGTATGAATTCACAAGACATTTCGAATGCGCGACGGGCACCGTGGTTAGCTGATACTGGTTTCTTTTCGGATAAAAGAGAAAGAGGGTACCAGTCTATCAATACAGAGCATTGAACGGAAAAATTTCAATATGTTCATATTCTTATTGCAAATAATCTAACCGTATGCAAGAACATTCATGTAGTCAACCCGGTTAACTCACTCGCTACGTATGAAATTCTTGTGCATCATTAAAAGAACATACAGTTAGCTTGAATTATTAGGATAACTATTTTTATTGGATGTTTTCATTGTAATCAGTTCTGGTACTACTTTGATTATTCAAATTCGCTAACGGCAATCCAATCAAAATACAGCGTTTGAATACATTACGTCAGTGAACCCCCAGATGCGGCTTGAAAATGCAGATAGCGCGTTTACGGCTATGAACTAGACCACAAGTGCCCTAGTCCAACTACGGATAAACTCTATTTACCCATTTCAACTTCACGATTCATAGTTGGAGATGATGTTGTTGTAAGCAACGACGTTGTTGACCGTGACGATGTTGTCGTCGGTGATATTTTTGTTATGAATGATGACATTGTTGAAGATTATTATTCATTCAAATTGTTAACATCATGAATACGTGACCTCTAAATAGTTCCTTAACTGCTTATTATATAAACTAGATAAAATAAAAGAAAAAAATACATATTATTTTTGTATTTTTCAAATGCATATTCATCATCAACTGTCGTTTATATAAATTGAAAGTTTACAAATATAATTTTACAAACATATATTTTTCGTCATTTCACCGTTCAGGAATTACGCCCTTTCTTGATCAAAAATAAGTTATTTCAGCATTATTGATAAGACGGACTAAAGACTATTTTTTTTATCTCATTTACTCTTATCAGCCTATCTTATCGTATGAATGATTTGTAGCGTTTGAAGGAAATTAAGCTGGAGAGAACTTAATCTGGGACAATTGCTTATCAATCAACTTCGAACATTTGTTAGAATTAGACAAAAATGAAAGGTTGGTCGTCCCTGTTTTGCCATCACATACAATGAAGTGCAATGCATAAATGGATGATACAGACGAACCATTAATAATGCATTGCCATACACAATCAACTTCCTTTACGGTGAAACCGACAATACATTTATCTCTATTCTAACAACCGCGTTATACTGGTTTTATCTATGAAATCTCTTGGGAGATTTTTTTTCAAAATTAATGTAAGAAATATTTAAGTGAAGTTGTGTTAGACACTAAGCGTTCCTGTCGCAAAATATGTTACATTGAAACCGACAGAAAACGCTTTTACAAATACCTTTGCAGGGGTGTCAGAGGTACACCACCATACGTTATTAAAGACTTTTGAAACATATAGTTCTAATTGTGGACATTTGAAATATGTGATTCTAACTGAGGACATTTGCAATGTGTGATTCTAACTGAGGACATTTGCAATATGTGATTCTTATTGTGGACATTTGAAATATGTGATTCTAACTGAGGACATTTGTAATATGTGATTCTTATTGTGGACATTTGATATATGTGATTCTAACTGAGGACATTTGCAATATGTAATTCTAATTGAGGACATTTGAAATATGTGATTCTAATGGAGGACATTTGAAATATGGGATTTTTTTTGAAGACATTTAAAATATATGGTTGTTTTTGAGTACCTTTAAAATATATGGTTCCAAATGAGAGCATTTGAAATGTTTGGTTTGACTATTTGAAAAAAATGATTTTAAGATAATTGCTGATTTTAAGTAACCGAATATGTATTGAAAAATCGCTTCTTAACGACGCTGTGTATTAATCCCTTATGAATATTGTTTTTTATCATAACGGATGAGATTTTATATTGAAATCAAAGCAATAATAGTATATGTATTCCTATGTAGAACTGAGCAAAACTTACCAATGAGGACTTTCAAAAAGCATAACATATGCATTAATGCGCGGACAGGAAGCAATTCTAGGATAATACCACAACAATAGCCCGGAAATACTCCTTGTTTAAAGAGTCACAATGCAGTATTGATTGAATAGTCTACGGCGTCGAAAAACTGCAAAGCTAAAATAGTTTTGACAAATAAATAAATCAGCCCTATTTAAATCGTACGAATGATTGTTTATATGTTCTTCTTCAAAAATATTATACGAAAGCGTGGGAAAGATTAAAACGACGTTGTGTGTTTTGATTTAAGCATCGGAAATTACAGCATGTATTTAAAAAAATACTTTTTGGCACATACGCAAATTACAATATGTTCAGCTAGAAATTTTTGACCGCAAAATGCTTGCAGAGATTATCATTGTATAAACATTATCTCGGAAATTTAAATTGACGTTATTGAATAAAAAAATGTAAGATATCAATAAGGGCAACACATAACAAATGTAGAAACCATCTAGATAAAAAATAAAGATAAATTAAATAGTTTTCTGCTATACAAGTATGTTTTTTTTCACAAAACTGTGATGTATTTTAATTCTTTACATGCCATTCTTTACCTGTATTTAATGTACATACTTTATATGATCATTAATAATACCATGCACCATGTTTAATTTTGTAAGTGTTACAACTGAACGGCAAAATAAGAATTATAGTTGCGATTTTCATCGTAGTTTCATATTTATTCTTACAAAAACAAACCAAAATCTAGACGAGTAATTGCATGCTTTCGATAAAATAGTTTTTTGTTTATATTAGAAAGCAAAGATGAAATTGAAGGTCAGCTAATTAACGACATTTCCCAAAATCCCCGAAATATGTATACCCTGTCATAATTTGAAACTTCCAAGCACAGCAAATATCAGTTATATCGATGCAATATACGTGCATTAAAATGACATTTTGACGTTATTATAACCTAGCTTGGCAAAACATATTAATTGATTTCCCTATAAATTGCTCCATTGGGTGGGCAGAAATCTAGAATTATGCGTAATGACTCTTGAAATAACAAATAATCAGTTCAACATTTAATTATGAGTAAGATTTATTCATGAATTAGCGCAAATTTTGTTACGACCGTGCATTTGCATTGTATATCCTTTTTAATAGTTTGCCGAGAAAACTCCTAATGCAGCACATTAATCTTCACAAACATCATCTTACGGTATCAAATTGTATGCATTATTGGCATTATACCAAGTGGCAGTCGGGAAAACGGGGCTTATCATGGATAACTCTTCAGCTAGACACACCTATGTTGTATCGTAACCTGTATCGTATGCGTCATATGAAACAAAATAAGTTTGCATTAGAGTATTTTCAAAACAAAATTTTGATTAATTTACGATCAAACGGACAGAGATTTAAAAGTCATTGTTCTCAAATTATTTATTCATTTATATCAAGATAACCACGAAAGAAACCTCATTCGCAGAATATACTGAAAGTTTCAGATTTAGAATTTGTTTGATTAATAAAACATCGTTTGACATGGTGAAACAACACATTCATCTATTCATCTTCTGGTTTAATGTGTTAACTGTGATTACAACATCTCTGGAAAATAAAACAATGATTTATCCTTGAATATTCGATATAGTGGATCTCAAGGTGGATTATAAACAAAAAAGAATATTTGCCCATAACCTTACATAATGCATTTAATGAATGTCCAAAGTTAGAATTCAATGAAATCTTAACAATGGTTTATACATTTTATATTAAACAATGGTTGTTGCTCTAATTTGATATTAGTTGCTAAGGTAAACGTTCTTTAAACCTAAACTGAATATTGTTCTCGACATATTAAAATGCAATTGTCATAACTATGTTAAAACGTGCATCAATTTAGTCTATGACAGGTATGATAATACTGATGATAAGCCTGGGTCGGTATTTATGAAACATATTCAGTCATGTTCTTCCGTCATTCATTTCCCAAAGTTCAATACATCACTGGTCCTATGATACAATAACTAAACATCATCTCAAATGCTTGATTTCATTGAATAAATGAAATAAACAATTTATTATTAAACTTAGTTTTCTTCTCTTTAAATCTGACTATGACAATTTTAGAAAATCAACTTAAGTTGTGAAAAGACTATTTTATGAATATCGGTCATTTTTTTTCCGAAATTATACCATTGTTAAACATGAAGACTTACGACATGAGACTTTTAATTAAGATTTAATTCCATAGGAGTGAGCTTCAGTACATTTGGCAAATTATACTTCATGGCAGTTGTCATCCAATAGATATGCACATAATTAAACCTGAGTTTTTCGACATTTAAAACTCCAAACCGGCAGTACGTGCCACTGAGAGCAAGATTATACAATTAACATTATTAAAAGAAACGATCACTTTCATGATGTGCTACCTGAGGTCTATTTTTTATGATCATAGTGGACGACAGTACGAATACGAAGAAACATTATCAAATTGAGATTATAAAAAAATGCAATTGTGCTTTAATTTACCCATTTTGCGTGAGACAAAGAAGTCTATATAACAATTTAGTAATTGGATATGTTGCAAATCGGACCACACATATGTTATGCACCTTGTCCTGACAACTGGGCTAAAAAGTTAAACAAATTATATAACCATTTTATATAAACTGGATGAGTTGTACGAGACCCTTTCCGTCATCAATATGCACATATTGTAAGTTCTTCATCATAAATCCATAAATTTAGAAACTCGTTCGCTTTGGAATGTCCATGAGAGAAAAGTTCATAGCATAATTTTACATTTTAACATTACACTCAAAAGATAAAATGATTATTACTTTTTATTTACTTCGGAAACCATAACGAATCTTGTACTTATCCTTAGAGTTGTCTTGTAATGTTTGAGCAAAGGAAATTCAATATTGATCCTAGGGAAGAAATCAGAACTGGGCCCTCTTAAATGGACGAAAGGTTCCGCTCTTGGTTGGTCTCTAACCCGTCTTGTTTTTTGTATTGTGCTGTTATGCCCATAGTTGCATTTGAACTTATACAAAAAAAACGAAACAAGCTTGAAAAACAACAGCATTTATTTCAAAGTTTTGTGTTGGTAGTCCTATTTAGTAATACGATGCTGCCATTGCTCCTAAACATCTAAGTTCTAAAATATCTTGGACAGTGATCACCCTTGAAAAAAATCTCACGCATTAACATTTAAACCGGTTTTCCATAGATTTAAGAAAGGTCAATGTGAACACTTTTAATGAATAACACGTTTGGAAAATCTTTGAAATAGAAACCAAGGCATCCATGTAAGGTTAATTGCTGGTGTTTTTGATCAGGACAATAAGGACTAAGTTACGTGTATAGGCTTGTGTTTTTCCAAAATATATTTAATGTAAAGTTCTATGTAAATGTTAAGTGTCCTAAATAGATCAGGGTCTATGTACTTTAAAGATGTATTGTTTTAAATATCAAGAGAAAACAGAAAATTATAGTTGTTGACAAAAACGTGTGCTTTCAATTGATTTACAATGTTTTGCAAACTATTGCAATAAGGTCTTTGTATATTGATATATTTTGCAATACGGTGTATGTAAACAGTGATATTTTACAACACATGTTTTGGCGTATTTTTTGTTGCAGTATGTTTTTGGTACTATTTACTTTACATATTGCAACTTGTTGTCTGTCTCTATAATTAACGGTACGTGCATACGTATGTTTGTTTTACTAGAGAATAATATCCAGTTTCATGAAGAAAAGCTGAATGAAGTTAGGACCACTTCAGAAATAGAACAATGTTAAGAAAAAGAACATTGTTATTTCATTTTGTGTTAACCCAATTCATATAAGACCAATTATTATTTTGCAATTAAAACATCTTCCACACAATGATTATAATTTGTAAAATTGAAATACTGGCGGCCACGATTGATTATGATCAGAAACAACGTTCTCATATTAAGCTGGCCATGCAATAAAACTGTTAATCTCACTTTAAACCAATCATTGTTAATGTGATATCCCATAAAATACACACATGAACAACACTAATTACAAGGAGAGCGACTTATCAGATGCTTGGAAATAATTGCATGTATAAAGATTCGTTCAATTGGAATTTGAAATGTCTGACGTGCTTCATTTTTTCGATGTAATTAAACCAGATTAATGAGTTGTGTGCAGCTCGCTAGCGCAACCAATGGATCTGTGATTATGTGTAAACGTTTTAATCCTGATAGTCGTGCAGGTTCTTGATGGAGTAACTGATAAATGATATGCTGATATGTGTGTAGACAATTGTCATGTTTTACATAAACGAGAGGAGCTTCGTGTATTATCTAAACTTAGTTTGCAATATGTATATGAAGAAGTACAGAAACAGGCACAATAGTCGAAAGCTTAAACCTCAACCACGTTTGATGCACAGGGTCAACGCCAAGGACGTAGAACACAAAGCACACACAATCACAAACCATAACATGAAACAACAGCACAAAACTCCACAAACAACACAGTACATTTATACTGAAAAACCAAGGGTGTTAATCAAGGATTGTTTGGAATCGCCTTGGAACGGTCAGTAGAATGTAAATTTACTAGGGGTTTAAACTAGTCTGTGTGCACAACCTCACTCTTATCCATGCAATCCCAAATACCTGAAATAACTCGTAATGGTGAATCTTATCAAAGCATGCATTAACTTGAGGAAATGTAATAAAGAAATAATGATAAACTAATAAGTAAATCCCAAGTACGGATCCCGACTCTATCTGCAGACGCAGGACTACAGTTCAGAGTACCTAATGCAAAACCTTTTCAAAAATATGATACAGATATTGTTTGAAACTATGAAATCCCACACATTATGCCTTAGCAAATATAAGGTTGACAACTATGTGATCATAGAGTTTCATAATGAAAAGTATTGGTGAATGCATTTCAATGTTTATGAACTAAAACATGACTCAACAGATTATCATTGAACAAAATGTGGTTTAAAGATATATAAACCGCATTGCTTATTTTTTTTGCATTTCGTGTAACTTGCCGAAATTATGCAAACTTGCTAGTTATAGGTCGCGTTAGACGAAGAAATCTTTATCAATTATGTTAGACTTTGCATGGGAAGTATGATATAAAGAAAGACGTTAACAGGAAATTACGTCATGATATAATTTTGTTATCACATGCTTACCCTTGTTTTCCGTGTATGCATTTAATCGTCCATGAAAGTTGTTAGTGAGTTCGCCAGTTGCACTCGTTTAATAATATATTGTATTAAATGCCAACTCGTGTCAGATCCTATATATCTTAACCAAACATGTAATTACGCGGCAAATCAGCAGACGTCCAGAGTGTACATATGGTAAGACATTTTTTCAGTCTTATCCAAGTACACTGTATAACTGAATACCGACAATTTTGATTGAATTATAATGTAGAGTTAATTTAAGGGTACATTTAAAAATAAATAAATAATGTATATGGGAACGAAAACATGAAGTATAAATGTTAATAATAAATACAATATAAGCTCCTAAGAATGTATTTGTAATGTCATATCATCTTAAACAGGATCAGGCGCGTCTATACGCCAGTACGCGGCTGAATCCATATGATTCTGACATTATTTTTTTAAAGTTGCAGTATGGGTAATTGACTACATAATCCTAAAACTGTCCATTTTCAAGTACTAAATAGAGCACTTCAGAACGCCCAGCATACATCAGATTGCACCATGTTTTTCAAATTTTTGCGAGGGGGGGATTTCCCGGGCCCCTTCGCACCATTATGAATTCACATGAATATAGAGCTAACAACGTCCTTGACCATGAAGTCTATATTATGATTAAATATATTATTATAAATCTAATGACTCGATTATTAATATCTCATTTAATCTTCAACATTCTCAACAACATATGTAACATCGTTCTGTATTGAAGACGTCCTTTCAATATCCTATTTGTTTGTGTTTTACTTTTCAAGTACTCGTGGTCCTCATTGTCCATCAACTATTTATTCTTTTTTTATGGTAGACTCGTCTTTCATTGACTACAATGCTCAATCAGTGGCTTTAAAGGCGGGTGTCAAAGTACATTTGTTGATAATTACCACAAACATAGATTGTGTTATGAGCGATAAAAAAGATTTGCTGTTGACTCGTCCTTAATATTACCTTCGACTACGTCTCGGGGCGTTATGAAATTCACAAGTCAGTGAACAGGATAGAATATGGCCCGAGCTGCACCCCAACCCGAAGACTGCGAACATGCATTTAAAAACCATGCAAAGCAAACAAAACAATTTAACACAAACATCAGCTGACTGTCTATTTTGAAGGGAAAATAACTTCGATGATATCGTGTAGAGCACATAAGTGTTTGGATCAAACCTTCATTATAATCTAACTTTAAGGTAAAGATTTTGTATAGCCAAATATTACTATCACGCACACAACCTTAATTTTCTTGGAGTTTGCCTTTGAAACCCACACATTCTTGTCATTTGGTGTTATTTTAAGCTAGCAGTTCCGATTTTCAGACGTCATTGAAAGTTCACTTAATAAGCAACATGATATAGTTTATTTGTGACTTTTATATTTGGTGTGTGTTCCTGTTTTGATAGTGTGTGTTTTCCTTGACCTTTCCTCGTCTAGCTAATTAAGTGGTGTACTCTAGGTGTATAATTGGCTTTCGAGTATGTCATTGCTGTAGACAGACGGATATGTCAAACTGGACATTGGTTTCAAGTAGTAGGTATCATATGCCTGCATATATCGTATACGTACAACTAGACGTCTCTCGAAAGCTCTGAAAGCATGTCTCTCGCCCTGTTCTTCTTGCTGCTTGAAAAAACAAGGTTAGCCTTCAAAACAGCTAGCAACTAAATCTAAAATGACACGGAGACTTATCAATGGTACGCTTTCGCAACAGTAATACAATTAGAAGAAACTTTCATGATGAAAAATACTCGTGGAAACTCATTGTCATTACGCGACAAACTATTACATTAACGTTAAAATAGAGCTATTAATAAGCGAAGGTCCGAAGGTCCTTAACTCGGTCCGCAATACAAGATTTTTACTAGCGTGAGTTTAGGGTGAGGAATCACGTGGCATTAAAGGCAAAGACAAAAAATGTTATTTGACGGAATTTCGTAGAAAGATGCAACGCTTAAATTTGACCAAGGAATGCATCATAAAAATACAAGCAAATATTCATAAATTGCACACGTCTTGTTAAACATACAAAATAGCCTATAGTAATTTATAGGCTTATATGTTTTCATATATTTTCTGTCAACACGGTTATTTAGAAATTACTGACACTTACTTGTTTGTTTAAATCCGTTGTGACCCGTGGTGACCCATGCGACAACCTCTTTAAAGTCACGTGATTCTCACCCTGGGTTAGGTCTTATTTGTTTGCGAACATAGAACCTGTGAGCTCACATCAACGAAGGGAAAGTTTGAAATGCGAACGTGGTATATTTGTTATTCATACACTTATCAAATGCGCGGAATAGTGTCGAGCGTTTAAAAGACTGTTTTATGGTACACTCTATTTCTTCAAAGTTGCAAATTAAAGATTGTTGAAGGAAAGAGTTTTAATACACTGATGTTTAAACTTGAAGCTTATTCTTATCGAAATCCTACCTCTACATGTCATCGTGGATTTATATGGACTTTTTTGTCCTAAACTCATGTTCAAGTACTAGCATAACCTTTGAACATTATTTTGGACAAAAACAATTAGATCGCATGCTTGCTTATTAGCATTGCTCCAAATAAAATATGATAGCGTGGGCAATTGTGATATGGAAATAAGACGGTACAATTATCACTTATGTTGTTGTTTCCCTCCAAGTGAGGAAAACACTGATTGTTGTCGTTTTATACCATTCAAAATGTTAAACCACGAGGAAAACGTAATATTTTGGATATGAATATAATCGACGCAACATTTGTTGATGTACAAGTGTAATCTCATATTGCTTTATCTCAAAGCCTTTATGCTTTATATTTGTATTTGTATCTTGTAAGCGAATCCCTGTAGTTCCGATTCTACTACTGTGAGCCTGGTAATTATTCATTGTTGGAACAACTGTGAAGTTATAAGCATATAAACTACATTTTACCCTCAATGAATTCATGTTTGAGTGAACTCCACTTTCACTGAATGTTCCAAGGTTGTTATCCCATCTATTCATTTATTTATTAATACGTTAATGCGATGAGTGTTATATGGTTAATGGTTATATGATCATAAGGGCATATGGCTCTGTGTCACTTAATACCCAAAAAAGGATTTGAGTTGCTGTATTGTGCTTGACTCTTTAATTTGATTGTAGTTACGGGTTACAAACGTTTAGCATCACACATATTGCTTCATTTATCAGTACGACCATTGTTAAACATGTAAGCACCATCAGCTGTATCTAACACAACAGAACGACACAACTGTGTTGCTATTAAAACTGACAGAGGGGCATATTGTTTTTTTATTTATAAACATCGATTTTAAGATGATTATTGAAAACATAAATTTACTTAGCAGTGCGTAGATGATAATCGCATTAATGAAGCCATTATATATATGGAGACGATGTACATTATACAAGTCTGAATAAAATGTCTGTTCTGCTCTGTTCATATAAAAAAATTAACGCAATACTTCTCTTCTTCCATTGGTTTCCTTAAGAGCATGTGAATGAAATGTATTTCCTTCTGAAGTTTTAAACATCTCTAGTGCCCTTGAAATCATTAATTACAGATTGATGTATTCATCCCGGAATTTCTGACTTCTCATTCGTTGCACAGAATGGCTTTTTGATAGTTACTGTTTCAATTGTATTAAAAGACACGCACAGGAAACGGTCGACGCTCTGCTTTCAGACGACACTAAAATCTAAATGTATTCAAACCGACGTATTACCAACGGATACATAAGGGTGAACCTGGGTAATAAGTAAATGCATTTCTAAAAGAAAGTGTACAGAACGAAAGCATCGTTGCAAGATGTGTATATATACAATAGACGAACTCAAATTTAGGTGCAAAACACTTGGTAACATTTAGTTAATTATGTGAGTTAAATACCCCTAGATTTTTGTAATATATGTGTAGTGTGTTGTTAGTTGAGTTACCGTTTTGACTTTGTGGAAGTTTTTTTTTCTGTTATGCGCCATTGGCGTTGACCGTATGCAATTAAACGGGGCTTATGTTTAACTTAGACTACTGGACTAGTTTCTGTATTTTTTCATAAAAAAATAAACCGTCGTTTAGGATGTTCATCAAATACTAAAAACTTGAGCAACAATAAATATTTAGATATCAATAAATGTTTGGATATTGTTTCATACTGTCTGACAATTATGTGATGCCCGTTTACTAAAAAGATATTAATGCCAAAATTGAAAGAAGGGACAAGTAGTAAGATTATCTATTTCATAACTTATTATATTTTCCATGGAACAGTTTCCGAAACCAAAGTTCTATAAACAATTATTTGATTATGATGCTAAATGCTTAATTAGCATCCTTTGTAATGCTATGTTACGGGTTGATATAAATTTCATATTTGTCAGAATTAGAACATTCTTACCCCTGCTTGTTCTTGGGGAATAATGTGAAGTTGTTTCTGTCCGACAATTGTGTTAAATCAATGTCCTTAATTTACAAAGCTGGAAATCTCCACAATATTAAATATCGGGCTTGTTCAATTACCACTGCCGTTTTGTGAGCACACGTGGTAGAGAAGGAACTAGGAATGATTATGACAAGTTGAAGCTACAAATATCAAGTGAACGAACATTCGATATTTCCGACATTTAAACAAATTGTGGCACCAACCAAACATTGGAGTCCGAGTTCTGTTCTCACCTATATTTACATCCGCCATTGAAATGGTCTAATAATATGTTTCCGTCTGTCCTCGGCATCCCAGGGTATTCATAATTCATATGATATCACATAGGTTATGAATACGCCGGGATACCGAAAATGGTTTACGTCGTGCAAACAGCAAATTTATTATTGAAAATAGCATTTGAATTTCTTTGGTCAACCTTAATCACGTTTATTGACAACACTAACGCGAATATAGAACATACATATAAATGACAAAAAATATAGCACAAAAAACAATGATAGCATTGCATATTCATTATATAATAAGCAACAACTTACTTCAAGCACATTTTGCCACCTACTACTTCACATCTTTGTCATTCACCTTTCACCTTATCCATCATATCATTAAGATAACGTAAATCTACAATTCAAACATTAAAACACTACAAGCAGCTTTAACGAGTGATACCAGCGAGGCATAGAATAAGCTAACATGCTTCAATTCTGTCGAAAAAAAAGTTTTGTGCATAAATCAAGTGTTTACCTTCCATGTATAGCGTGTTTGATAAAATATTACATCGCGGAAATGAAGAACAAAGTAATACCTAACCTTTGGAGTTTCTAAATGTGCTAATCACGTTTTACGAGCTACATATACATTTCATATTACTGAATTAGTCCATTAGGCCTTGATTTTCCCCGGTAAACGTCGTTTCAGCAAAACACCCTAAACTCGGGTTGGGATGAAATTATCTCTCACTATCGGCCATGAGAGATACTTGTTATGTTAAAGCCATTTCGTTTCTTACGATAAGATGCTAAAATGTTTCGAGTGGGTTAAGTGCTTCATTTTGTAGTATGTCTATGTATTGATTAAACGATTTTCTCTTTATTAATTTTGCCCTTAATAAACTTCTCGGGAATGGCCAATGCGTCAATTAAATATCGCTTTTCCTAATTGACCAGCACTAGCAATATCAATGGAATTGTGATTTACTGTCCCGTTGCAAATTTATGAGAAGCTTGGATAATTATTTTATCGGTGGGAGGAAATTGTTTTGTAAACCTTAAAGATACAATACATTGACAAATGTTTGCTTAAGGGTGACATTGAAGGTCAACCAATTAAGCCACTTTACTGATTTGTTTATGAAGAATGCAGACGTTGCTTGAAAGATAATACATCTAACGATTCTTTTATAAGTTTCCGAAAGACCAATGCAATTTGCAAGCGTGAGAGTCCGCGAAAAGCATTTTGTCATGAAAAGGTTCTATTTCTCAATTTAATGATATTGAAATGGTTTGAAAATGTTAGTATTCATTTTATAAGTTAAATTGAATTTAAACACATAGAATTTATAACATTCATTCATAATTCATAACAAATTCGTGAAAGGAATTGGAGTAAACTATTTAAGTTCCATTTCAAAAGTGTATCAAGATCTAAGCTTTGATTGTTATATATTTTGGCAAACAATTACAGAAATGTATTCTTCGGTTTTCGCGTTTATTTTCTTAATGGATTAAGTTTGCATGTAACTTTTTAGGAATAATGATTGTTTTCACTATTGATTTAATTTCAGCGTGATGTCGGATGTTTCACATGTAAGTGCATAACTAAACGTTGTAAAGAACACAAGTGTTCTTCTTGAATGGCTGAACACTTGCTCTAGCTGAGGTTTAACGTTTAATTTTTAGTCGTAGTTTATGATTTTTTTAAAGCATCTTACCTTTAGATCGTATCATGTGTCAATTTAACATAATTTATAAGTGACTGATTTTATGACAGGCTAAGTAAAACTTTTTAAATTTAAAAAGAAATTAAGAAAAGGCGAGGAATGCATGACAAATAAAACTGAAAACTTGTTGATTGCAGTGCAAGATCGTAATTTAGTTTACGCATAGTCAGAGAAAAGTCGCAGCGCAAATGATATAAACAATAGAAAAAAATGAATTGACAAATGTTGAGTTGCGGTCACTCATCTACAAATATTCGTGAACTGGAGTGGGTTAGGGTTATCTGGTTTAACATTTACGTCATAGATGTTTAAGCATTTTCAATACAATCAAAGCAAACAGTTGAAAGTGTCCAAATGTCATAATTGTCATTTCAAACATTGGCTCGGATTATGTGTCTTAAAAAACATCTAGCAGCTGACAGAGGTGTACCTTGGTATTTTTTATAATAAACATGGAAATATTTGAACTGTGTCTCATGAATTTGTATTTTTAATGATTGGTTTTACAAAAAATATCAGCAATGACACGTCAACGTTTCATTTTTAGAGTTCATTCATTTTCATGAAGTAACAATGGTTACATGCATTGCTTGTAACTAAGACAATACTCAATTAAATAAGCTTTTTTGTGACGTTTGTAACAACTCTATTGCCAGGAATTTTAAAAACAAAACAGAACATACAATGTTTCCAAAATATAAAAACATTTTCATTTCAGAAAGTTGCGTTGAGGCAAAGATTCTGTCAATAAACATTATTGTCAGAAAACCTATATAAGGAATAGCTTTCCCAAGTTAATAATGACAATCTTAGCCTTAACTAAGGACAATTATGCACCTAAAGTAGGAAACAAAACTGTATTTCGTTTCGATTTATTTCTATTACGGCAGTTGCACATTAATCTAAATTTGTTTCAGAAAACACGACTAAGTGTATGTGAATTTTGCTTCTTGAATGTGATTACCGAGCGCCTCATGTTTATCAAAATCCTACCTCTGCTTGTCCTAGGGGATGTATGTGGAGTTGTTTATTGTTCGGATATTGTCTTCAATTATAATCATTTACTTTGAATTGCTGAAATTGTCCAAAAATTAAATTTCAGGCTTGCTCTCTGCCTCACAAATAATAGCGTAGGCGAGAGCAATTATTTTAGCAAATAGTTAATGATAGATAGTGTTGATTGTTTCCTTCAGAGAAAATAAAATGAGAGTTTTGTCAAAATTATTCTACCATTCGAAAAGTGAAACCGGAATATTGGTTTTGAATACGAATACAATTACCTCAATTTGTGTAACAATGCTACGAGTACTTTCTTTCTGCTTTTTCTGAAAGCCACTTACACAGTCCCCCAACAGCACCAAGGATGATCGCAAATATACAATAAAGATGAACAATAACAGAAATTGAATAAACAGAAACTGCATGGACCATCCACTAATTCCATAGGCACAAGGTGAATGGAACAAGGAGAGCTACTAGCTCCATATGATCGGACTGTTTCATGTTGCGCGGACAACATCTGCGTTATTGTTACTAATGTGTTCTTCCTTCCCTAAAGATGCTTTTGAAATTGCTGTAATACATATTAATCAATATCTTAACACATTAAAGACTTGTACCTTTAGCTTAATCTAGTTATTTTATTTAAAGTAAACATATGAAGTGTTTAGATTAAGTCTGCACCTGATACTGCAGACAACTTAAATAGAAATATACAATCGAACACATTGACGATACATTTTGTTTGAATTAAAGCCGCTCTTGTCAAAGTTGCAACCAGATGCATTAATTATTAAAATATTTACATTTACAACTTAAACGAGATTGGCAAGATACCATCTAGACGATGACACGATGTACTTAAAACCATATTTGGAACACTTCATATTTTTATATTTGTATAAAAAGCTACGGAAACAAGCTCAGTAGTCAAAAGCTTAAACCTTCCCATTTCTTCATTTATACAGTTTTATGGACTTCTCCTAAATACTCAAATTGTCAATTTTAGCTGATGATATTTGCATACTTGTAGCTTATTTTTCTGTTAAAATGCTGGGAAAGTTTCATCTATATGTTACATAAGGTATTAGCCATGTGTTTGTTCATCGATTTTGTACCTTGCTTCCAATCCTACTAGGAGAGGTCTCGCACACGTCAGTCTTAGTCCTTTCTTTGTGGACCGATACTACTGGTATGAGCTGAACCGGTCTTGCATATGTCAGTCTAGGTTTTGCCTAGGTTGGCCAATATTACTACAGTAAACCGAACAGGTCATTAACATGTCAGCCTTAGTTCTGTCTTTGAGGGGCAACACTACAAGTATGAGCTGAACAAGTCTCGCACCTGTTAACATTGAACTAAAATGTACTTATAAATATATCAGACATAGTTCTTTATGGGTTGGTCGATACTACCAGTATACACTGAGCCGGTCTTTTAGTTCTGTCCTAGGAAATCAATCCTACTATTACTAGCACGACCGGTCTTCTATATGACATTCTTAGTTCATCCATTGTTGACACAAAATACTAGTATGAGCTGAACTGGTCTTGCACGTGTAATATGCAATCAATCATTCAGAAATGAGCTATAAAGGTTTTGCACATGTTAGTTAGTCCTGGTTCATCACATACTACAAGTATAAGCTTAAAATGCCTCGCATATGTCAGTCTCAGTTCTGCCTGGTACTAGTACTATTGTTTTCAAAGATTAGGTTATTACCGTAGTTGGATAGTTATAAATACGGAGTCAGTTGCAGCTATACTGATATGTTATTTACAGTTAAATATATGGTATGGACACGTACTAAGTGAATGATTCATGGTTTGAATAGTTGCATTTTAAAAAGCGATTTATTTATTATCTGTTTACGAATCATTGCACTGGATGAAAAAATAACACACAAAACATAATTATCATTTGTTGGTTTTTGTCTTCTTAAATGTAATTTCCAAAGACAAATATGTATTTACAACCTATAATTTGGATGTTTAATTGTGTCGACAGTGTATAGGGGCAATGACCTTTGTGAGATATGTGGAGTTGTTTTTGCCAAGAAATCTTGTCCAATTAGTGTCATTCACCTTCATTTGTATGATTTGTTGAAGTGTTAGTATATCTCGATTCTTAGATAACGACGTTGTTCGGTATTAAACCTGATTTTGCAGGCAATTTAAAAGGAAAATAAAGACGATACATTTTCTTTACGAGTTTGAATTAAAGTCGTTCTTTCCAAAGTTTCACCCGGATGTATTAATTACTAAATAGCTTAACTGTTCACGTTAAACGAGTTTACCAAGATATAATCTAGAAGATGATGCGGTGAACTTAAACTTGCAGCTGCATATGTAACGCAATGACTCATTTCCGTAATTAATTGCAATGTACATTCATTGATTATTTTTATGCTATAAACTATAGTTTTCGATATATGCATTTAGCTTGCTTACTTGCCTTGAGGAACACTTGTTGGTGAAATAGCGGATACAACCAGCTGAATTACTTATTATTTATTGTAGAACTAAGCTTTGAATTAAATGACAATGCGTTTTGATAAGGTATCTGTGTAAGGTAAGATATGGCATTGCCATAAGATAATATCATTTTAAATAAAAACATCCTTGGATATACTTTATTAAATTTATCCTTATGTAAGTAAGATGACTTCGTTTATCATCACAGTTGACGTCGCGTAAGTCGCCGCGAGTTCCATGACATCGTGATGTCCTTGACGTTAATAACAATAGAAATAATATTAAAAAAACCCAAATATAGTCATTGAAAAGGACTTATCCTTCCTACGAATTAATACGCTTCGTGTTTTCCATACTTTATAAGCTCACAATCTGTTTATGGCCGTTGCGCTTGTCCTTGTACTGCGCAATGTTCAACTGACACGTGACCAATGTTATTTTATTTGATCATGCCAAAATGTACAATAACTGCAAAGAAGTTGACATAATTCCAAGGAAAAGTATTTGTTTATTTAAAGTGCATGTTCCATGACATTGTCCGCTTGTCTGCTGTACCGTGCAAGCCTTTTTCGTCCTACATTTTGGTTTGACTTTGTCGAACTTATCAGTCGAAATGTACATTATAGAACATGATCTTATTGAATGACTTGAATATGAAGGATTTATCAAAGTAAGTTCACATAGTGGATGACCTGTAGCCATTTTAACAAGCTATTTAAACACAATATTTCCTTACTAAGGTTAGACCGAGCAAGACTTTCTGGTTGTCGTTAAGGGCAGAAAGGTTAGCGATCTCAAATATAAGACAGAGTTTTAAACATCTAGACATTTTTACACTTCGGCCTTTAGTTCGTATATTACTACACCCGTTAAACCCAAACATGACATAAATAAGATTTACTATAAAATGGTTCTTTTTTAATGTATATTTAATGTCATTACACTTTTTGTCCCCACGCACAGGCCAGGATTTCCATGTTCCAAGGTATTAAGCCTTTAATCCCCCTCCCTTTTATTTCTAGCGATGTTTGAATACTTTTTTATTGTTGAATATGTCGTTTTGTGACGTTATGTTTCTCGTTGCCACTTGGTTGCCTGTTCTGATCATTTAAACAAGATCACAGTTGTTGTTTGTTCTGTTCTTCCTTAAAATATAACTGGAAACCTCATTGACAAGCCCAGTAATCAAAGAAGTAACCAAAATCCTGTTTAAGGCACAATTATCAAATTCAAATAAACATCAAACGAGGTCAAACAAATATCAAACATCGACAAACAATCATCAGATATAGCAAACAAACGTCAGACATAGTGACACACATCAGACATAACAAACAACATTACACAGTATCAAACAAACACAAAACTAGGTAAAGAACATCAAACAAGGTCAAACACGACCATATACACTAAATTAAATTATGTGTGTTACGATGACTGCGTTTGCAATAGCCTAAGTCTATTATATTATACATGTCGCCATGATTGGGTTTTGTAATACAGTAAAACTGCGGTCGTTCGAACAGGCGGTCGTTCGAGAACTGGGGTCCGTCGAGGTGAAATCTTAGTGCCGAACATTATTCCTTCTATTTTCTTATAAAATATAGTGACTCTGAATCGGAATCTAAATAAGTCAAGGAGTCGAGCACCATAGTCTGTCCCAAAACACAAATCATGCACAAAACTTTATAACTCCATCGAGGTCATTCTGTCACACATTTTCCCGAAAGCATGTCTTCCAAAATAAATGTTTTAAAAATTGCAATGACAGGTGAAAGGAAATTTGATAAGGTGTAGTCAAATGCATTTATAGTATGTATGTCGTCATTTGTTTTGCGCCAGTCGTCGTTACAATGAGTGCAATTACAATAGGCATTAGGCAACATAGATTTGATATACATCTTCAAATGTTTTGTTACTTCAAAACTTACCAATTAAAGAATTTTAGGGTTTGCAAAGGTAACACGTCATTCCTCTTGGCAGAAAAGTCCTTGAGTTTGATAACACTGGCGACCTCATTGAAAAAGTGCATAGTCATGATATCAACTCAAACTTAGCAATTTCAATCCAAACAGGCTGTTGGCTTCTCGTACAAGATAAGAATACCATGAAGCGCCTTCTACTTTCGAAACAGGATATTGGAGCGCCAGTTTATTTCGACCAACTTGCCTTTGTTTCAAACAACCTTACACACGCGTAAGTTTCAATGGTTTATTGTATATTTATTTAAAATATTTGCAATTGCAGGCACATGTTACGTCAGTATTTACGTTTTTTTTATTAAAAAGTATGCAATATTTCTAAAAGTTTTATAATGTTTGTGGAGATTTTGGTTAGTGATTGTTTGATTTTGTGTTTTAGTGTTCTATGTTATTGGCGTTGACCCTGTGCCATTAAACGTAGTTTATGTTTAAACGTTCGACTACTGGACTTGTTTCTGTAGTTTTTCATATAAATATCAACTTGAAATTTAATATCTTATTTATTTTGCATTTGATAGAATGATACATTGATAAACTGGACATCATACTAAAATAGCATTACATTCAACTCAGGTTAAAACAGTTAGTTATACAGTGTCTGATATTTCATTCAATAGTATCATCTTCCTATTTCTAGCCTCGGTCGAAAAGGATATGTTGATCCATCCATATCACAGCATTTTTCTTAGCTGATGAGTAAATAATTAAATATCACAGCGCTTAACTGGATTGTTAATGTTTAAACAATCGATCAAACAACCGAAACATTAGGACGGTTCAATATAACACAATAATGTTGTCACAAAGTTATCATCAACGTTGCTTTAACATTAAATGTAGTGTTTTCTTAACGTCGTAAAGACAACATCCAACAGCGTCGTTACACATCCGTAATAACCACAACCTCGTGACATGATTGCCATAACGATTGTTTACTACATTGTTACACCGTAAAATGAATGATTTTCTGAACATTGTGGCAATGTTGTCCAAAAAACTGGAAAGGAAACTATATACAACACATTCATTTAATCGCAAACACGTTCTGATGCCGATTTAAGCAATACAAATAATGATAATAAGAAGTTATTCAGTTATGTTATCAAAGCGTTTCCACAATGTTGCATAACAACAACACCAGGGTACAACGTTTACACTACGTTATACTAACGTGTTGTGTATGCTTGAGCGTATCATACAATTAGTTCAGATAGGTTTTCGTTATTCAACTATTGAGTTCTTTATAACACTGTAGTGTAGTGTACCTGTTTTGTTTGTACATTGTTTGTCGTAAGCTATTCATTTGCCTTAGTTCCAAACGTATTATAAGCAAAGTCTATTTAAATTGCAACAAAATTTTATATAAATCGACTTGATATTTCTGGAAAAATGTTTGTTTAAACATATCAGTGGATATCCAATCTAAAAGCTGCAAAATCAACCTCATCTATTATTCACGTTAGACGCTATGAAACCGAATAAGTTGCAGATATATCATGTTATTTTATTGCAACGTTGTATATGTCCTTGTGTATATGTGCCACATGTAGGTGTACTAAAAAACTTAAACTGTATAAAATTAATGTAAAGATGTTATATGATTTGTTTTGTCATAAACATTTCAAACTGTACATGTAAATGCTTAATTTTGGCGAGAAACGTTGAAAACGAAAATCAAAATTGAATGAGCTGGAGGTCGGTCTTATTCACATAAATTGACTGTTCAATTGCAACAACCTAAAATCTAAATTGGCGTCAAAACGAAACATATAAGATTATTTTATTTCAGGTCACCATGAAGATACTGTTGGTTTTGCTGGTGCTGCTGCCCCTTGCGTTCTCTACCCACGTCGACAAAAGATTGCTAGACTTTTGTAAGAATTGTGAATACGAAATAGCAGTCTAAACTATACACAATATTGCGTGAGAGGAATTAGTTTCCTCATCGAGTGTTGTATTGTGAAATATGCACGTATTTCGATATCAATTATATCGGAAGTTTCGAAAGTCTTACAAGAGTCTAAATATTAAATTATATAGTTTAGAATATTAATATTATTGTGTTGAACAGACAAATCAGAACATGTCAGAGTTTGTTGGTCATAATTCGCATTTTCTTAGATATATAATTCATGTAAACCCACGTCTAGATATTTGCCTGACCATTTGAAGGATATGGAGTGTGTCTACAGTTGTCTTAGCGTCTAAGCCGTCGCACCCGTTGCGGCTAGGTTAAGGGTGGTCTACATGAAAGTTTTTATTATGCACGCCTCATAAATAAAGTAATGTTGGGAAAACACTTTATCGTTGTCCTCAAGATTATCCGACCTTAAGGTTGCATGTACATGACTGTTAATCAGCGTGAATTTTTCAATTATCTTTTTAATTCTTCGTTCGTGGACATTGTAAGAAATCGACCGAAAAAGAATATTAGAAAGCGAATTTATTGTGATTATAAAGTACAAAGATATGAAAAAGCAGTACCTAGAATAATGAGCAAGTGCATAATTACAATTCGATGGGATTAAGCGCATGACGGTTGAAACACCATTTACAAATGAAAATAAATTATAAGAATCTACCATGACCGAGAGTGTAAGTTTGGTTCACCCGGGTGTAGTTTTTTTGGCGGAAACGAGATTTACCACAGAACACACTGCACAAGGGTTGGGATGAACCTATCATACCCTAGCGGTCATGGTTGATGCTCTTTTCCCATCTCAGTTGCACAAAATGCGGTAAAATGTACAGAAATATCTCATTTGTAAGTAGTGAAAAAAAGCATTTCAATACGGGTACATTTTGCCATTGGGCAAGATAAGGATTTGCCGCCAAATTTGGATCTCATTATCTGAGATGGGAGAAATATATATTTTTGGTGTTAGCCTCGATTGATATATATTTAACATAGCAATGTATTATCAACAACCTAACCTTAGCCCTTGATTATGTATTGATTAATTATCTGTACGTATGTAAAGGTATGACCTCGAGGTAATCATAATGTTTTGCGCATGATTTGTATGTTTGGGACCGGCAATGGTGCTCGAATCTTCGACTTATTTAGGTTTCGATCTAGCATCAGTATACTTTATATGAAAATAGAAGGAAAATTGGTCGGGACTTAGCTTTGACCTCGACTGACCGTCAGTTCTCGAAAGACCGACTGTTCGAATGACTGCACTTTTACTGTATATTTGATAACGTAGTTAATACTTTTTAAATGAACAGTTCCAGATCCAGATGATTTTCGGCATTTGTGTAACTTATTGGGGGATGATGCAACGAAAGCCACTCAAGCCACGTGTTTAACCCAATGCCATAGCAAACTGCCATTTCCTTCTGGATTTTATTGTGATTTATTGTGCAGAGGGTAAGATAGTCGTTTACGTTATTTAACGAGTTGCAACACTCTATATTGAATAACTATGACAACGTTTATTTTAAAATAGTCAGTTGCTTTCACCAGCATTTACTGAGTGCAATAAATCGGACTGCATATTATCAGATCTCAATTAGGAAAGAATTTTACTGGTATAACTGTTGCTTAATGCCGTCTTGATCCGACCGGCGCCGAGTTTTACTGTACACTTTTGTATCTAATGTCTGGCACAAGATCGACGAGATTTCATTCATTTGGAAAGGAAAAAATGTTTTATACAAACGTTGCATTCAATATCGAACTAATGGTTATCAGTTATGTCCCAAACAGTGTCAACTACCATTTGGATTACACCTCGTGCAAATATTGCTTTTGAAAGTCAAAGACACATTATAAAAAGGAATGGCCTTCCCACCTTCGATACGGACCATTGTGCATTTAAACATCTGATTTATAGTACAAAATCGACAAGTTATAAAATTTACAGCAGTAGGTAAAACAAACAGAATTTGGAAACCGTTCTGGTAGTATGCTCCCACGGAAACTTTCGATCCGATTTTAAAGAAATAATTATTTTAGTTTTAAATAACCGGTGTACCAGTAAGGTTTTCCTTTTAACATGCTTTCACAGAGTATGTGATATGTCGAGGCATGGTAATCTGATATCATTTAGGTATCATTTAAAAGGGTAATGATAACAGACTATTTATATGTTAAATATGTGACCTTATATACATTACAGAAAAGATTGTGGCAATTTGTATTTTTGTTCTTTATTTCAACTATAAACTAACGAAGTAAATGACCGGTTTTTCATGGTGAAGACACCGTGTTCGGAACATTTCAAACGGTAAAATATTTACAAAATTCCCCAATTCACATTAAACCCCTTCATAAAGCAGTATAATATGGGATCACCAGTAAGATCAAGCAGATTTATTGCTTATATTTGTCATTAAAATTTTAATAAAAGTAAGCATAGCCAAATATGATGCGATTCGGCTACCTTTAGTCTGGTATCATTTTTACTTTTTCAGGATTGTGACTGGAACGCACAAGTGCTAAATGAAGACGCTGCATTTACTGAAAATATAATAGAAGAAATAAAACAATCAAAGGAGATCCAGTACCTTGTTTCGTCCTTGTATACCATTTTACCTGATTAGAATAAGTCCACATGTTTCTCTTGAAAATCAATAAATCGAATAAATAATGACCGTGCGTCCGTCCGCCTGTACGTAACCATTCTCACTCAACTTATTTCTAAAGTATCTTATGATATGACTTTTGATTGGTACAAGCGAAGCACACAAAGAGTAGTAGCGCTAGTAATATTTTATTTGCAAGCACCTTGACATTGGCATCTTTGAGTGTAAAGGGAATTGCCATATATTTAGTACCAATAATATTCGTTTTTTGGTGAACACTTTGTAACTGAGGTATCTCTACAGCCTTTGAAGATATAACTGTGTGATAGTAAGCGCCAACAACACCTATCCGTTGACCTTGGCATTGTTTAATGGTTGGGTAATGGTTGTTTAATGGTTGTGGGATGGTTGTGTAATGTTTGAGTGATGGTTGTATATTAAAGTTGTACAAGTATTAAGCCTTATCTTTGAACAGACGTGTACAAACAAGCATGCATTCACGTATATCGTCATGGATGCACATCGGTTCCCGGTATTGGTTCCCGATATTTGCATCGTACCGAAAACTGTTTAGAAAGTACTGGGGCCGGTTGCTCAAAACCTCTGTTAAATATAACGCTACGTTAGCTTAACAGTCCGTTAAATCCTTAACGGAGCGTTAGATAGCGCTTCGTTAAAATCCTGTTGCTTAAAGAGACTTAACGCTGCCGTTTAATTACGTCAGCGTTAAGTCCATAACGCCAGTGTTAAATCCTTAAAAGGCTGTTAAATTTCTACTTCCTGTCCCATAATGCATCACTCTCCTTCCAAGATGGCTGACTTGTCTTCTGCAAATAAAAGAGAAAAACAAACTTTAATAAAAATGAAGTTTTGATGTAAGAAGAACTAATGAGTGTAGAAGAGACTAAAGAGCTACTTAACTCTAGCTTTAGTAACAAGGTTACGAATCAGAAAAAAAAGATGAATGGCACAGAATTGTTGCAAGAATTTCCTCGTTGGGCTTTGCCATAAGATCTGCGGCAGAAGTGTGAAACAAATGGCAGAATCTAAGAAGAATTGCCAAGGAAGAGGTGACAAGGTGAAAATAGTTGTTTAATACTATATTGCAAAAAAATAAATAATACCAAATGTCATTTTAAAAAAAAAATCAGATATTGAAATGTTGATAATTTCACTATTCTGTTATGTTGTTTTCATTTGAAGATTTTCACAGCACACAAGTTTTAATCATTAGAAAATGTTTGTTACTAAACTGTTAGTAAAGTAATTGGTCATGGAATAATAAAATTGTCTTAAAAATTACAGTGGTAAGCTGCAGAGACGCGAGAGTGGGAGGGGCTTGGCAAGTCTGAAGGTTGCATCTGAGCAATCTCAGAGGATTGTCTCTGTTTATGGCAATACAAGCTTAAGCGGCATAACAGGAGGGACGGACACTGACGAAATTGGTTTGAACTTTTGCAGTTTATGTGTTTGAAAAATGTATGATTACTAAATAACGTCTGCTATATGGAAAACCCTATGTTCTACAAATAAACGTACACCATGTTGCTATTAATAGAAATACATTATTACTGAAAAGCACTGACGAATCCGGCAAAATTGGGAATATTTACTCTTAAAGCTGCTCAATATATATGCCAAAAGCTACAGAAACATGCTCAGTAGCAAAAAGTTTAAATATAAACCCGGTTTAGTGGCAATGGGCAACGCCAAAGATATATATATAGTATTTATGCACTGTGCTGTTTGTAGAGTTGTGTGCTGTTCTATGTTTCTTGTTTGTGAATTTGTGTTCTATGTCTTTGGCGTTGCCCATTGCCACTAAACCGGGTTTATGTTTAAACTTTTTGCTACTGAGCATGTTTCTGTAGCTTTTTGCATATATAATGCCATCAATTTGTTTGAGGTCCAATAAGTGACAGGTGCACAAGTGACTGCAATTCGCAGTCGCAACAGAACATAAAAAGACTGGAAGAGAGATATAAGAGATCCGGTTGCGATACCTTAGCACTTTGTAAATATAACTTTTGGAATTGCTCTGTGTATAGCACCGATGCACGGAAATCAATTTCCTGGGTTGAACCAGTACTGAGAACACCAATTTCCTAGTGTTACATTTTTATTGCCAAGCGCTAGCAATTGGCATATTGATTTCTTCTTTGAAGGTATTTCAGTTTGACGGACTGAGGAAGATTCTCTGTGTCTGGCATTTATATATGTCCACGCTACCATGACGCATGGGAAACGCTAACGGTGCTCAAATTCGCCTGTTTTCCGACACAGTGGTAACCTCGATGATATCGTAATATAATACGATGGCTACATGGTCGCTACACTACGGCATTGCGAGGGCTTCAGCCCTCCTTAACAATTGGGCTTCTTGTTTCCACCGAATTGTATTCGTGGGGCAAAAATACCCGTAGACGCAGATTATCACACAAAGTAATGACGAAAATAACATACTTCGCAAGGTCTTTCGGCAATATCTTGGCATGCAGAGAAACTCCAGCGGCGGTCATACGATGGCTTGAGATGTCCCGCGAATGGCCCAATGGTTTTACAATAAGGGCCAAATTTTCCTTGTCATGTGTTTATCTGGTCTCACTATCTAGACACTAGGACAGGCGCATTTATCTGATTAGTTGGATGAAAATTAGTATTAACTTGTTCTATCGCAAGATTAAAAGTGAAAGCAATTAATGTTCAATGAAATTAAATCATTTTCGGTGCAAATGGTTTTAAGAAGAGCATTATACGAGGTTAGATGGTAAGTCGTTAAAGAGGGAAACGACGAAGATATTTTGTTGATTTCGTTATTTCGCTTTTGCGCATTATTCCGTTGGTCTATAGGAAAAAACTAAGCAATCATATACCAGACTTCCGTTGAAGTGAAGGAACGTCAATATCTGTTTCACAGCGATGTACAAAGCACCTGTATCCCCATTTCGGGTGGACATAATATATAATAATCAAATAAAAAAGTAACATCACATGGTTATTTATTTCTTTAATAAGCCGATCGCTTTCCCTTGTAGCTCATCGGGGTTTATATAAACTGTGAAATTGCTACAAAACGTAACATGTGTACATATATTTTAGTACGCAACGTCATTTGTGATGTTATTAATTTGAACAATAATGGTTTAAGAATGTAAATGAAGAAACGTTATTTTTTAAAACAAAGCTGAACAATCATTATAGTGAAATTTATTAAAAAGGGAATATTGAATATTTGTGGTGGGTTCTTCATTAAAGTTTGTCTCATTGCAGACATACTTGGATTGTTTCTATATATAGTGGTAGTTTAACTGAGAATTAGTGAGTACAAAGGTAAACAACTCACTAAGGCTACACAATGTACATTAGATAAAGGTTCATATGATGTACTTCTATAAATACCCCAGTTATAAATGGTTGTCTATCCAATTGTAGAAATTATCCAGGATAACAAAATGCCACGATATATTGTGGTGACAGAGATTATTCTGTTAAGCCCAAAAGGTAAGTTTTATTGTGAGCATAGTGCACTTTAATTCACACATAGACTGTAATGTATGAGCCACATCGCAAGATTTTGAGACTTTGGACATGCCTTTGCTTTTTCTGATATCCCTAGTTTATACATTTATTGAGATTTCAGAAAGTAACACAGAGACGTTCATGATGATGTCTCCTAAATTGCGTAGGATTTATATGTAAGGCCGTAAATTGCGTGTTTTAAATTATAATTAAACCCATGGTGTCATTTTTGAACGTTCATTACATATGTATTGAGCCTGTTGTGCATCATTAAACGATTATCGAGTATATCAAGTTTTATAACGAGTTTTTATCCTTTCTCGGATTCCTGATGGAAAATAACTACCGAACAATTTTATGATTCGTGTTGCCTTCCAAAACAATTAGGCCCTTAAAAAATGCACTATCAAAGTAGACAAAAAAACAGGGGAGAAATACGTTATTGCTGATGAAGCATGATTTAAATTATTTTGATTCATCGTCAAGAAAATGATGCACCAAAGAAAATCAGTCTTTAAGAAAAGTTTGAAAGATTGTAAAACACGTTTAAAATGCCTTTATTTTTTGCATTTTATATTTCTGTAAACCTATTTGTTATTCTTACGTATAAAACCCAAAACCTTGCGATGCGCTAAAATGATATAATGTCAAAACATTTGGAAAAAAACAACAAAAAAAACGATATAAAGTAGTTACTAATAACAGCACAACAAGGCAATGTTGTTAACCAAAAAATGGCTTTGTCTTTCTATTATCTTTTTTATCTAGACAACAAATTGTATGCTTTGTTCCCTCTTTTAACATATTAACAAATTCACAACTATTTGAAATATCATGTTTAATACTTTAAGCCACACAGAATATTTGTTGCGTTTTCAGGTTCTCCGCATCTGTTTTTCAAAAAAATACAAAAAAAGTAGTTTGATATAACAAGAGACCGTTCCTATGTTTATATATAAATCTCGAGTTTCAATTTTTAATCCAGAAAGACCAACATAATGTGCTCTAGTACAACAATAAATTATGTGTTTAAAATGACAAAAACATTTCAAAGAACGTGGCAATAATAATTTCGGAAGGAATTTTTTATAAGATTCTCGCCATAGTTCTTTATTGGGGTATTTCCTTATACAAATACTTATTGGTGTGACCTTTAAATGCAATATTTGCACACGTACATATTATTTCTTAAGTACAAATCACAAATTAAACAAATACACGTAATATCAACTAACTCAGCCAAATGCTAATTGTATTCCATCGCAAAAATAATACTAACAAAAACAACAACAACAATACTGTTATATTTCGGCATTGCATTTTCTAAAAAAAATACGATGTTTATGGGATATAAACATAAGTAATGCAGTAATGCTTATAAAACTCAGGCTAAATAATAGATCCCAATTGTATTGATTTTGTTTTAAATATTGCATAAAGAAGATACAATTGACATAGTAGGAGCACGCTTTATGTAATGTTACTGAAGAATAGCTATTTTACTTGAATCGTTTTTTTAATCACACACCATGAAATAGCTGAACATAAATATTTGTTTTAAAGAAAAGGTTCGAACTAAACTGTTGACGCAGAATAACACAACATTTAAATATATCGTTTTAAATAACATGTATATACATATAGGGTAAAGGCACTGAACCTTTTTTATTTAGTTGTCCAAATTTTGTGCATTTCAATTGTGAAAATTGTCAACTTGGAAACATTTACTCGGTTAGTTTAAACCTTTTTATCAGAAGCAGTATTTATACAATGGTTTCACATCCGACCCTTTCTTTGGTTTCAAACAAACTGAATGCACACCTCTTACATGCAATTTCCGAAATGCAAACATCTCAACACAAACAACAATCTGGACTCGAACCTATAAGCTACATGTAAAGTAAATAAAGTGTATCAAGTCATAGTTGATATCATACATCGGTCCAATATTTCTAAAATGCTTACCAGAGTACATTAATGTAGCATGTCCAAAACATTGCATAGGAGGTACATACTAAGAGCAAGCATAATGATATGCATCGGAGGTAAAGCTACTTTAACTTAAGTTATTTGAAACAAACAAGAAATATATGAATGAATGTATTAGTTTTAAGGATTCAATCCGAAATAAAAGTTAAATCCGGCATAACATTATAATGTTTATATGAAACACAGTCCTACTCTTGTTGTGCTGGAAGCATTACATAAACGTAGTCTCGCTTCAATTTTGGATAAGTGGATTTCTTTTAATTGTTATTTGTAAACATAACATAGATTTGACATTCAAAATTTATAAAAAAATCATTAAGGTACATTAATTACTCAATCAGTTTATTTGTTTCAGTGTTTCAACATTTAAATAAATGCCTTTATCATTCATTAATACTCAAAGACCGATATATTCAACAAATCTGCCTTTTTATCCAAAAAAGGACACGTTTTTCTTTGAATAATCCACGCTTATTTTTAAATATAACATGAAAGCCATCAACAATTACAACTAGGTTTTACCTAAAATTCACGAAGGCTACCACTTTAACACAAACATATTTTTAAACAAATGCCCACGGAAGGTTCATTCACTCTTTCATTTCTTTACTTGTCCAAGCTAACTACATAAAGTTGGTGACACATGACAAAAAATTGTGGACAAACAACTTTGGACAATACGGTAAGTATTTGATCACGTTAGATAACCTGACTCGAACATGTGTTAATTATTAAGCCAATCTTGCCTCAACACCTACCCGAGTCGAGTCTGGGTACTACCTCCCAAGGCACTGGCTGATAGAGGTTCCCCTTCCTTTTCCGTTTTGGTTTCTGTAAATATAGGTGAAACACATAATGAAGCATGACTTAAATTGTATTGCCGCGTCCGGCTCGCACCTTATAACCGACTTAATAATTCCAACCCATAAATGAGCTAGCTGTCAAATAAATGCATTTACCAAAGGTTTATCAAAAGTAATCAGCGTTTTGTAATATTTTGTTGAGACAAATGCATAACATAATGTGTTATATGATCTTTGGTTAATATTCTTATGTGTTTATGTAGAAATTTAGTCTGTGTCCAATCTATATATCTAAATCCATTTTAGTGCATTACCCAACATGTCTACGTTGTACTGTCTGGTTACCTAGTTTCATGATTTTACTTTAGAATCGTGTTTTGTACGCGATACATTAGATTCTAATGTGATGACTATTCGTGCCAACATTCGCTGAATATATATCATAATTGATAGTTTAAGTATATACGCGACAATCACATATTCATAGTCGCCTTAAGTTTGTTCATTATACAGTGATCACGATATTAGCATTTAACACTAGATACAATTAGACAGTTATGTTTGACCCTGGCTTCGAACCTAGGGACCAACTGCGACAGATTGTCTTATTGCAGTCAATCTCGGTGCAAGGCAAACTGTTGACGCCACTGAACTGACACAGAATTATAATGCAATATTTCTTATGAAAATATTTTATCATACAAATGAATAGCGGTCAGATGCAAAACAATGAAACAACGTATAATAAATGCCAAAGCAAACACTGATAATGTAGAAATCATTTATACAGAACGATATCCCTTTAAGACATTCCTTAACAAAAGCATCTCATGGCCATGATTTATTTTCATATCCTTATATATTTTGTGACTTTAATACAAAGTGCTGAACATGACAAGTCAAGTTTAATTTGATATCCGTTTTTAGAAATGAAGACTTAAACACAGCGTAATGAGGCAAACCGTTGTCATATAAAATCGACTATATTGCCGCAATGACTGCTTTATCAAGCACCGGGCAACACTGAATATATCTCTAGGTTGCTTTTTTCACATAAAGTGTATAAACATATGAAAATTGCTACTTGTAGATAACACATCATGTACAATGAGTACTACATATATACCACTGATAGAAATCAGCCCCAAAGATGATAGTTTGTAATTAATGGTGAGTGACAAATATTTAAGGTAGATTGTATTGATCTTACTTGAAAAGAAAAAGTGTACGATATTGTTTAAACAAAAATTAACAGAAAAACAAACAAAAACCTAAGGAGGAAAAGTTTTACAAGAAAGAAATGATACCGAAAAGGAAAAGCTTCTTTGTCAGCTGACTGTCCATTTCCACGCACGTCTGATACTTATTGCCGGACTCGCAAATTCGTTGGTTAACACATTCCATCATTGATACGAAGTCGGAACTGTAAAACATCACTGCTATAGGTTAAGTCATTATCAAAAGTTCTTTTTTTCTCTCCACAGCTACCCATCATTAAAGCTTTATTGATGGTCATCCATGGAAATATCAATATTTGCAAAACATAACACATGTAAACCATTGAAGATGGTAAACAATTTCACAGGGACGAGAGATTATATAAATGCGAAGACATTTAGTCATAATTCATTTGTAATTATGACAAATACTTACTGAAATTGTTGCTCCCTAATTACTTCGCACATAGTTTTAATACAAATTGAAGCAGTCTCGTTCTCGTCCTCGGTCATGTGCGACTCATGACCCTTAACAGCTGCGTAAACAACAATTAGATCTTTCATCATTAAACGTTTTCTTGTTATGCTCTGAAATATACAGACGATAAAGCACAACACTCATACTGAATGATACCATGAGTCTCCTTTGGCTCATGTCCGTCTTTGTACATTGTCAGCAATTTTAAAAACCGTCGACTTTTTATCAATCAATATATTTGATTCATTTTTATTCAATTATCAAAATTCCGTATGCATTTTTACGAAGAAAAAAAAGTTTCAGACAATATGAATATAAGTTTTGAGTTAGTTGTTTCAAGACTACTAACTCAACAACGGCTTGCTGTTTGCAGTGATATTTTTCAAACAAGAACTGCATTGGATAATTTGAGTGATTATTATTCACTTACTTATACTTTCTAGTTATATGTTAATGAACAAATATTTCTTAAAATCGACGCAATCAACACAAGTCTAGACGTTGTTGATTGGATAGTGTCTGTCTGTTTATTCATCTTGAATATTGTAATCGTTTTTTTGAGACAAAATCTGATAAATTATTCAATCGCAAAATTTACTTGGCGCTGAAAATACATGAACATGTTTGAAAGGACACATTATGTTTGATAACTTTTGAATTAAAAATACATAACAAAGATTTGGAATTTGAAAGCATCTAACTTCTTAAAGGTTTTTTTTCTTTAAGATCGGCATTATTCATTTGGTATTTAAATTGCAAAAAACATCGATACGTTAAAACAGATATTGGTTGAACCAAATATATGTGTGGAAATTCAAAAAACAATATTTCATATTTAAGACTGTCTTTCTGATCTTGCTGTTCTCTAGCTGAACGCTGTAAGAAAGGAAAGGTTGTTTATTGTATTTCATTATCATTTACATTGTTAGTTGTAATGTAAACGGTAAATGTGGTTGAAACAGTCAATGGTCATTTGCCCTATTTCATAAGAATGTGTTTGTCCATTTAAAAGTGTTTGTTTTTTTCCGAAAGTTCTCACAGTTTATACAATTAAAATATGATTTTGACTTAAATTAAATTCAGAATCTGCTTGCTCCATGAGCTGAGCAAAGTCAGGACATATATTAACCATAAGCGAATGCAGATACATCACTTGAGATATCAATTATTATGGAATAAAGTTAATGGTCTTACCAAATTGTTTGTCTGTTCTATGTTTTCATCAGTACGACAACAATCAAGTACGATGCAAATCGGAATTTTCGGCCTCGTAATAAGGACTTTGTCTATTAAGGAGCAGTAGTGAACTACTTGTTCATCAATTGTAAAAACCCCCTTTGAATTGCCATGTGAGGAAAATACAACAAAAAGGCAGCCAGCATCCTTCTTCAACTCCTTTTTGAAACATTCTACCGTTTTTTTACTATCAATTAGAGCAAATTCCTTGAATTCAAAAGCCGGCTTCGAGAAAATATCACGCAAAAGCTCTGAAAAAAATAGTATAAATATAGACATTAACTGAAAGTAATACTTAACAAACAATTGATAAATATGTCAATTTGTTGGTAAAATTAATATATAACAATACAAGGGAAAAACACTTACGGTACAGTTTTAATGTAACGTGCTTGTGAATGAGATATTGAAACTTTCGATGTTCATGAACACCCTATTGAAATAAGATTCTGGATTAATATTTATTTTTGTCGGTTTGGATGATAAAAACGACGAAGTCTTTGTTTTTCTTTAAGAATATAGGAAGTATGATAAAAGGTAATACCTGAATATACTAATACTTTTACATATCAGACATCCAGAATGGAATTGGGAGTTTTCGTGTATATTGCTGTTGAAAAATTGTTCACGACAGAAAACAAAATAACAAAAACTTATCTTTCTCGAGAATGTATTTACTACACTAGGTTTTCCTAATTAAAACATGTAAAGGAATTGAGTTTCCATTTTTATGGCAATTGAACTTGTGATTTTAGTATAGTGATGGCTATTTTGGTTAATATTTGTCAGATAGTTTACAAAACTATCGGTTAGATTATTAAAATAATCAGCTAATGAGACTTGAAATATGTGATCCAGAGTGAGATTTGTAAAATGGCATTGTTTTTCTTTTGTTTTCGCGGGGGCTCAAATTAACCCAATATATTCAGGAGCGGATCAAGGATCTGACATATGAGGTGGAGAGAGACTTCACAAACTTTTCTAACAAACGCTCCCTTCTCCTCTTTAGAAAGGTATAAGCTCTACAGATGAACACAAATGGTATAGGGTGTTATCCTAAGAAACAATTGGCTATTCTCACTCTGAATGGTTGAATTTTGGTTTATATCTTATTCTATAATTTGGACACAAAAAGTGCAATAGGACAATTTCTGAGAGGAGCTCGCCGGGTGACTCACAAACACTTAGATCCGCAAGTATATGTTATATAATACATCAAAGTGGCGTTCATGACCCATGCTACGCTGTTGAACAGATATGTTTTATCTGTTTGACGTTAAAACAATCATCATACAAACGACATTGCTAAGCCAAGGAAATATGAAATGAGTGTTATTGGGCTCGAAACATTTTATTTTTCGTTAGTATAATCATATATTATCATATTGTTTATGTTGTTTGCACTGATCATGTTTGAATAAACATGTGAACAAGTGGCATAACTAAAAATAAACGTCCGTTTTTAAATTAAGATTGTTTAGGTTCTGTCTATATATTCATTGCTATGTAGATATGAATCTAAGAGTAAGATCAATTTTGAAAACGACTTAAGTTATTTTTTACAACTTAGATGCAATCATAAGATTGGGTTTGTCTGCTAAACCAAATGCATTCAACAAAATGCATTTGACATGCAAATAAAAGTTTTGTTAAAGATATCTTTCCACAATGAGAAGATCCTCGTACAAAATTCCTCTGGATCGAATCAACAACATACTAGTATTCATAACTTGTATGAATTGATTATCTTATCATTCCCTTCAACCCATATCAGGCGTGGACAAAAACAGTTTTATCAATGATTTATAAATGTGTATATGCAACATGCTCACGACTTTGGGCTGGAATTACTGAGACAAACTGAAAATGACTCACACACTTTCCGTTCTATTCGGCATTCCATGACTATACGTATAAATCATGTTTAAAGTGCGTTGATTTTAATTGTAAAAGTGTATACAATGCATTTGGTCATAGTTAAAATTTATTAGTATTTACTTACATAAATAAATGGTTTAATACGAGCTAAGAGCCAATTTAAGGTTATTTTAGATATAAATTATTTTAATGAATGATTTCAAATCAATAAAAAACTTTTTAACGGATAACATGATATATTCTAACTTATATAACACATTTTGGTTTAATATCTAGTGCCAAATAAGCATTTAATTGCATCTTTAATTCGATCCATGTTGTTTACGGGTTTCCGGGTTTCACAGAGTTATCATGGTTAAATACGCTACATATGACAAGCTTTTCATGCAAAACGCATGCCGAAGCATCGAGCTCATATACGAGCAGATTGGTAACGTACATTAGGTCGTAATCGACCGCAGTTCTCACAGCAATGGGGCTAATACGGCCCATGCGCGGATTAATTCGTCAAATGTTTAAATTATTATATCGATCTGCAGATGTTAGATTCCGATTTACGGCTATTAAAGTATTCAGGCTTAGCTGCAGATTCATCAACAATACAGCACTATTGTTTGGTATTTCGCTTCGACTACCGATTTGATACATTTTTGAATGCAGCTTTTTAAGCTTATGTGTAGCGAACTCTGACCATTCTGATCGCAAGACCGGTGCTTTTATCCACCGAGCTAAGTCGTATTTTGATGAAGGTGTATCAAAGTTTGCTTCCATGCAGTTAGGCCATACCAATTACGTTTTTAATTCTTAGAAAATAATCGCTTAGCGGAATTCACCCTTAATATCTAACGAAAAATTCATGTACAATATTACGGCCATAAAAGTGTTTGCTTATCATATTGTCACAACGTTCAATTAAGGGTCAGCCTGCTAGTTATATGAGACACATTTAGTATCCTATTTAATCCCATCATACAGGCCGCCGGGCGCCTGGTCGGAAAGAAAAACGTACCCATACATTTAAATATCTACAATTTTAAAGTGAATGAAGTACGAAAAACATACTTATATTCGCATAGTCATTGATATAGATATAACGTGGCATTCATATTTAAATATTGTGCTCCGATTTGATCGACAGCATTTCACCAATGATAGCCGACGTTAATAATAACAGTTTTTCTTTAATTCAAACGTATACTATCGATTGCATTTTTTTTAAGAACAAATACCGAATTGTAGGAGATATTGCTAATCTTTAAGTAGTAATGAATAATTATTTAAAATGTAATCATAAGTATTGATTGCATTTTTTCTTGCTGTTATGCAGTAACACAGTAGGGCATGTCAGCAAATTACTAAATTTCGATTAATCCGTAGATCACTTCGTCGCTATGTAGCAATGTGTATGCTTACCTCTGTCATTTTCAATCCCTTTCAAATCCATCGCCGGCCATCCGAAAAAGCAACACCTTACAACACCTAAATAAGAAGCATCATAATGCCAATTTTATGGAATGCAGTAAATCGATTCGATATGTTGTCTTATCAGACACAGTTGAAAATAATTGTGAACTTTGAATTTAAAATAATTGCTTTACACTGAAAATTACAATACAACCGCTACATATACAACATATACCAATAAAGACGTGAACAGTGTTTTAAGTGTAGTTACGTGATCTTACCGTTTATAACGTAATGTGACCTAGAAAAATACAAGTCGTGTCAAAACATGTGAAACAACTAGAATTCAGCTAATCAAAATATGTCACCGTAATTATTGGTTAACCGGACAGAGATAATAAATAGCTGGTATATTGTCGGAGCATTAAGTTTACAACAATTCACTTTGTATTAACATTTTCTGATTTTTATGATGTTTTGATAATTAGAATATGTAAATGAAAACTAAGTTCTTGCTTGACAGTTTTATAAATTGTGCATGATTCACTAGGCAATGTATAAGTAAATAATGATTTTTTTTAAATATTGATTGTTTTTGACCGTGAGAATATAATTTTGGATTTGACAGAATGATTCGCCTCCATTGATTATGTGCATTTCAATTAGTGGATGACGCGTACAAACATTCACTATTTACATTAAAATGATATTTTTAGGTAAATCGTTTCCATCTAGTTGTAGATTTATTATCGTTGTCATATTTTCAAGGAAAGAAATACCCAAAAAACAACTGTTAAAATACTTTTAAATATTACTTATTTTCTTTTAAATCGTCGGAAACAAGAGTTTTTCAACGACGAATATTACTCGCGATTTCTAAATAGCACATTTCCTTAAAGAAGGTATTTAATAAGACGAGTAAGATTTTATGTTAGCGTGTTGAAGAAAACGTTTCATATACACTAAAATGCACACTTTTTTAAAATTATATCTCAAGGGAAACGTCAATTTAACAAACAAAATCTTACAGTGATTTTGTTTCCAGCTTCGGCATTCTCTCTGAAAATACAAATATCAAAGTTAAACATAACTCATGTATTTGAACGAATTTATACGACAGCATCTCTTATGTATTAATAATAGCGAGCATGTATTTTAGTTTCATTTGATCTCGATCTTTGCAAAAACTTTAGCATTTCTTCTTTATGTTGAAAAACGACAGCACAAACATAAGAAATTCAACGTTTTAGTGTCCCCAGTCCGTTTATTGGACGAGTCGATTGTGTAAACAGGAGTCCGTTACTTATCATTATATCTAAGAGAAAGTTAATGTTACCAAACATATTAGTTTAACTATTAACATTTAATACTTGAGGATCTGGTATCCCGCGATCAAGAAAAGGGCTTTTTGTTTTCTACTCAATATAATTAATGGCACCGACACATTCTTATGTTTACATACTCTTGTTAAATATTTGCTTTGGAAAACAAATATAAGTTTTACAGATGTATTTGGAACTATTAAGGATAAAAACAAAAATGAAAAACAGAGTAAATCCCTTTGATAACGTTTTCGTTTTTTAGGGACACAGGGCAAGAATCAAACGACAATAAACCGGAGACAAAATTATATTAACACCACTTACACAAATACAAAAACCACCAACAGACCTAGCACCAAAATAAATATAGTTTTCGACATTTCTCCCTATAGTCTAGTGGATATGAACAAAATAACGTTTCTCGAATGACAAAGTTCACAAACTTTGAAGAGGTAAAAAAACCCGTATATGTCAAATACAACCAGGACACATGCACCGTGATCATTAAGCGCTTTGCAAAAGGTCTTACAAAAAAGCCATATGATGTTGATCATATTAAAAGGTTATCCTCCTAAACACTGATTTTTAAAGACGTTTAATTTTTTCTAAATTGTTTATACAAATACTTAACATTATAAATTTTAACTGTTACTATTTTACAGTATTTTATAAAGCACGAGATAGAAAAAACTTTCATGCTGTTCGGTGAAATATGCAGTTTTATCAGTGAAATAGCAATAGTGAAAATATCACTTTGATATTTTACCATGCAAAATAAGGAGTGAACATATCAACTCTCAGAACTACTTTTAAAAGCCATTGTAGTAACTTCCCCTTGATCGAAACAAAACACTTCACATTAAACCCTAAAATGTTGGCAAAAAAACGTTTATTAGAAAAATGGTTATTCGGTTTGTTAAACGTTTCCTTGGTCTTGAAGCTGAATGTTCGAACATTTGTTTTCATACCAAAAAATAACAGACGAAAACAACTGTTCTAACATAAATGCAATGTTATATCAGCTTTCAAATATAATTTGAACTATTTGGAGATGTAATACGTAATACACATTCGACCTTCCAAATTTTCATCGATAACTGTTCATAAAATATTTGCACCAAACAACGAGCGAATTATGGCATTACGGCAATTAATTGGAATGGTTTCCAAAACCTGTAACAGTCAATGCTAATTGTTGGTTTTAATACTTTCACTTTTAATAAGGTAAAGGTTCGTACATACCGCCTAAAAATAGCTTTCGTGGCATACGATGTAAAACTTTCATGTTCACCCCGGCACCCTTGACGCATTCAAGTACTGATACGAAATCGAGTCTGAAGAAAATGAAATAAATGCTTAAGAAGAGTGTTCCAACATCAAGTTGTTTTATACAAAACGGTTTTAAATATATTTAACTTTATTCCCCATTGTTTTTAATTATTGATGAATGTAGGGACGTTTGTTGGGTTATCGCCATACAAGTTAGGTTAAGACCTCAGTAGACTCATGTTAAAGTTATCTCGAGTTTTATTGACCGATCGATAACCCCATCATTTAACACTGAAACTATTTTGTTGAGTGTCTGATCTGTTTGTGGTGGTGTAGTGTGTGTGCGTGGTGATTATACGTTAGTGTCTCTAGTAAATTGTCGTTTGGGATCTTGCCTTGTGCTTCACAATATATATATATATACACCAGAGTAATTGTGCTTTGATCTGACATAAGAAGATCCAACTAAATTATCAGTAACATCCACAGGATGCCATCACTCTTTTCACAATAAAGATTTTGAGCCTTTTTAAGCCGAACCGTCTTCCAGACAATATTTATGCTTTGTTTCGACGAACAATCTGTACACTTCAAAATACTAAACACAGACAATAGCAAGGTTCAAATTTCGACTTTGTTTGACTTGACTTAGTATCAGCACTTCATATTTGTGGAGCAGTCTTGTTAAACTTGCTGTCATCAATCATGTTATAAGACAGAGCCTGATTTTCAACAAAGAGAAGCCAAAACTGAGCGCCTTTTAAAGAGTGTCAATGTTTGGTGTTGATGAGCATCTGTATAACCATCCATCATTGATGTGTCTTCAAATTGTCCTCTTTATCCATATTTGCGTGATTTGACAGACGTATATACGTGTTGGCTAGACATGTGAACATAAAATGGTTAGATACTAAAAGACGTAATTAGTTATCATCTGGTCAGTGCACAATATTTTAGGTGTTTATTATCCGACAATATTAACCTGATCCTGACCCTTATGCATGAATGTATTATACTGTGTTTACGGAGAAGAAATCAGTTCGCATGGGCTCTCCATGCAGTCCCGGTCACTTTCGTGACGAGTTCGGCGATGGTTGATTCCATTTAGTTATTTAATATCAGCACGAATGACTAATACTCAATGATCCTCTGTAACTTAGGAGAAAGCGTGAAAACTATCAATTTATTTGTTAACATGTTACCCGTTTGAACTCCGTTTGTTAATACCACTTTCATAAACGTCCTGTAAATGTAATAAAACAATACAACTTGTACGAATTAAAACACTGTGGCAGTTATTTTTTCAATATATGGTGTTAATATATTGGGTTATACATTCCACCAAGGCATTACATGAAACAGCATACTGAACAAATTTCTGTAAATATAACTAGGTATAAGGAACCTTAGAAAAATGCAATAAACAAGACTTATTAATGAAATACAAAGGCGTGTACCGGAATCGAACTCATAAGGTATATTGTACTAAAACCGCGTTTGCATATTGACAAGCTCTTTACCATTTGAGCTTTTATGTCAAAAGTTTTCCCACGGATACAACTTTCGCTGATGAACATGTTTTATATTTACCATGTGTTTTGCAATAATTATAGGCAGGACAGACCCGAAGATAATTTTAGAAAATAATATTGCTGCGAAACTATGCACAAAGAGGTCACCAGGATGAGGTCAATGCTGAGTGATATTAAAATGCAAAAGAGCCTCTCATGGAAATTTGTTTAATGATTAAAGTTTTAACTATATATATCAAAAAGAACATTGGCAAATGAATAAATTACATGAAATCCCTAACCAAGAATACAATGTTTACTGCCTATAAGTCGAAATCTCAAACATTAACCCTGTTTATTGACACAATACCAGGGCTTGCTGAACAATAATTCTTGTTTCGCATTAAAACAAGTACATTATAATTCTCAAAAAATAAAATGGCGCGCTGAAATTAACAATACTCTTGCATCAAACTGTTTGATAAAGCTAGAAAATAGTTGTGTTTTGAAGTAACTTGTTGGGCATTAAAACTCGAACCGGAAACAATTTTCACCCGTACCGAAAACAATTTACAAACGCTGTAATAGAAATAACATTCAGTAAAGAAGTTTCCAACCGATAACACAGCCGATAAAGGATAAGCCATAATTAAGTAGATCGTGATTGTTATCGGTTTGAATGATAATTACACAATTAATGATTTATTTATTACAACACCTATCACACCAAGTTCTTAGACACGCTCGTTTGTAAACCTCCGAAATATATCACATCTTTGATCTGCATAATAGCAGCGTACAGTAACAAGTGTTAATATTCACTGAATATTTAGGTCAGCGATCAAAAAAGTGCTATAAATCAGTGTAACAATGTGGTAATTGATAACATTTGTTTTATATTTGTGGACGTTTATGTGTTGGTGTTTGATAAGATTTACCTTTTGCGTTTTATCTTTATTATGAATTGTTGGGATAAGAGTGAGGTTTGTGCACATAAACTGGTTTAAATCCCCAGTAAATTTACATTTTACTGACCGTTCCAAGGCGGTACCTAACAATTATTGATAAACATACCAATTATTTATATATATATATATATATATATAGTATTTATGCACTATGCTGTTTGTAGAGTTTTGTGCTGTTCTATGTTTCTTGTTTGTGATTTTGTGTTCAATGTCTTTGGCGTTTGCCCATTGCCACGAAACCGGGTTTATGTTTAAACATGTTGTTACTGAATAAATTTCTGTAGCTTTCTGCATATATAGTCAGTGTAATCATCAAGAATATCATTTTTTTTCAAAGCTATTGAACTGCGCAAACATGTAAACAGTAGTGGGTAAGGATATATCGCAGTTTGAAAATTCTTCTTTCCTCTAATGCAGTGATTTGGGGACAGTGCTACTGACATATCACGATTTGCATTTTTGGGATACAGACAAGAATGTTGGTATTTATACATAATTTTTTTATATGAATTCCAAATAAATAACAGTTTTAATTATATACACCACTTTGTTCCCAAAACAACATATATGTCGTTTTTAGAAAATAAAATATTGTCAGTGATAGATAAATTACCTTTGCAGCTCAAATGTAAGACGCTTGAGAATAATATAAATTCAAAAAATAGATATAAAGTGAATTTGTTTTGCAATTGTAATTTGTAAACTACCTTAAACATATGCATACTACAGTTATGGTGATTTTAATACTCCATGTAATAAATATTGAACTATTTGCTTTGTATTATATTCTGTTTATTCTTTATTTTCAATGCAAAAATAAAACAAAACAAAAAACAACACTTAAATATGAATAAAAAGTCATGTAAAAATCTCTCTTTTAGAGTCTTTTGGACATCGGAGATGATTGCTTTTTTGTCCGTTGTTCATTTTGGAAACATGCCTAAAACATGAATAATGATTTCCATTAATTTTAACAAAAGCTCCGTCAAAAAATAGTAGTTTGGAACTGAAGACAAAACTGTACTTTTATTGATTGATGTTAAACAATTTAAATCCTTCCACTCTTTCATGCGTTGTAACTCAGACAAAAAACGACGGACCAACAAGCTCACTCCTACCCAACCAAAATACATTTTTCTAACGAGGGGGTAAACTTTTTCCTGTCCCATTAAGATGCAATGTTAGAAATAAACACGCTACATATTCTGCACATCAGACACGTACGCGTCCGTCTGTATATTTTCCAGGTTGTCCATAAAATTTCTATGAAACGTCTATGAAAATTCCATTGAACAAATAACTGCGGCAGAATCGAAGCAGTCGGACTGATTTTCTGAAGTTCTTATCTTTGAAAACAGCTGGAAAAGGTGGGGGGTATATGCAAAAAAAATGCGGAAAATGTATTGCGGAATCACTCTGGAAGTTTTATGGGAAATAATCTGGTAAATACATTGATAAATTCTCAGAACTGCGGATTATCGGGAGTATTCGGACTGATTTCCAGAGTAGTCCATGAAACACCATTGAAGAAACAGTACTGATATCTCGGGAGATTCCATTAACATTTGTAAATTTTCCGCAGTCCTGTCAATTCCTTTTTAAGAAAAAAATATAGACGAATGTGGTAAAAACTGATGCAAATTTTGTATAGTTTTAAACATTACTTATGTTTTCTTTCACTAATTTCAGCCAAAGTCAATAACATTATCAAATATAAAACAACGAATGTATAGGAGTGAACGATACATAGTATCATGAAACACAAAAGTACACATTGGACAAGCAACTAGTTAAAATGTGCATGAAACCGCCTCTTTCAGTATGTACACCAATGTCATCCACTCAAACTTTCGTGCGGATCGACACAAATACGTTCATCTGAAAACATACTAACGTTATGAATATGTTCTTAATTAAAATTAAAACCCTAAACATGCATACACGCTTAAACAAAACAATAAAGGGTGGGAAGAAGGGGATACCAGTTTTCTGCTGTGTAATAGCCCGGTATATACCTCGAATTACAAAGGCACGAGTACAAGGGCTTTTGCACTAGCCGCTTAGTTATATAATTGCACTGTCCAATATCATATATGGCAATATTCGGAAATACCTTGCCCATGGCCATATATAATAATAATTGTAATAACGATTTATTCCGAACTGAAAAAAAAATGTTTTAAAATCATCACAAAAGCAAAATATAACTAGTAATGTGTCCGTACTAGGATACGATTGCCGTCACTTGCCCAACTAAGCAGTTTTGAGAAACAAATGTTCAAAAATGTCATTTTTCGGTAATTCAAGGGCATAACTTTGCGCTTACTTTCCAAATATGCAATGTAACCTCAGATGTACAATCAGCACTTTTTTTTTAAATTCTTCAATATGACCTTTTTAAATGTCTTGATGACTTTAAAATGTTCCGCATTTTGTCACCCCCCTTCAACTGTTGAATGTCACTTTTCTGTGATTTGTTCTTGAAATACACACACACACACACACACGCACACACGCACGCACACGCACACACACACACATACACATAAACACACACTATATAGACTTCCGTTTCTAACAGTCCTAAAGATAAACAATACTTTAACTAATTTTGCTCAACCTTTTTTTATTAATTGAAAAAAGAACATTTTCTTAGAACTGTGTGAGCTAGAAATATTGAACGTCCTATGCATATACTCCAATAAATGTGCAGACATGATAAAATTGCGATGCAATTCAATATAAAAATAAATGGATTTGGTATGACCTATCAAAAAGCCGTGGAATGTATTGATATAATGAATAGTATGTACTAAGTTAAATGTAAATACACCGGACTATGTTCAAGGAAATGCCGAAAGTAAAGGATTTTACACAAGGCAAAACTGCAGTAGTTTTCAAGAGCTAATAAAAAAGATAACCCATACCGGAATACCAATGAAAATATCACTTTCTGTTAAAAACACTTGACACATTGTTATGGAAAATACATATCAGAAAAGTATCTAATATATTAAGTCCAGTTTAGTCCTCAAGGAAAGGCCTCAGAAAGTACTTCACATTCGACTAGCATTCTTTACGGGTCCTGCCCGTGGATTCTGTCTCGTTATACAGCAGATGTAAATTACATGTATATATATGTATATATGTATATATATATATATATATATATATATATATATATATATATATATATATATATATATATATATATATATATATATATATATATATTTGAACATGCGCGAGACCTCTCACAATCGAACGACGGACATAAATATTATTAATATTTAAACCAGTTAAAACTTGAATAAGTCTATAATAATACAAATTCACATTTAACAGCTTTACGTCGGCAAAAAATCAATACAAAAGAAACAACCATTTCTAAATGTCTGACCAAGTATATAATTTTAAATTCCTGATTTTCAGTTATAAATTGACAGAGAGTCAGCTAAAATTATAAAACAAAAAACAACAACTAATTTCCAAAAAACAAACGTCAAACATACAGAAAACTGTATTTTTTGTGAACTTGCCCTTTTCATACTTCACCTCAGCAGGTTCGCAGTGAAAACTTGATGGGTCTCACATCATGTTTTGTTTTCTATTTAAAATGATATAAATACATGCACAATAATTACAAAAAAATATGTCTTATTACAAACACAGTTTCTTAGTAATACTTATTTTTGATTTACAATATACTCAATATTTAATCAATTTTTTACTGTAACAAACATTCTTAAGATACATTTACACATATTATGCAGATTGAAATAAAAAAAAGCAAAAACTGTTTCGCAATGTTTGAATTCTCACTTTATACTATCAAATAATGAAATTCACTATAAATCCTAATTAAACTTTTCACAGACTTGCAGGTCAAAGTAAAAATACTTGATATTCCAATGTTCATAAAAGCACAATTAATCATCAAGTTACTTTTAAATTACAACCATTTTTCAAAAGTTTCAATTTAGGAAATGTCAGTTCATTTTACCGCACACAGCTAAATTTTTAAACTACTTGCCTCAACGACTAACTAGCAACTTATTAATAATCCATTTAACCAAATCCTCTGATTTTCTCGTTGACCTATTTCTCATCTCTTCAAAAGATATTGTGCTCGTTTGTGGAGTAGGTGAACCATTCCTTGAACAGTTAAACCGGTAGTATTGTCCAGTCTATTCCGTCCTACGCTTCGATAAAATTGACGGTTCATCATTCAAACGCAGGTTTGGAAATTCGTTCAAGGTTAACATGCAAAACTAAGGAACCTTATCTCTAATTCAAACTCGCAGTCTTGTGTGCACTCATATATCAATATATATATATATATACCGATAATTTCACTAACCTCTTCATGACTATGTGTGAGACCTGCATACCTACAAAAACTGTTGTAATTTGCGATAGGGACCTTCCTTGGTTTCACAACGAAATCCGAAAGTATATTCGACAAGGCGGCGCTTTTAGAACGGCAAAACGTATAAATTCCAAGCACCAATGGTGTATATACAATCAAATACTGAATAGTGTTACCAACCTTGTTCGAACTGCCAAGCAGTCACATTTTGACAAACTAGGAACACGACTGAAGGAAAGAAAAACAATTCCCACCTTCGCCTTTTGGAATGCCATAATGAAATTCGCTAATCCAATCAAATCAGAAACGGACAAAGCAAACTTACTAAATCATTTATTTCAATCCAGGACTCTATTAAATATACCAAACATGCCCCTGCCTTCCTCCACTGACACTGATTATTCCAAACTACAATACTTTATTATTTCACTTCAAGATATAATTGATTCAATAATGGTTCTTAAAACCGGCAAAGCAACTGAACCAGACTTAATAAATAGCTATGTATTGAGGACAGAACCAATTGAATGTCTTACCCACTACGTGACCTTTTTAATACCTCACCTAGTCTCGGTAAAGTAGTACCATGTAAGTGGAAGCTCGCTCACGTCTGTGCTATTTAAAAAAAGTCTGACCCTCAAGATGTTGGGAATTATCGTCCTATTTCCCTTTTAAGTGTTGTCAGTTAGGTTCTTGAAATAATTTTGCATAAGTATATGTTTAATTGCTTGCGTCAAAACGACTATCTTACATAACATTAATCTGGTTTTGATCCTAATGTCTCCACTGTCAACCAGCTCGTATCGATTTATCGTTATTTTTGTCCCGCTCTAAATGAAGGTAAATAAGTAAGAGCAATATTTTATGATATTTCGAAAGCCTTTGATCGAGTATGGCATGACGTTCTAATCCATAAACTTCGTGAAAGTGGCATTACCGGTTCTTTATTGTTATGGCTTTGTGATTATCTCAGTGAACGTAAATAACGTGTTGTTCTTTCTGGTTCTATGTCTGATACGGTTAAAATATCAGCTGGAGTCACTCATCGCTCAATTCCTGAGCCTCTGCTCTTTTTTATCTACACCAATAACATTGTTTGCGATAAACAATCACATATATGACTATTCGCAGATGATACATCCTTGTATTCAAATGCCGAAGACCCCGTGTTTGCCGCACAGCAACTTACTAATGATCTAGAAAAAAAACATGTGGGCTGACAAATGGCTTGTAACATTCAATCATGCGAAATCCAAATCGCTACTATTCACTTAAAAGTCTAATAGGCATGTGCAACCCTCCATATTTATGAATAATACCCAAATATCCGAAGTTACAACTCATTGGGCGTCACACTTTCTAGCACCTGCGCCTGGCAATATCATATTAAATCCGTCAAACAGAAGGCTTGGCAGCGAATTCACTTCACGCGTTCAGTCAAATACGTTCTTGATCGTAAATAGTAAATCGCTTGACGTTCTGTATTTCACATTTATTAGGCCTTTGTTGGAATATGCCGATGTCTGAAATAATCTGACGCAAGCTGACGAGGATAACTTAGAAAAATTACAACATAAGGTGACAAGAATTATATCCGGTGAAACTCGACTGGTATCTTTGACCAATCTTTATGTTGAAACTGGAATCGAACCACTCAAAGAAAGGCGAAGTAAACATAAACTTATCTAGTTTTACAAGATGTTTCACTCTCTTGCACCAGCATATCTAACTTCACTGATTCCAACAAGAGTTGGCGATACTACTTCGTATTACATTCGGAATGCAGCTAACCTTCGGAACATTTCATGCAAATCACAGTTGTTGACGAGTTCATTTCAGCCGTCAACTATATCCGCATGGAACGCAAATATACACCAACTTAATATGAAAATAAAACAAGTTTCTGACTTCTACTACGAAGGTGACCGCAAATCTGGTGTAAATCGAAGTTGCGTATGTACTGTAGCATTCGTAAAGAACATCTATTCTCAAAACATATTGCCAACAGTCCTAATTGTCAGTGCGGTGAAATTGAGGACACCTTCCACTATGTATTCACTTGTCCATTTTATAACGTCCAAATAAATCATCTCATTGTACAGTTATCCACCGTTGGTCAGTTGTCTCTCCAACCTTTACTCTTTGAATCGAAGGAAGCAAAATATAAAACGAACAAATTGACAATTTTCAGAACTATAAACGTCAATCTAAACGTTTTTGAATACACATTCTAACAAACCTTTTCCCGATCCCGATCTGACCAGTGCCTGTACTACTCCCCTCATTTCACCTTCCTTTTCTTCTATCTCCATACTTTCTTCTTTCTAACTAGGTGATTACAGACTAAAACAACTTGATTTTTACATACCATAATTTATCCGCAACTTGCGCACCAAAATAAGCAGCTTGAATGACTAACATAAGCGAGACATAGTATAAGCCTTAAGGCTTTCTTCTCAATTCTGTTGACACTATTGATTTGTGCATAATTTAAATGTTCTTTGTTTCAAATTTGATAAACTAAACTAATTGTAAATATTATACCGAAATAAATATTGTTTAGACCAAGACAAAGTATACTATGACATGACCTCACACAAATTGAAACATAATTTCTTTCAGCTGATTTAATTTCATATAATATTATTATGTGCCCTGTATTACAGATCAAAAGTTTTAAAGAATCTAAGTGGAGAAAATAATGAAAAGTACGGAAATCTATGATGACATTTCTCTCCGTTGCCATCCATTTTGAAAATGTGATTTTTGCATAGCTGCGTGTCTGATGCCCACATAAATGGTTCAGTACTATCCACAATCTACAGGAAATTTTGGTAAATATGAGATATGAATTTGAATGCAGTACAGTGCATGTCCCGGTTTTAATTTTCCGGTCAGCTTCTGGTTTTGCACTTGTCTGATTTATTAAGAAATAGAACCCAGAGAAAAGATATTTTCAAAGCACTTTTCATAGGCAGCAATGTAAGTTCATAACTTCTGTATTTTATACTTTCAACTGTTATTCCAATATTTTTATAGCTTCTTGTCTATGCATTATGTTTTGAAATATTGATTATGCCTTACAACACATTTTATGTTTGTGTCCGTATATTCGCATAGCCATACTTTTTGAACACATTTTCTAATAGAAGCCTCATTTTTTGTAACATTTAATAAAATTGTGGTTTAGTGTTTTAAATATACAACTGATAGTTGTATGGTTCTTTATAATGATTTTTCTAGATCTTAATACAAAACTTTTTACTTTGAAATGATTTGATAACCTATTACTTTTTGAATTTCTGAAAGAAAAGTTAAATTGTGTTCTATATACAATTTTATATTTTTCATTGCAGCATTCATAACATTGTCATTTTGGATGATGCCAGTACCTGGCAACTCAACTGGATATTCGGAAAATAAACTTAGAACGGTCTTATGTAGTTGTTATAATGATTGCCAATAACGTTCTTTTTTATACGAAATATACTCAGATCTATGTGCAAGCTTCAGGTGGAACATCCAGATATCCACAAAAGATTTAAAGAGGGAAACCATGTGGTCAGAAGAAGTGATTAGCTGGCTTCTAAGTAAATCTCATTATCGAGCAGGTGCTGATGAGGAGTATGAAGACCATTTGTGGACTCACATGTGAGGGCGAGAGATGACGGAGCAGCAGCGTGTAACATGGCTCTTTGCAATGCAAGCTTGTGCTGAATTCAACAATGCCATGCAAGAGCTAACAGGAGTCAAATACAACACTGGTCAGCAGTACAAGGACATACCAGATGCAAGACAAGCACGTGACATGAAGGACACACCTAGTTCAGAACAATAACCTTTAAAGAAATCCCTTCCGCCCAGATCCAAGCTTTTTAAGTAGTTTCTAGACTAGGGTCAATGCACAAATTACTGTGAATAATCTCAAAGCGAAGGTCATCGAGAGCACTATCTGGGCCTAGATAGTTGGAAAAACCACTGCTGAGTGCACATTCAATAAGAAAAAGTCAACCACCGTAAGCAACAAATCCTCAGTGAAGGTTGTCGGCTAAGCAGTTCATGTGGATCCTTGACTTCTTTATCAGCGACCCACAGTTGCTGCAAAAGCATCACGCGATCTGGCATCAGTGTTTAAGTAGAAGCTCTGCAGTCACAAACCAGCAATGTTTGACACATCAATGCTGCTTCGACGGCCACAGTGCTAGCTGATGTCATATGACCTTCCATGTGCTGTATGGTGTTGCACTTGTTCGGCGTATCCTGTTTACACGTGGATACACAATTACATTTGCATGTTGTATTCTAAGTACGTCACAGAAAAGTATGGAGAGGCAATTGTTGTGGTTGATGGTTATGAAGGCACTAAGGATGTGACAAAATAGAGACGAGCAGGTGGAAAGACTGGACCAACCGTTACTTTTGATGAGGACATGGCTATAACACTTAGGAAATATGAGTTCCTCGGAAGCAGCACCAACAAGCAACAGTTTATCAACATGCTCGGAGGCCATCTGAAGAAGAAAACCTGTCGGACGCTTTTTGCCCAAGATGATTTTAATCTCCCCATATAGCATTAGGCAGTGGAGTCTGCGACCACATGAAACACTGTGCTCATTTGTGATGATACAGATCAGCTTATACTCCTCGTCCATCATACCAAACTTGATTCACATGACCTCTTCTTCCAACCTGAGCCAAAAAAAACCTGGAATAATCCAGGCGTCTGGAAATTAAAAGTTCTCAAACAGCAGCTGGCTCCCAGTATGTGCACTCACATCATCTTCATGTATGCGATCAGTGGGTGTGACACGACATCCCGCCTGTATTGCATTGGTAAAGGAGCCGCCCTCATGGAATTCATTACCAGTTATGACTTCCGTGAGCAAGCTACAGTGTTCGACATACAGACATCAGATGTTGTGGCAGCAGGAGATAATGCTTTGGTGAGTTTGTACAATGGAAAGCTTGCGGACTCAAGTGGCTACTAGCGTGTTTCATGTACAGCCACAGACCCTACCACCTACCTCAGCATCAACAAAATATCACAGTCTCCGTGTGTACTACCAGGTGCAAGCAGTGAAAGGTGCTTTTCCCTGTGCGAATTGACTTTCCACTGGCTCCACAGAAACTCCTGCAGGCCATCAGATGCAACTGCAAGGCAGATTACAGCATCCAGAGGTGCACAGGTGGTGGTGTTAGAAGTTCATACTCCGGGTCCCGGCGTGAGCACATTGAAGGGTCCAAGAGTGACAGTTCAACCACCGCACACCTATCCTGGGCGGTGAACCAGTACTAGGTGCCTTCACTTCTGCAAGGAACTGACAACTTCTGTACATGCCAGGGGTAGTGGTACAGTGCGATGGTCGTAGAAAGAATTTCATAACCAATCACAACAGAAGTGACCTGGTCCGCCCGGGAATCGAACCCGGATTGTCCGATGAACAGTCTAACGCTCTGCTCTACCGACTGAGCTAACCGGGCGGACTAAATAGGTGCACATTTAATAAACATAGCTTTTGTATGTAGCAACTGCTGGGTGTGCTAATTAATTATGAACGTTGAATGTGATAACGGTGAATTTGACGGTCATGAAAACAGTGACTGAACAACCAGATAATGTCTGACATCTGAACAAGTATAAAAGTGATGTTTCTTTAAAAGATTGTTTTAGAAATAAACGACGTCTTATCGGTATGCGTTATTATGTGTGTTCAACATCAGTGCATGCACTATGGAAATATATATGTCAGGCCATTATAAGTGTATATAAGCCATCTAGAGGTCTTATCTGATGGCAATTGTAATCTCACTTATAAAACCACCTTACAATACGAATGTGTGTTTAGCTATAACTCTTGTGTTAGAAAATCGCTAAATTTCCCAATATACAGTAATAAAAAAGGGGTACCAAAGTAGAGTTAAGAAGCATTATTTTAAAATACTTTCCTCCACTTGGATTCCTTGGGCCTTAATTTGGATATAGATGACTCTATAATGATCAATAAACACTTGTAAGATATTCTGTTGCAATTTGTGGTAGCCCTTTATCTGTCACAAATTGACTGTACTATTATCAGATATTGGATAAGAGACATCTATTATTTATAACTAATATTAAAATGCAATATTGACCTCATCTTGGCGACGTATATTAGTATAATGTTACAGCTGAATGATTTTATAAATTAATTAGGTAGGTTCGTGCCTATAATTAGTACAAAACACGTGGTATATAAAACATGGTCATTGGAAAAGATGAACTCGTGGAGAAACTATTGTCCTGAATAATAACTAAAATGGCAACGAGCTTTTCTATATCCAAAAGCAGTTTTAGTACAATATACAAAGTGGGTTCGATTCCTGTACTCGTATATGTATTTTTGTATTATTAATATTAATTTATTGCATTTCTAAGAACTCAAATACTTAGTTATAATTACAGATTTTGTTTCGTATGATTGTTTATGTAACGACCCGGTGGAATAGTTTATTTTTTCATTCAAAAGATGCCCTGAGTAAAGAAAAAAAACTGAAATTAAGTTTGGTTGTTTTTCACCAATGCAACATCATTAGTCCACATTCGATTATACCTACGATTGAAAATATTAAACACCATTAAGTATTCTTCTGAAATATAAAACCAAATAAATAACATTTATTCTTGCAGTTGAAACTAGTACTACATTATTATATTAAACATTTTGATTTGGTAGCATTTGTGCTCGTCAGGAAAGGATTGTTGTATTTTTAAATCAAACCAAATGAATTGTATTATACAAGGTCTAATTTAAACGATAAATTGAGAATACGTATAAAACTATCCAATCTAATGAAACCGTTATTTAAAGACCATATAATATGTGCAGTCATTACAAGTTTTCAATGTTACAGTTATGAGTTCTATCTTAGACTCAAGCTTTGGTAATTGGCCTGTGAAGATGCAGACTTTTGTTCCACGAATAAGTAACGCCTTGATATAATTTACGCCTTGTAGTCTATAAGAAACCATTTGAACTTACACACAGATTAATATTATTCCGTCTATAGTCCAGGCGCTTTTAATTAATTTCGAGTCAATTATGCCCTGTATCTGCCCTTTTATTTCGTACAGCATAATGTGTGTTTGCAATGAAAAATATCAATATATATCCACAAAAACGCTTGATCTAAACATTCTAGAATTATTTTTTTTCTTTTTAGAGATTAAAACAGTAGGAAAATATTCTAAGTCCCAACTTTCCATATATTTTCCAGAAGTTTTCCTTAAATTAACGGAAAACATTAACAATGTCCAGAAAAATATCACTCTATTTTTCAGAAGTGACTCTAGAGATTTCTTAGGAATCTGCGGAAATCATCCGCTATTAACCCACATGTTACAGTGCCTTTCCAGACCCACTTTAGAGCATGTACAGACAGACACTACTGTATTATACGTCATAATAAAGTCAAATTATATAAGGTGGCTGCGGGAGAAAATCATCGTCTCTCCTGCATTGAATATTAGGGCCATAAAAATATTTCAAGTACAACATTTGCAGTGCAAGCAAAACCCTCAATTTAAATGGATTGGGTTTCTTTTATTAACACTTAAACCACATCGATTGTTATGGTCTTTGACTAACAAAGCCAAAAAAGGCTGTATTTTTTCTCTGTTATTTGAAATGTTGATTGTGAGCTTTATTTTGTATGGTAGTTAGAACACAAATATTTACAATACTATGTACAATACTATTTATGTTGAACATGCTCAATTTGCGCGAAACAAAGATGACCTAGATGCTGTTTACACAAAAGGATTTCATTTTGTTCCAAGTTGCATTGTAAAAAAAATATATATCTTCACACATTTAGGAGAAACATATAATCGTTATTTATATTTGAGGTCAATAATTTCCTATGATATCATTTGCTTGAAATAATCTCAGTAATAGTATAGACAAAAATCTTCATTTGCGATAAAAACTGCATAAAAACTGCTTACCTCTCTCTTAGATTTCGTATCATGCAAGTCGAATATCAAAATCTTCGGATTGTTTTGAAGCCTCTTATTAGTGGAATGGTTATCAAGACTTAAAAATGAGGCAATACTTTCTTCCGAGTCATCGTTAAATATATGTGTGTCATTGCTGTATGAGGATATTATACAAATAAAGCAATCGGTGTATACATTAAGCTCCTTTTTCAACATCCATTGGCAGGTGTTTCTCGCATGTTTAATTTTATATTCCCTATTCCTCTCATATTTTTTAAACTTTATTGTGTGTGGCTCTTGTCCGATGAATAAATCTAAAACGAAGAAAAAATCATATTATTAATAGTTCTAATCAGTATACAAATATCGTTTAATAAACGTTTTTAATTTCGTTATGAAATATTAAACATAACGAATGTATCTTTAAACAGTTTTCATTATTTTATTTTTTACGGAAATGCAATTCTGTCAAGGTAGCACTTGCTTAAAGTATAAAGGACTCCTGTTTTTGTCGCTTTGAGAAATGCCAATAAATTATTATTTAGGCATGCAATATGAGCAAAATGTTGAAGTAAGACATACGACAGCATGTACTTATTCAGATCATGTTAAATGCTTGAAGCACACACGCACACGCACACGCACACACGCACACACACACACACACACATTTTTATATATATATAAGTTTTACTATAAGATACAGCTGGCATCTGTTTGAATCTTAACTAAATTTCAGAGGCTGAGACATTCCTAAAAGGAGTGGTACGATTGTTACCTTATTAACATACCATGTCAATTTGGCGATTAAACTTGCCTTAGAGTCATACAAATCCGTTTGCTACAATTAACAAACGTCTAAAACGCTTAATCAAATGTAAAATACGTATACTTCCTTGTTCATACTTGTGCTGATACTTTGTTAAGCTCTGTGTTGAAACAATTTCTTATTGACATGTATATTAAGAAATATGTTCAAGTATACCTTCAATCTTGTCTTCGCCATCGAGCAAATTCTTGGCGATTTCGTTTTTGGGATCACCGAAATTGCATATCCATATGAATCTGCCTACAATTTAAGCGAGGTTAATATCAAAATAAAACAATAATTAATATAACTTAGTAGGGTATACAGACATGTGTAGATAATATATATGAACCAAAGTCAAGTAGAAACATATGTATATATATGCAAAGAAGAATCGTTATAGAAAAACATCATGCGACAAAGCAGTTATGAGTATAGTTATAAGCATTTCATATAATTTGTGGATGGGAAGGCGATTTTGATCATTGTGGCGCTTACGTGAATAATGAGAAAAAGCTAGAATAAAATCGCGCACTTTTGTCCACTTGATGTCATGTTATTTATAAGCTTACAACTAAGTTATTTGTTGTCAACATTAAAAAACACGTCAATTTTGGCAATAAACCTTCTGCAACATTATTCGTTGACGTTTAGTTGATCATAACCTAACTTGTGTTTAATTTACCGAAAGAGTTGGTCAGTTGTTCGGCGTTTGGAAGTTGATAACTACGTCTGCACGAGGGTAAGGTGCAAAAATTTCTGGCCGATACTGTGAGGCGTTTTTGGAATAAGAACTATATTTTTTTTCTTTTGAAACAAAAAGATATTGATCAGAATATGCTTGATCATGTAATAGTTGTTTATAACCGATATTTTTTTCACATTCTGATGAACAGCGCAGTAACAGAGACACCGTTTCCCGGTTTATCACAAGCAGCATCCGGTTTTAAACTCTAACGTTTCTGGGTTAAAGTTGTGGAATTACGAGTGGTAAGTGCAAATAAAATGTTATTTAAGCATCAAATGATAATGTTTAATTAGAATAGCACAATCTACAAGCTTGATAATGCAATTAGACAGTACTTTTACATGTGTACTTGCTATTTTCATTTTGAAGTCGATTTAAAACTAGTCAAGATCAATTGAATATTTAAATATCTTGACATGGATATTGCATTCAAAATTAAAACAGTTTTGTTCAAATGTTTTTTTGGCCGTGTGTTTCAAAATGTATCATATGTTTTTTTTAACTTTTGTGAAATTTGACGTGAAACTTCAAGATTTAATTTATGAAAATGCTTGATATCATGAAGATGCCAATAACTTTAAAACAATTTTACTAAGATAAATATTTTTGATGCAGACTTTCAAAAATGACTGGAAATAGCATTTTCATAACTAACCATACAACCGAATTTTGCTTTAACTTTTCTTGTAAGTTTCTATGTCATTGTGGACATTAGCGAAGTGTACTTGTTATTTTATTTTTGTAGTCTACGTGATACTAGTAAATGGTAGTTTTATATTTTAATATGTTGACATGTATACTTCATTCAAAGTAAGAACACATTTAGCGAACATTAATTTCAAATTGTGTTTTAGCCTTCTTTTACAAAATGTTCCATATCCATTGTTGTTGTTTTTTAAGATTTGACTTGCAACTTCAGATTTTATTTCTGCAATTGATTGATATTATAAAAATGTAAATAACTCAAAACACAACTTTATGAATAACATTATTTTGTGAGAAACATGTAGAAAATGAGTGGAAATGGCATTATCAATAGTTACCATAGCAACCAAATGCAGTTATAAACTTTTTGTTAACTTTTGTAATCAAACGATGAGTGCTTATTGTTTCTATGCTCAGACTTATAGGTTACATGTAAATTACTGTTGACATGGTACTAATCTGTCATGAATATTTAATTCTTAATACACACATTTGACCATACATTTTGTTCATTTTAATTTCTACACCTGTGTTACGTAAAGTACGATAGATTTTTAAGTTTTGTAAATTTTGACTTGAACCTTTGGATTCTTGTTCTCAAAATACTTAGCATCATAAAGGTTACAATATCTGAAAATGTCATTTTTGGGCCAGTATGATCATATTCCCATTCCCTTCCACAATTATATATTGTTTCTACCAACAGTCTACCATATGCGCTATCAATATTTAAACACGCGCTAAAATATTTACAGAAGCGCAAAACCGGAAAATAATATTATGAGCATAAATATATTTCTTTGGTGTGGCCCACCAGCCTTTACACGAGCGGTATAAACATCGAGATCATTTCTGTTAATTTTTGAATATTTTGAAATTATGATACGTGCGCATGGAATACGTTTTTGAAAACTAATGTAAAGTTGCTGCTCTATTACGTAAAGTATCAAAGGGAAGTAATAAAACCAAAACAAATACTATAATTGCAATTAATTATATATTGATTTGTTTCTCAAATAACTGTATACCTACATAATATTGGTATTCAAACTAATAATTTATTTACTTTAAAACGAGCCAATTTTTAAGTTTAAGTTTTGTAGATCTCATAGACTGTTCTCAAAGTCATCATTGGTTAGAAAAAATATCCGGAATCAACAAAGTATGTATATATCAAGAGAAAAACCGTTCTTTATGAAAAGAAACTTCGACTACTTGATCGCTCTTGCTCTCGGGTTGTGTTTTTAGAGTTTAAAAAAAAATGAGTTGTAATGATATTGTCAAGGTAAAGAGTTAACCCCAAAACACCTTTTAGTATACTTGTTTTCAAATGCAAAGGTTTCATACCATCACAGTAACAACGAGGATCACAAGGTTGATGTTGCTGACATAGTTTTTATAATATGGCATATTGTGTTAGCGTAACTTCAAATGTTTAATCAAAAGTATATCTCAGTGTATCCATAATGTGTTTTAAACTTGCATGTGTTAATTATCTATTTTATGTCAGAATCAAGCCCATATCAAAATCGTATTACCCTCGTATATGAACACATATAAAAAGTTATTGATATTATACACGAGCGCACTGCACAAGTCATGTTCAATTTCAGAAATGAGTTGCAGTACTAGTTCTATACCATAGTTTTATGGTTAGCATTTGATACGTAGCGTGTGTATATTAAGGTATGTCTACTGGTTACTGTTTTGATATAACAATGAAAGACTAATTAATAGAATGAAATTCATTTTTTTCAAACATGTGTTATTCCGTGTTATCAGTAACCACTATACAGTATCAACATAACAACAATTCAATTCAATCATAATCAATCCTATATGAATATTCGGAGCAATATGACATGATTTATTTCTGTAAATATTAACTATATGTTCTCAGTATTAAGTAAACATACTGTAATACCAATAGCAACATACACATCATTCAAATTTAAATGATAACGAACATGTTTGAATTACAATAATCAGTATATAAATGAATCTACGATAAGTTGTAACTATGCAATCTTTTTTTCGGTAATTGATATTTAACAACGCCTGCCATCTAGATATAACATCATATTTAAATTAGTCATTGTTCGTGTAATGATCTGTCATTGACAATGTTAAGGGTAGTTTTATTATAACTCTGGACAAGATTTATTGAAAATATCAATACTTAAAGAGATATAAATGATTCGCAGTGGTAAGCAATTCAATGATCTCAGAGTCAGCATCCAAACTATCAGTGTTATACAGTTATACATGTGGACCAAATTAGAAGTATTTATGTGGTTTAAACATGCATACTAATTTTGCAATGTTAAATTTGTTAATACGGAATACTGGAAGCACCACTATTTTATAGAAAAACTTTAACATCGTATAATCTAACAGTATTTTGTCTGTGTTAACGCTTAATTTGAAAAAAAATAATCAAATTTAAAATCACCAAAGGTGCCCATTTATATATTAATCTAGGTATTATGGGGACCGCTGGATTAAGGCGACAAAAAATCTTATTCTCTTTTAATATTAAAAAAAAAAATTTGAACTTTTGTGGGAGTATATTGGTGTATCCATAAAAATAGCTATTAAGGCAACCAGGGAAAAAACATAATTTTGGTCAAAAATAGCTATATACTAAGCATTTTTTATTTGCTTCACTTTATTTAAAGCCTATTGTACACTTTCCCGAAGTTTCATTCCATAAAACACAGAAACAAGAAATTCGATAAATCGTGTACCATCAGCATCCAAATTTTCCAGTATACAGAAATTTAACTTTCTGGAATATAACGGAAATGTTCGGGTATCTCCGTGGTACCATATCCGTGCAGTTATGCAGTATGGCACATCTCTTACGGAAAGAGAATGGTAACTTGGTAAGTGTTTAAAATACATATTCAACGTTTTTTCGTTTATTTTTATGACTTTTGGACAGTAGTATAAATCGTCCACCCTTTGGATGAAAAGCAATAGAGTTATCCGGAATTTGTCTATCCGAAACTAAATCACTAGAATCAACATTCGGTATAATTTTGGCTTGTATTTTGTAGAAACTCGATTGATTTCTAGCAAACTTGGTTTACCACTACATCGTCGCTTATTATATTTGGTATGTTTCAATCTAAAAAGGTATTTGCTCCCTTAACATCGCAGATTTTAATAAATAAAAGACGAAAGGATACAAATGTCTTACATTTTGTTTGTCAATGTCATGTCATTAGTCATTCTCATCACCTATGATGAATAGCATAACAGAACGAACACTATCACCCATTCGTATTTTGGCTTTTTGCATGTGTCTTAAAATCTCATATTTGATAATAAATGCAACAATAAAATATTTCCCTTATTCTGCCACAGTTATGCACCAGTCAGTTGTAACCATGGCCCCCAGGTCTTGTTTATACCGGGGATAGCAGGGGAAATGGTATGTTTTTACCTTCCAGGTGGACCGGCAGTGCTGAGTGAATGCGGTGTTATTGTTTTTGTGCCAAAAACGGGGAATGGGCCTAACCTAGGATGTCCCCAGGGGCATTTGACGGGGATCTGGTCATTTCGTAACCTTACCATTCTGATAGTCAATTCGAAACCATCAAGGGATCTGGTCATTTTGTAACCTTACCATTCTGATAGTCAATTCGTAACCATCAAGAAATCAATTGGTCATATGGTAACCACCATTTAACAAGGTGATAAATAGTACACTTAGCAGTTAGCACCTCGTTAAGTGTATTGTTCGAACCTGGATGTATATTGCACAGCAACTAAGACACCAATTGGGAGACATTACTCAAATTCTCGCTAATAACAAGCCAATAATTTGCACACGGGATAGGCATTTCCGGTGAATTCAGCCGAGCCGGAAAACTCCATCTGGCATCCCCCATGCCAGATGAGTCATGCGCTGTGACGTAATAATTTCAATTTTTTTTATAATACACTTTATGTAATCATAATTATGAGATTTAAATAGATGAGTTCCATTAACATTAACACTAAACAGAAATAACTTTAAAAAACAAAACAAAATAACCTTTACAAGACGTGATATCGAAGGAACTTATTGACGTATGCAGTGAATACAAATTACTGCGCGTCATGGCGTCATTAAACATCATCGCACACGCTTTTTGGTGATATGTACAAAAATGCGCTTTTTTTATGTATTTTCTTCACAAAAAAATGTAATTTAATGTATGCGAGTAAAAATATCTATCATGTGTGTCCGTTCCGGATAGAAAAATCCGACCATCGGGCACGCTCGGCAATCCTCGTTACCTGGCAACGCAGGTGCCCTCGGGTCAGATTTTTCTATCCAGAACGGGAACACATGACAGATATTATTAATATCATGGTAAAGTAGAAAAGATTTGTTATACTACCTAAATATGTTAATTATTTTCTTACATTTTGCTGACTTATAAACAATAATTTGTGACTGATCGCGATGTATTTATGAGTAAAATTATGTTTACATAAATGATCAAGGATCATTCTTGACCTATTTCATTGATTATATTTGTTTTAATTGTTTAAAATGAACAAAATTTTGCTCTGTTCTTTTCTCAATTGATCCATATTCCATTCTGCATACTTTATATCCGAAACCGACAAAAAACAGCCTAAAATGATTAATTTCCAATAAAAAGATACAAAATTAAACATATCGGCACATTTTTAATATAATAAGCATATAAAAAGCGCATACTCTCATTCGGCAAACTCACTACATTTTACAATACTTCTATGCAATTTAAAAAAAATGAAAGTCTAAAGTTATATGATCTATATATTGAAATATATTGGCTCAAGGTCACAATTCCTCTGGTAAAACATATATGAATTAAAAAATATTACATTTAATAAAAAATAGCTAGTTTGAATGTTTCTATTTGTCATAGTTTCAGAGTTTTTTGGCAAATCGCACTAAACTATTAGGAATAAAGAAGGAATACAACTACTAGATGTTTTATACTTACACTAAACTTATTTTGTAAACTCAAATGGTATTAAATTAATTCCTCATATAGGAGGCAACTGTTACGATATGACCACTCGAATTCTTAACGGTTACGAATTGACTAACACAATGGTTATGAAATGACCAACAATGGGCAGTTACGAAATGGAAAGGCTACGAAATGACCTTAATTCATTTGACGGGGCTTTTACCAGCAGTTTGTCTGTGAAGAGTGGGAATTTTACCTGGGATTGGCTGGACTGAAAGTCAAAGTCCCCGCTATAAGCAGGACCTTGGGGGCCCATGCTGCAATTGACTGTTGCATTATTTGGATTTTTACTAACTTTACGACACGCCCCTATGCAGTATTTTATAGTCGAGTTTAGTAATATTTATTTGCAGAAATTGGATAACTTAACAAGTATTTAATCTGTACTGAGCTTTTGAACAAACCTACATACTTATAAATCAAAATTGATATTTTAGGGTCTACACTGAATAAACCCAAAATGTTAGTTTTGATTTGCTAAATTCGAACAGTATTTAGTCTATCCACACAAAATTTACAGGATCATCAGATAACAAATTTTCTAAAAATTCTCTGTTTGCCAAATAGGAAAGACAGGTTTAAGTGGGTTTCAAAGGTTGCTTTCTGTGACCATAAAAATACTGTTCAAAATTGTATTTATTTATCTTTCGTTCAGTAAAGAGCATGCAATGGCATAGTGGTTGGATTAGATAATCTGACAGCAGTGCTGGACGTCAGGAGTTCAAATATTGTCGTGAGTTCAATGTACCGAAAGAATACCTTTGGAATACACAATTGTCTATAAAAAATGGCAGAACAAATTGTCCATATTGTAGTAATGTCTTAGATTCAGCTTGGATAACTTGGACACAGTAAGCGGTTCACATCCAGGGAAATTCTCAGATAAAACAGCGCTAATGAACTTGAACATTACATTTTTCATAGAGACAAAGAAAGAAAAAACATTATTGCTAATGTTCGGAAAACAAATCTTCTAACATTCAAATATATAATTGGTTGGATGAACTAAGGTTTATTTTGACAAGAGATTGCTTCAGCTGGATTTAAACTGCGCCACAGATCTTATCTGTATGTTTTGGGTTTTTAAAATTTAGCAGTTAAATATAGATTAGCATACTGGTAGGTCTGCTTGGTCTGTTGCTTTATTTGCTAAGTAAACATAATTTCAGTGATTTCATCACTATTTCTATTAAAATATCAGTTTTCTTCTTCAGAGCTTCTCACATCTGCACCATTTTTTACCATTTGAATCATAAAAAGATAACAAACAAACACGGATGAAACATTTGAAAATACAATAAATTTCAGTTGGATTCTATTTTCTTGTTCATTTTTGCTTGAAATTATTTTGCTTGAATGTGATTTTTATTGCTTAAATTAGAACTTAACACTTTGTGAATATTTAAGGAATGTAAGGGGTCAGATTTCAGATTGCTCATTATTTCTGGAACACTAAATACTATATTTGATTGTGTGCACTGCACTTTCTTGTTAAGCATTCATCCAAATCATTTGGGTAAATATTGGCAGAAAAACTGCTTTTGGATTTATACTATAATAAATGCTTGCGGGTCGCAGTACCCCTTCAAGTAGTTCTTGAAAAAAAAAATGATTCTCTTAGGTAGCATTTGATTATGTGTACATTGTATTATTGTATGTATTTTCAAGTTTACACATGATTTATATAAGGTTTGTATAATTTTAGTTTATTTTAGTTTTAAAATTTTGACATTTTTTTAAGATTTGCCTGCCCCTGTCTGAACACTTAAATTTTTGGTCTTTGGACTATTGTCTGCAACTTCAAAACACACATTTTGGAACGAACACATTTTACTGATATTTTATCCAGTTTGACTGCAATATAAGTTGTATTTATCAATAATTTAAGTAAAAAATGACATTTATATTTCCATAATTACCTGGTAGTTATTTGTAAATTTGTTTTAATTCATGGATAGGTTTATTGCGAGTGTCATGAAAAGCTGAAACGTTTCAGTACACAACATGCACACTGAGAATGAACTGTGTGTGCCGGCTTTGTGAACAAAAACGCAAGGCGGCTATGGTAAGTTGCGCCAAGATATCCTTGGGACCCCCCCCCCCCTCCCCCTGGACACGCAGTACAATTCGTGTTTCGATGACCTGTTGGCTAGGATCAGATCATCCATTTGGGGATTTAGCTATGTTACCCCAGCCAACAGGCTGAATGTTTAATTTTACTCAATACTAAGCTTTGTTTTAGTGCGAACATCAACATGTTTATCTAATTGCAGTTGCTGCTTGGGACAATAAAGTTAAGTCAGCAACCGTCTACCAGACTGCAAGATTCATCTCTTCAAAAGGATGTCGTACCTTTCTAGGTGGGTGTGCATTGATTGATTGATTGGAAGTTTGTGTAAATGAATAACTGTGAAACCATAACCAAATGTTGGGCTGTAAAGGTGTGTGAGTATGTGCATGCTTCACATATTCTCCGTCCTGGTTGGCATACTGGACCGTCATCAGACACTCTGCCATGAATGTGAGAGAGTGTAAAGCTATTTCTTATTTTCCTGTGTAACTATATTGATGTTTGATTAAATTTACACCGCCGTGTTATTGAGTGACAATTTGAAATTTGGCCAAAATCATCAAGCTAGAGCTTTGCATAATCTTTTTTAAACTTCTGCGAGATTTCTGCCCTTGAAAATATTTGCTCGTAGCCTGCCTCAAAGTTGCACTTCGTTCAGTATTTGAAAGCTTTCGGATACAGTTTTTTGTTAATTTGAGATCTTAATGAGGCTACTTCTAAGTAAATAGATGCTCAAAGTAACTAGATGCTCTAGGTGTTCACTGGGTGACAAAGGCTACCCAGTATCGGTTGTTTCTTTTTTCTGAAAAGATGTTTCTAATGAATTGCCCAGTTGAAGTGGTTTTGACGCCACAGAACCAGCATAGCTTCATGACAGATATATATGTTTTTGCCATTGATGACTCAGAATTTCTGTGTGGAAATGTCATCTGATACACTCATAACGGCGTATTTCTAGCATAGCTTTCATGGCCAGTGCATGGCCATTCTCTGTCATTTTCAGATACACTGTGTTGTGTGTGGATAAGAAATGCAGAGTGGTACCACCAATCACCTAAGCCACCATTCCCCTAACAGACAAAAGGCTCAAGGGGACAGTTCCTGCAATTTACAGCAAAGCTCTCAATTGTAGCCCTACGAACTTCAGGTAAGCAATAAATCTGGACTTCAAGATATCTCTGTACTCACTTTAAGTTTATACTCCATTTGAACAAACCTTACCATTTTAGAATCAAAATCCAGGTTTAGATCCCAGATCGAACTTAGTCTCCTTCATTAAACTTAATTTCAGATGTTCTATAAGTCACATACATGTTCACTACTTATGACGGATAAGAACTTTCGCAAATTGATTATAAATGTATTTTTCCCAGATTTACACCGTCCTCTTGCAGTTAGTGCCGATGGTGAAGCTTTGGTGCACCGGGCCGGTATTCCAGCTGTGTGGAATCAACATCTCAAGCTGAACTGGGGCCGGGAATAATATAACACTCCTTAGCAGCATAGTGAGCTTTTGCGTTTTTATTTCCAGACTCGTATACCCGGCCAGACTTCTGTGTTTAAGCTTTCCTTTCGTCATTTTTTAAATAACATATCTCATGTCTTTCAATGGAATCACAACTGTGACACCTTTGGAGACTTGATTAAAATCAAGGAACCATTATGTGTAGAAAGCCTTTTGGGTGATTTAAAATCAAATTAGTAAACAGGATTCTCATGGTTCATGGTTTATAAGTGGCCTTGTGGACCTTTCATTCTTTACTTTGGTAAGAGTCGCTTAAGTATGTAAGAGGGGGGGGGGGGGGGGGTACAGATGTGATAGTAAACAGTGTTTTATTAGGTGTATTTGTTTTTATTTTATCACCATTTTGAAGGTAATGATTGTGTTAAATCAGAGATAAGTAACAAGTTTAACACAAACACTGTAACATGTTCTTTATTTCAAATAAATCCATAAATTATATCTGGAGAATTTAGTCTCCATTTCTCAGAAAATGTAGCTGTCTAAGTGCCTATTCCATCAATGAGTATCACTGTTATTAAATTGCTGTTGCGGTACAGTTTAAATAGCAAAAGTTTTATGGTCCTGCTTGATTGCAACCTCCTCATTCATTTTTGTACAGCGAGAAAAGTAAGGGAATTCTAGAAATTTACGATTATGGATTGTTTTTCTTGAGTTACACAGTTCATAAGGAGGAATTAGTGTGTTCACAACTCCTCATTATTTTCATATGTTTATTGCAGACTTTATGAGGAGAAAATTCTTTATTATTTATACCTGTAACATAGATGTGTATAAGACTTACTTTAGAAACATGACATAAAAGAGCCCACTTTGATTAATTTTCTCAAAAAGAGATATCTTTACTGTTAAAGTAAGAACTTTTACTGCATAGTAAGTAATGTCTTCTGCTCATCTTTATGACATCATTACATGGAATGATGTCAACTTCCCAAGACATATTTCCACATTGCGCAGCTCATTTATATATTTTGATGATGGATTGTTTAAAATGGGACAGTTTTCATTGGACATAATGTTTAAATCACCATTTTACAGAGTGCCGGCCATTCATTGCTGTTCTTTACATTGCTGAGGAGGACAGACCTGCCAACATAACAGCTCGTTCAGTAACAGGTAAAAAAACTTGTCTCGTTTGCATTTTTGATTGCAAACAGAATTTTGTGTGCACACAATGAGATAATTAAAATTATTATTCCCTATATTTATTTATCATATAGTAAAAACTCGAGGACAATATTTCCAACTTTCACTTTACATTTTCAACTACTGCCAAATTTTGTTTGCTCTTTTAAGCAAACATTACATTAATTACAAATTCTATAAGCAATTAAACAAAACTTATTGCACATTTGATGCAGAATGATGTTTTAGTTAGTGTGCATATGATTTTCAGCTTATGGACAAGAAAACATCTACTTCAACAATCACAGCAACACAATGAGATCCCTATTTTAAAGAAATAATGCCACCTTTTATTAATTCATTTTATCAATCATTCATATATATTCATTAATTCATTCATTTATTCAGTTTATACATTGAAAAACTTGACATTTCTCAAGGCAAAAGAAATAAAAAGCCTTTTCCCTTCATGCATTAAAAAAAAAAACCCTAATACATTATAAATGTCTTAAAACCCCTAATTTATTGCTTATTTTAATAGCCTGGTTGATGTAACAACAGAGGAATTTTCAAGGACAAGAACCAGTGCTGGTCAAAATGTGGTCTCGTGTGGTTTTCCATACCTGCTCTCGGCAAGGATTTCCGAGAAAGGAATACCATCTCGAAGTAAGAAGAAATTCTAAGCATGTCTAGTTTTAATGCTTTCAAAATGCATCTCGGTACTCAATAAGATGAGATTGTTTAAAGTGTTAAAAACTGATTGCGAAATGTCCAAAAGACTATATATTTCATAAAATTTGTCCTGAAAATCTTTGAATTCATGAACTTTTCTGCATATTTATCACATTTATGACTACATAAAAGTATGCCTGAAATGTGTGTTTACATGCCTTTTTCAAACTTTAACAGTAGTGGCAGACAGTTTTATTAGAGTAAAACATTACTTTTGTGTCTTGCTTGCAGATAAAATGATGTGCCAATAAGCTCCAGTTAGCTGCGGCTTTTGCCCCCGGCGGTAGTCCTGCAATCTGAATCCAGGAGATGCAGCTCTGAATCCAATGTTTCAGAAGAATGAAGATGTTAGTCAACTCTGTAGTACTTGTTTGTGTGTAAATTATTCCAGAGAGTGAGATTTATAGCATTTCAGGTGTAAATAAGCAACTTGTAGACAATGGTGAAGTGCTGTACTCTGAATTTAATGCCAAATCTAGCCTTCAAAACAGATACTTAAAGTAAAAAAAATAAAATAAAATGGCCATAATAATGCTATCTCTGCATTTTCTACATCATGTAGCCACCTCATACATGAAATTACTAGCAGTTGCCATGAATCTTTCAGTTATGGTGTTTTTTTGCCATTTCCTTTGTTGTGCAACTCGTCCCCGAAGCAAACAATTTGGCATACAGTGGTGTTTAGGCTGTCTATAAACACATGATCACTAAATTTCTTTTGTAAAATTAAACAGTGCTGTTATCTTTGTATATAAGTGGACCAGAAAAGCAAAATTTTGACAAGTTGAAGCATTTCAGTTTGGCTTTATGTCATTTTTTATATAAAACACTAAGCCGATGAAGTGGAAAAAACTTATTTTGCTTAGATAAAAAGTCTTAAATGAGTAGGCAGGCCATTTTTGTGGTGCTGTTCTATAGACACCAGTAAAAGCTACAAGAAAAACTTTACTTGGTCAAATTATTCCAATGCATAAGCAAAGAGGTTTGCGGCTTACCATTTGAGGGAAATGGCTGTTTCTGCTTTTTATGAAAATTCCACAGGTGCTAATACTTGTCTCATTCATTTAGTGTTTAATATATCATTGCCAAACTTTCAGTATGTGCTGCATATCGCATGTAGCTGAACTATAGGAGTTTTGAAGTCTGTTTCTGAAAAAATGTTGCTTAAATAGGCTCAAGACCACAGTTATCTGCCCCCCCACCAAACATCTGGATGTGAATACAGAAAAAAGATTGCTTGTGTTCAAGTATCAATATTTTTATAAAGTTGAAAAAAAAGAAGAAACAGGTGGCCTTTTTGCATAGAGCTTAACATAATTTGACACTGTATTACAAAAAACAGGTGTGAAATAAATAGCACAACAACTACCTATTTGTTTGACTGACCACTGTGCACACACTGTGATATATAGCCATGGATATTAAAGTTACCATTAAAGCTGCACTCTCACAAATTGACAGTTTTGACCTTCTTTATTTTTTATGTCTTAGAATCTATATAAAGATATAATGATAATACAACATTATGTGATACATGTTGTATTCATCAAAAGCTAATGTAGCTTTAAAATTTGTGTACAATTTTCCACCATTCTGTCAACTGCATGCTGCATTGTTGCTACAGTGAATATTCCATAAAAATTGAGATTGAGTTTCAAAGAGACAATACAAAAATCAGTCAACAATTCATTAAATGGCGATTTTTTGCATTGATGAGATATTGTTGCACCCAGATCTTGAAAATTCGAGCCTTACGCCATACTAATACAAAAACCTTGTCATACGTACACATCATTCAACATAATTATTTCAAGAGATTTGTTAACACGAGTGCTTAATTATAACATTGTGTCAAAGTTGTAAATGTTTGTTTTTTAGATGTTCCGTAAATATATCTAAATAAATTCAGGTGTTTGTTATTTTCTAAAACCAAAATAGGTTTTCGACTGGCATTGACAGGAATTTGATAGCATAGTATTAACAGAGACACCAGCATCTTCCATAACCCTCTGCTTTACTTAATGTTTATAAACATAATATGATACAATGAAACATGAAACAGAATTAGAACGTAATACTCGTACAAGAGTAAACTGTACAAATACAACTTCACTATAAAAATAAAAAGTTACTGCCTGAAAAGTTTGAACTTATTTTAACAATACAATGTATGTTTATATCAGTTTTTTAATCCCGACTAAAGGCAGATGGATATTCTTTCAGTGATGTCTGTCCGTCCCTCCTTCCCCCTGTTCGTCCGTCTGTAACACTTGTTTTCTGTCCCGAGCCATAATTTGGTACTTTATAGTAAAAAATTGTTGAAACTTTGAATGAATGTATACTTGATAAGGGAAATGATGTATTAAGAGCTTTTACATTCCACTAATGTAAAGCACATTTATGGCCGTTTGGAACTTAATAATAGCTATTTTTTAAGGAAAATTTCCACCAGGAGCCATATCTTAATACTGGTGGGTCATATATCACTTTCCATTAGGTAATATACAGGAATGGGAATGATGCATGTCACATGCCGTCAAAATCTATATAGTTATGTATAGTAGAGTTATGGACCTTTGTTACTTTCAAATAACCATTTCTGCCTGTATACAAAAACATGTCTTATAAATAACTGATGAATGGTCAGGCATAGTGTCCTCCAACGAGGTAGTTTGTTGATATTGACAAGCAGATGACCCCTATCGTTTTTAATGCCAATAGGTAACTTAAGGTAGTTTTTTATTCTCTATTTAATGTTTATCACAATGCCGAAATTTGACCCCAACTTTGAAATCATTTATATCCATGGGTCAGAATGAACCCAATGAACAATGTTCTTTAATCATGAGCTAAATGTTCAAGCGTTAACATTCACATTGGTGTACAGACGAAACTTGTATTGTTTTTACAAGCACAAAACTTGTATTTAGCATTTACAGTTTCTATATAAATCAACTGAATGTTCTATTTAACCATAATATATCAAATATTAAGTCACCATTCACTAGCGGATTGAGAAGGGGGCGCAGTCCACGTGCGCTCCCTCTAAGATCGTCCGAGTTTACTTTTTGTGTCAATTTATGAGAAGAAAATAATAAAATTCGCACATAAGGCATCATTTCCGACTACAAATAGTTAAAATTTTCTTGATTGAGTTACCCCAAACCTCATGGAAACGCTCCTAAGTAACGCCCCTTTCTAACTTCAATTCCTAGATCCGCCCCTGACCATAATATATTTTGTTTACCAAACGGTACACAGACCAAGTGACTGAAGCTGACTTGCATTTAATGAATGAGATGGTCTTTAAAAGATTTCCGATGAATATCCTATGAAATTTGCAGTCCTCCCGTTTCGACTTGCCATTGTTTTTGGATTCATTACACACAATTATAAAAAAAATACTATTACCAAGTTGCCTCTTAAGGTAACGGGAGCCTTCACTGTCAAAAGTAAGATATATATAATTTGTCCCCCTAATGCCATTAAATATGGATGGTCCCCTTAATGCCCCAAAAACAATATAATATATACACTGGTCTCCATAAACCCTTCGACAAATATACCTGTCCCCTTAAAACCTGCAACATACTTACAAATTATTAAGGAGACCGCAAATTACGTATATTGTTTGTTAATTATTTTAAGAAGCCTAAATCTTGTCACATAATAAATAATCATTCCAATACTTAACTATTAACGTGGGAAGCCCCTCACGCGTAGTTTTGATCGTCGATAACTTTGACTGTTGTTTCTTTGCCGGCTTTGGAGAAGTAGTTATCCAAGATTTTTTTTTTCCCAAAGAAAGTTTATCTCTTTCTCGTCTTTCGGTTATAAATTGCCATCAACAAACATTGATTCAGGCAATTACGTTCTTAAAATAACATAAAATGCACGAATTCTTAGAATAAGTTGGACAGGGTTTGAACACATTGACAAAATTACACCGGAAGCCAATAACTGAGTGCATAATTGAAAAGTCGTTAATAAAATCAAATCAAATTAACATTGGATTAAACAAGAATGTCATTGATTCATGTTACATGGATATTAAATTGACCTTATTGTCGTATTTGCTTGTAACCATGTTGTTTCCATGATGGGGTACATACCTCGCTACATAGTTTTACAAATGCCGTTATTTGACATGTGGATGAATATTTTAGTTTATAAGTTAATTGATTTGTTAAGTTTCCAGGAAGTTCGTATTATTGAAATCGACGCCTTAAATAATCTTAAATAGATGAAGTTACATCGAAAGTATGTCAAATGTTTATGTTCATCTAATGTTCGTAACGAAAGCAATGTTTATGCATCAACCATATGCAACCATAATTAAAATCACATTGATATTTTGATATAATTTTCTGGTTGAGAAGTGTTTAACTCAGTTTATATCAAAGGGAAGATACTATTATTGATATAAATAGTAGATTATAAAATTGATATTTTTAAAACTATGTTTGCTGTGAAATTGCATTGCTATCATTTCGCTGTTAAATCTCAGTATTTTATCAAAAAGCAAAAAATTATTCAAGATTCCAAAAGTAATAAAGTGATTTTCCTTCTTTGGTAAGGTATACATTTCCGAAAAGATACTTTTAATTTCCCAATATATTAAACAATGTGTATTAATGATTTTATAAATGTTTTTAAATATGCAAAAGAAGTCCTACTTTTTCACGTTTGAATAAATCCACGTTTTTATATTTTTCGCGGATATTTCCTAACAGGGATTTCCCAAGGGAAATGCGACGTTTGATACATATTTTACAGCGAGTAATATATTTTGAAAGTTAATTTATATATATATATATATATATATATATATATATATATATATATATATATATATATATATATATATAATATATAAAGTAGATTTCCTTTCAGCAAAGCTTGGATGTTACTTTGTTGAAAATAGAGACATCAAGTTTGCCAGTATTCAGGATATTAAACACGACGCTTTCTTATGCCTAATTGATGACGCAATGTACATTAGATTCCTTACATACAACGTATTTGGCGGCCAAAATCCCTAAAGAACATTAGTACTGTTTCGTTGTCACAGGAAGCGATTTCGAAAGTGATTAATATCAGCCTTCAGCTGTCTTCAAAATGGAACTAAACTAAATCAATATTAACTATAAAACTCACACATGAAGTGGCATTGACATAAATCAATAATACAAATATACATCCCTTTTCCTCTTTCTTGTTTAGTATCAATTAGCAGGTACAGAAAACAAAATCTTGAAGAGTCATACTCACTTTTCTGAGTTAATAACACATTTGTCGATTCCTGATGTAACACTCCTTGACCAATCAAAGTCTCGTTCACATATTAGGTATGTAATATTACTCTTTATTTCAGATAAGTCAATAATTCAAAATAATGTATTTATAATGTATAAGCGGTGTCTAACTTACCATTTTCGATTTTATTGTACATCTCACTGAAATAAAATGAAATATAACATCAATGTTTAAGTAATACAAATTAAGGTATGTTTATTTCAATATCATGTGTTTCTAAAATTGTTTGCATATTGTGCTGAAATATCACAATACATTGAACTGTTTACTTCATTTGAAACAACGAAAATTGAACTTACTATTTCTCTATAGTTTTTGGAACCGCATGCTTTCCTGGAACTAAAGAAAAATAAAAGATGAACTACACTACAGTACAAAACTATAACACAGTAGCATATTATCATTTGGCAACCGTTAATATATAACAACAGGCAGTAAGGAGACCGGTGGATTAAGGGGACCAAAACTGGCCTCCTTACTATTTCACAAGAACAAATATAAACAGAAATCAAAACTTACATTAATGGCATTTTGTATATGGTATTGAATAGCAAGTTTTAAATAATATTGAATTCATTTTTCCCTAAGTTGTGTTTCTCTATCCAAATAACTGGCTTGACTATTTCAATAGTCAGAAACATAGCCATTATGAAGACCAGGGGCGGTATTCATAAAACCTCTTAAGATAAGATGTTGACTTATGTGTGGCTAAGTTTACTATTTTTTCCTAAGTGCTAATCATAAAACTTCTTATCTTAAGAATTTCCTAAGTTTTTCCTAAATCGGGCAAAAAGTTAAGACAACGTCGGATGTGTCTTAACTAGTTAAGAAAAAATATTAAGTCGTTTGTAAGAGTCGGCCATCTTGAAATGAAATCATCGTCAAGTGTTATTCTAAATCTCATTGTGAGTATTTAAATAATTGAACGCTTTCGCTCTTGATAAATTCATATGAACGTTGCGCACTTTAGCAACCGTTGCGTATTTTATGTACAGTACATTTCGTAGCTAAAAATAAACATATTGACCTTGACCAACGTATTTGAGATTTGTCAGTCCGTAAACAACACCAAACGGATAAAAGTTCAGCGTTTACAGTAAGTTGTATGAATATATCTTTGAATAAAGCAACAATATTAATTCAGTAAGCAGTTTATCAAAGGATTTATGCATTAACTGATTGAGTTTTCAAAATTGAAGAAACTTTGAGTTGGTGGGGAACCGCTTTTATTCTGAAACATTGCCACATTGTCAGTCTTAATAATACTGAAAGAAAACATGTTCTGCCTGTACAATTACCCCATTAATTATCAGTAAACGAGTAACACATTCGTTGATGTCTGACTAAGTCACTTCATTTATTTCTGACAGCAATTAAAGGTAAAGTAATGCACCAATCATTTGTAACCACGCCCTCCCCCTCCCACGCCCCAGGTCTGGGGTGAGCGGGGGAAATAAGCCATGTTTTTACCTTCCAGGTGGCCCCGCTGTGCTGAGTGACTGCGCCGTTTTTTTGCACCAAAACTAGCGGGGAATGGTCCTAACCTAGGATGCCCCTGTGGTGCGGGGTTTTTTTGGCAGGGCTTTGACTAGCAGTTTGTCCCGCAGGGTTAGGATTTTACGGTGGTGATCAAAGTCCCCGCTATTCCCCGGAATTGTGGGGCGTGGTCACAACTGACTGGTGCATAAGCAAGGGGTTCAAACCCTTGGACCCTCAACCGTTGGAACACCCATACTTGCAGGGTGCTCTTGTCGACTGGGTCAACTGTTTCTTTACCATCCCCAAATTTTCAAAATGTGGAATTATCATTCTGCTTTTTTTGGATATCAAGTTAATGTATGCAGTTAGAGCTGATAGCATGTATGCCATGTACATGTACATGTGTAGGTATTGATAAAAGTTGTATAACATCAATGTATAAAATGATCATTTTTGAATGTCAAAATAAAATTGGACAATCAATAATCAAATATAAATCTAAGACCTGTGCACATATCCCAAACAATGGCTTCAGCTCTTTTGGAGCTATATATAGATAAAAGAGCAAATGACACTTCCAAACTAGAGATAAAGAGCGAACATCAGGACAAATCAAGTATGACTCGTAATTCTACCTAATACCACAATTATGAGGGCTTATTTGAGAAATCAAGGAATGGCGTGCCATTTAAATGTGCTTAATCTTCACATGTATTTCGGTTATTTTGTAAGTGTTTGGAGTGTTACAAATGATTCTCCCATGATAAACATTTATATGGGACAGCATTCCCGGATTTTTCAAATAAGCCTTCATAATCGTGATATTATGTGAAATAAATAATCATACTTATATCTTGAGCTCTTCTGTTTGTCTCTCACTCGGAAGCGTCATTGGTTCTTTTCTATTATAGCTCCTAAAAGAGCTGTAGCCACTTTTTCGCACTCAAGCTGTGGCAGCTGGTAGGTTATTGTTGGTACTGTGATAGCCTTGGCGTTGTTATAAGGGCCACTAAACTGAAACCTCGCGTTCATTACTCTGACTTCAATGATTTGATAGTTATCTAAGCCTGTTTAAACAGTTCAATGGCTATAAACAATAGCTCCAGAGTGCTCTCATATTTGGTATAATCTCAAAACTTCAATTATCCTCGATTTTTTATATGCTATTTATATGTTACAGTTGCTTATAGAGATTTATCAGATAATTTTATATAAATATTTCGTTTTTGACTACCCCTTCCGAAATACTGCAAAGAACTGTCATTTCAAATTATTTCTAGACATATCATGAAAAGGAACTTGCTTGTTTTAGTGTACGATTGCAGCATATTTCACCTAATTAAAACTATTATTATATTAACTACTCTTGGTTGAAGCCACTCGTGAAAATAAGCTTTTGGTGCTCATTGGGTGAAATATATTATGATCTTACTGTTTTCTTACATTGAAACAAAGAATTTTCCTCTATACTCTTTTAAACTGATTTTGTTTTATTTCTTCTATAATGTATGTAAACACATTATCGAATCCAGGGAGGGGGCGCATCTAGCACACATCCACCGAAATGGTCCAATTTAAAAAAAATCACAAAATGCACCATTTTGTACTTGACAATTGTTAAAAATTTCTTTGGATAGGCCTAAAGGTGCAAGTTATAAGGTTAAATCCAGGTTCTTCCCCTGGACATATACTAAGTGGGCTCATAGCTGTATTCACAATTAACACAGAACACTGTTTTATGCATAACAATACATATCCATTATAGCAGACATGTTTTATGATTGAACATATTGCCTTTATATTTTCAGAGAGTTACACGTTCATCATGGATATTTCAATGTGGCCGTGATTTGAACCTCAAATTGTTGTGTAAAACAAACTAGGGGAAAGGGTTAAGCATGAAGATGTTAATATCGAGTGAACTACCAAACTAATTTACATTTCGTGGACATTCACCGGAGTCCTCAGGAACACATGGTTGCAGTCTGTGCCAAAGTGTTTGGAGAAATTATGTTTATCATTGAAATAAATGTGCAGTGTTTATAGAAAAAATCATTACAATTAATAAAACAAAAACTGTCCTTTTGTTATTTCCTCATTTATTGTCATAGCCTTGGTACCATTGGCTACATGTTATGTGTGCAGAAACCTGTTCATTTTATTACTGTACACACCCTCAAGATATTCATAAGTTATGAATCATTGCAAACTGGCTTTGAATGTTGCCACATGCAAAAAACCCATGTTTGACTGAATATGCTTTTTTCCGCCCATCACGGGCGGTAACCGGAATTGACGTTAGAGGTGGCGTATCTTAGGGGCGCAACCCTTTGACATGCGCCCCTCCTTTAGAACAAAAGCCAAGGTGCATGGCATAAACTGTTTGCTTGTGAATTTGAGCTTACTTTCTCAAAGAAAATTTAGCAATTTGAAATCGGATTGGTGTAAAAAAATAATTAACTTCGACAATTTTTGAGGGGGCGCGCGCCTGGTGCGCCCCCTCTAAACCCGCAATTGCATTTAATGGGTCAGAATATCTGACCAATTCCCAATGCCAAATAAGTATATGTTTGTTCCTTTTTCAAGAAAAAAATCCCAAATAAAATTAAATTGATGTCACGAAGCCTGGCTTCTCGACTTTACGCCCTGTCCCTCAGCTGTGGTCATAGAGCGGGAATAATTGTTCATTCACAATGCTTATTATAAATGCATTTGTTAGCACTTTAAGGTGACATTCATTGTTATGTACACCAATATCACAGAGAAATTGTGCCAAAACTGATGATTTGTTTTATTTACAATATCGCCAATTATTACACGACTTTAAAAGACTCAATTTTTTCAAGTTACAAGGATACAAAATTTGCTTCCAAAACAGTAAAAAAATAGACGGTAGCTTTTGGCGCATTTCTTCTTTGAAAAGTATTCAACACATAGCAACGGGACTTAAGAAATTCCTAGGAAATTCCTAGGAATCCCTTATATCTTAAGTTGAGATTTACCAGCTATTACTTAAGAACGTTTATTCCTATCTTAAGTTGAGACAGATTTCACTTTTCTTAAGAAAAGAAGTTTTATGAATACGGCCCCTGCTTGATGTGTGTTATATCTATAATTGTGTATGATCGATTATTGAAATGGAAAATATATGCTCCATTTTTGTACACTTTCTCTTCTCGATAATTAAAAACTATATTTTACCCCATGCAGTTTTCTATATTTGCTCATGTTGTCAGTGGAACAGTACGGTAGCGTTTTTTGTAAGATGTCTCTGACAAAGATGGCGACAACAGATGGTAACCAATCGATTTGATTAAGTGCTCAACATAATATAAATGTTTACTGTATTCATAATATATCAATTGAAACATTTATGCTCCTGTAAAATAAAAACAAAACATAAAGGCTGGCAAAAATCTAATTAACCAATTGTGTTTATTGGCCTTAACTAATTTAAGTGTTCTTAAAGTTTTAATAATCGACAAAACATTCCATCTGTGAATATTTTGTTGTTTTTGTAGTACCAATATTGGTAAATGCATTATTATACAAATTTTTTTTGCAAATCGTCAATTGGATTAATAAGTATTTTGTATGTACTATCTTTTTGAAACATTACGTCTTGTTTACAACCATTGCATGTGAGTGGTAGCTTATAGCATATTTGGTTTGTTTTCCATATCACACTCACGGTTAATAAAGTTCCGGTAAAACTATTATATGTGGTGTAATGATATATTAATCTGTTAAAACTATCCAAAATTTAAATAATAAAGGGTTCTAAACAACTTTTGCTAAAACAAGTCCAATTCGAAATGTATCTTACCTGCTGGGGATGTTTAGATTTTGTAAAAAATCAGGAAATGTGTCAGTCAGTCATTCAGACTGACAGTATACATTATTTGTAAGCCCGAAAACTATCTATTGTTCTGGAGAAAAAACAATATTTACATGACATGAGGTCCTCTTACAGTGTGCAGGACCTCACATTTTTTCACAGGACTGAAACGTTTCAGGATAAATTGTTTATATTTCATCAGGGGTTCCGTTAATGAGCGAACGGATGTTTATTACGTCTTGTTCTTGTCTCTATAAGTACGAACATCCAACTCATAACTCTATTTAATTCAGTTGTACGTACATTGTAAATAACACGGATGTCCCAATCATCCCAAAATGTGTGTATTGATGAATTCGGTAAGACATGTTAACCCTGTTTTAACAATGGCCACGTGTTCAGTAGACCGAGAAGGTGTAAAAAGCTCAAATTTGAAAAATAAGTTCTTACGAGTTAAACTAGATACATTGAAGAATCTATATCCCTATAGGTATTCAACATTTTAGTAGTGTAACATGTTATACTATAATAACTCAAGAAATGGTGCTAAAAATGCTTCTGTGCATTTAGGTTTGCACTTAAAAACTTCATTCAAATATATTTGATAGCGAATTATTTTATTAACAAAACCTGCTTCCATTTGTAATACCAAAACAATTAAATTTCATTCCATATTGTAAATAGTACAAGCGTTCTGGTGATATAGAATCAATTGATTGACGTAAAATGCATGATTTACACTTAATTAATCTGTCTTCGTAAAACAAAAGCAATATAACCGGAAAGAAAGCTAGTACAAATGGCGCCTGTTAAAAATATACAAACAAAAATTGTCTTAAAATATTTTATCAATAAGTGACATTTTATGTCGGTCAGACTGACAGAACCATTTACAATGGTATTAATTATTATTTTCTGAACGGGTCGAAATTAACCGGTCAGAACTGTTAAAAAGACTCTGTGTACGATGTCTTGGTCTTCGGGCATGCTTCCCACTTTAAGTTACCACTTATAGTATAAAATGAAGATCCTTAGATTTAATACTAGGGTTTTTTCACCGGTAAACGGTATTGTTACTATACCTAATAATAATACATCAACTAATAATATATACCATATCCGATTTATCGATATTTCCATACAATTCTAATCAAATTTCAGCCAAAATACAGCAGAAAATATGCAAAATATCAAACTGAGCGAGAATCACAATTTTTGACGGCAATGTGTATGTATTATACCCCAATACATTTCTGAATGAAAAGTGCTATATTGTATCAGCAGAAATCAGTACTGTCAAAAGTTACTGTCTTGCAAAGGGATTATAAAAGAATACTGTCTACCGGTTCGGAAATCAACAAAAAATCCGTTGAACATATGCATGCGCATTTATTTTACTTTCGTTGTAACTATATGACAACAACAAATATTACGAAAAAACCCATTGTTTACTGTGAATTATTGATTCTTGAGTCTTGTTGGTTTTAAATGTTATAGGGTATAAACAACAGACTATCAATCCCCTTAAATTGTTTCGGTATAATAAAATAAACATAAGATGGCTAATGGTCAATTAAAACTCAGCATTTGTTGCTGATAATCAGATATACTAAAAAGCCTTGTTCATGTATCAGTACCGGTATGGAAAAAAACAACATATCACTCGTTGATATCAGTATCGGATTGGTACACCCTTATCCATTTTCAACCCTGTACTTTACATAATCTATGCAAATGAAAAAAATGATGAGCGCACAATTTGCTCATTCTAAGATAAACAATAAAGGAGTTGTCCAATCAGTCAAAATGGAATCCTGCAGCTTAAACGGAAAGTTACAATCAAAGAGCAAAGATCAATCTGTATTTAGGTCAAAATTTTCCGACTGATTTTGTAACAGTTGTAAGTGATATTTTACTTGAAAGTGAATGCAACATTGATTGTTTTGTTTTTTCCTTATACGATGCTTGTCAAATATAACTGGTACGGATAATGTTTGGATTATGTTTCAAAAATCTTTTTTTAATGTAATACATCATCTCTTGATTATTAGTTCCGGATTTGCAATTCATTCAATCAAGCACTCTTTTAACGACTTCCATCACAGTCCCTTTTACGTTACAAACATGTCTCAAAATTGGACGTATTACAAAATATACCAAACTAGCCACAATTGATTTTTCTTTTTTTCAGTTCTAAAAATTATTTCCATGACAATTAATTCTCAGCATGTAAAACTTTCTGAAAACACACTGAAAATCATATAGTATGTCGATACTGATGAACAGACTAGACCAGGCACAGTTAAAGCCTATAGTTCGAATACTGTGGTTGATGTGTTTAAAGATGCACTCTTACTCCTTAATTAGACGTACCACAATAAATACAATTGTTTTAATATACAAAAAAGGATTATTATATATCGAAATCAATGGTTCTCACGAAGGATACTGTGTTAAATTTGAAGGAAAGGTGAAATAACATGGTGTTTCTACCTTATGAAACGATAGTTGATCACTGTATATCTTTTAAAACTCACCATTCCTGTAATTCTTGTGCGTTTTCAGCTATGAAATACACGGTTACAGTCTTGTTATATGCTTTTATTTTTTCCATAAATGCATTTTTCAGTTAGTAGTAAAGATCTATAACACAAAATCTTGGTTAAACATGTGTATGCGTTGATTTTGAATACGAGTGTCACTTTAAAGCAAACAAAAAGCAACACATGCAACTTTGACAGTTCAATTTAGTTTATGTTTAATATGTGGGAAGATGATGAATGTAGTTCTATTTGTCATACTAATGAACTTGTACCATAATTGAGAATAACAAGGGAAGTTCCCTTTTTTTTGGAAACAAAATCACGGATACCCCCTCCTAAAGGGCTAGGCCCGCTTCCCCGAAATGCAAAGAAAGAAGGTCTTTTAAAGTGTGACCGAGCCCTGTGATTGATGATGTTTGATTTTGACGAAAAAGCACCTTTTGTTTTGAAAACAATGAAAATTTATATTTCCATATTTTCATTGCAGTGGCAATATAAGGTGAGGTAATATTCACCATAATATTTCTTTATTTCATTAAAACAAACATGCAATCAATATTTTAATATGTATGTAAGTGTTTGTGTGTGAAATTTTCTTTGTATGTGTATGTAGTATGCACTGTTGATATGTTTACAATATGGGTGCATAATGCACTAAGTACAAATGTCTATTGTCATCTATAGAAGCAATTACATGAATTGAAAAATATTTATGCATCAAACGTAGGTGTTTTAATCCGGGTTTCAAGAACAAAATTGAAAATACTGGTTCATTGAATGGACTTCAAACGTCACACGGTTCCTCACGGCTATGGCGACATGATTATTTTAAAATTGTAAAACCGAACAGATGATTCAACTAACATATTCGCAGTTTTCATGTTTTTTTATTGAACTATAGTTCATTGTACGCTACAGACAGCGACCAAGAAGTATATATATTTATCGTTATAAGTTTTAAAGAAAGGTGAATTGGAATGCACACTGGTTAACAATAGAGAATATGGTAAGTGCGCCATAAATTTTCAATTTCAGATAGGCGAGCAAATGTATGATGCAGTTTCATAAGACTTACATAACTCCAGTTTGCCGGGACTCTTCAAATATCAAAATAATAACATTTTAAAAACTCCATTGCTATCAAGTGAAATTTAAATCATGTCAAATTGAAAAAAAAGATTGAAACAAATATTTCAAATAAAAACAATGCATTGCAAGCAAAATTCCAAATAATTGAAACTTCAATGCTATCAAGCGAAATTAAATTATTAAGGAACACTGTCAAATTGGAATTTGTTTGAAACTAAAAAAAACGAGTGTCAGCTTGGGTCGGCGTAAGCAATTCGGTATAATGAAACAAACAAACACAATGTTTTTCCTTAAAGGTGAACTGAACTGTAATTTCTAGTTCTTAATTTTATTCATTGTTTCTACTAAACGCGCTCAAGTTTAATATACAAAGCGTAAATTTTGCTTCTACGGTCTACCGTTACCACAGAATCCGGCCTCTGTTCTGCCCATTCTATGGTTGCTAGATGAATTAATGCCCTTGAAATGAGTGGACACTGTGTTGTCTCCCTTTGTTTTAAGAGCGCATGCCCAGCGAGTACAACAATGCATTGCACCATTTACCACAATTCATTGCTTTAATTTCCCGGAAAATGTTAGATATTTCTGGGTTTCTGATATCGCCTACATATTGATATAAGAATTAAATCAACAAAATCTACGTAGTCGGTTTGAATAGCGATACGAAGTGTTTTATATGAAGTCAGTCTGTATCCTTGCGATAAATATAAACGTGTTACTTCCCTTGGATTAAAATGAGCCATTTAAAATGGAGGCCATGGCAACACTACTTTCAGAAACCGTCAATGACTGTAGTGGTTGTTCCTCAGCAGGAACTGTGGAGTGCTCCACCGGGTTGATAAGCGTGACGGTTCCCGAGCGGGAACTGTCGAGTGCACCGGTGCTAGGGTAAAACATCGGTGTTACTGAGTTTGACGGCGAGGCAAACAGACGTGCGCAACTGACTGTTAACTTTTGTATAATAAGATATATTTAGGACTTCACGATATTAGGTGAGATACATTAATGGTGGCAGCGGTGATTAGATTATTATTTGCAATAAAGATTTCAGTTGTTTTTAATTAGGAGTTTGGTTATTTTTTCTGTTGAAATTTTTCCCGCAAACGGGCCACGTGGTATTTTTTTTTTTCCTTTTCTGAATTTCTTTTTTAACTTTCTTAGTTATCATTGGTATTGTGTGGCATAAATAACTTTTATTTTCAGTGTAAGTATGGCTAATTCGAATTTTCCTATAAATTTTATGACAGAGGAGGAATTGCAGCAATTGCCAAATGTGGGCCCTAGTCTTGCAAAGACTATTGTTGTTATTCGCACGGAAATGGGCAACCTTACAGAGCAGTCTCTGCAGGTTCTTCTCCGTAGCAAAATGTCTAGGGATATTTTGGAGAAGTAAGATTTCAGGCCTAATAGGGACCTCCAACGGGGTCCTTGTGATTTGTCATTGGGAGAGGAGTATGGCGAAGAGCAAACGGCCAGTGGTGGGGATGAGCATCTGGTGGACATGAAGGAGGAGATCTGCCGAATGGAAAGTTGGTTGGCATCGATGCGTGGTACGTTCCCCAGGAAGGAGGATGAATTGGGAGTCTTGCCAGAAGTCCCTAAGAGTAAGTATGGGCAGGTAAGAGAAAAGTTTACCCCAGGTTATTATAAACCCACAGAGGGCCAGTCACCTTCACTCAGGGGTCAACAACCCCCTTTGTCAGATATTAAGCCTGCTAGACAAAATTATAGAGAGACTCAGCCAGCCAGTACCCCGTCCGCCAATGCGGATGTTTTTAGTTATGGGCTTACAAATGTTCATGAGCCAAGATTTGCCAATACAAGGGATAGACATGCTCTTAGGGACATGCCAAAGTCTATGTCATATGACGGCACATCAAATTGGCAATCTTTTTTCATGAAATTTGATGAGTATGCTAAGGCTTTCAAATGGACGTCAGAAGAATGTCGCACATGTTTGTTGTTGTGCTTGCAAGGGAAGGCCCTTGATTATGGTGCTCGGCTGGTTAAAGGCGATCCAAAGATTACCTATCGTTTGTTATTGAAAAACCTTGAGGACCGTTTTGGTCCAGAATCACCGGCTACAGCACAGGCAAAGTTTTTACATGCCTGTCAGTCTAAAGGCGAAAGCCTCGAGGATTGGGCAGACAGGGTGCAAACTTTGTCTGTGGATGCTTACGCTGACTTGCCGGAATCATTTAGCAATCGCCAAGCTATTGATCGTTTTTTCAAGGCCTTGTAGATACGGAGGCAGGACATAATGCATTCATGCAAGGTTTTGTTAGAATTGAAGCTGCCGTAAATCATTTAAGATTATTTCAGCATAGCAGAAGTGTGATGAGGGAAAGGAAGACTTCACACCTGCCGGCAGCTGTAGATTATGATGAAAGTGCTGTGCAAGTGCGGGCAGTGCAGAAGACAGCGGAGCCCATATCAGAGATAAGTATGCTACGTAAGCAAATTGAGGATTTGCAAGAACAGATGAAAAGTATGTGCAATTCGGGCGGTCGTAGACCCCAAGCTCGGAGGGTACCTGTCAGCACAGGCCCTCGGAAGTGTTTCATTTGCGATGAGACAACGCACATGGCTGCTAAATGTCCGTATAAAGCAGAGGTACAACAGGCTTTAAAAGACAAAGGGCTGAGTCGGGGAGCACACACTCAGTCCGAAAGAGAAGAAGCTCCAAAACCTATGACAAGGTAGGTCATGTTGTACCTGAGAGTGCAAAGGTGCTTAACAATCCACCTAGTTCTGCCAGTGTAGAGCAGGTATTGTCTAGCCAAGGTGTTGACTTTGTAAGTTCAGAGGCACAGTTGCCTTCGGAACCTATACCCGTTCTTCCTAGTCGTGGGGGGGAGACGGTGGATAATGTTAAGGTATGTTTACTGAAATCATTGTCCACTTTCACCATACCGGTACGGGTAGGGGATGTATCAGTAAAGGCAGTGGTAGATTCTGCGGCGGAAGTGACTATCATTTCAGACAAGGTGTATGAAAAATTGAAAAATCCTTCTGCAAAATTGCATGATGTAAGACTGGACACTGCTGGTAGGCAGATGTCAATAAATGGGTTTGTAGCAAAGAGTGTTAAGTTAAAAATAGGAGAAACTTGTTATGTAGGCCCTATTTATGTGGCCCCTATTGATCAATACATGCTTTTTGGTGCAGATCTTTTACAGCAGGGTAGCGCTATCCTGAACATGGGGAAGGGTACGTTGATTTACGACGGCCGTGAGATCACTATGGAAAGTACAAATCGGAGTGGGCAGCCAATTGTTGCACGTGTGACAGTAGCACAGAGGAGAGTGGTACCGCCAAACTCGGTAGTAAAGGTAAATTGTAAGATAGATGCAAAAATGCCTGATTACTATATTGAGCCGAATGAAAATTTAAAAGTCTTTGGACCAAGAGTTGTTCGTAGTGAGGGTCAGCAGCCTTTTATGTGTGTTGTAAACACCACTGATAGGTTTCAACTTTTGAAAAAGGGTAAAGAAATAGGAAGAGCCTATCCGGTTGAGTCATTTGTAGATGTGGATAGTGATAAGGAAGATCCAAAAGAGCAGTGGGTGGATACTGACCAATGTCAGGCTCAGAACAATCATGGACACGACCATCCTAGGGTGAGTCATGAGCCTTTGGTCGTCCCTGATCATTTACAACACATGAATCGTCGATAGGAAATCTTGAACCTGGGCAATCAGAGCAGTTATTACATTTACTAATTGCTCATGAAGACGTGTTTGCTAAAACTGAGTTTGATTTGGGCACATTTTCTTCTATTGAACATGCTATAGATACAGGGGATGCAAGACCAATTAAACAGCGTTTGCGCAGGACACCACCGTGTTTTGCAGGGGAGGAAGAAGCGCATTTGCAAAAGATGCTGCAGGTCGCGGTCATCCAGGAATCAACATCAGATTGGGCATCGTCTCCAGTACTTATTCGTAAACGGGATGGGAGTGTAAGGTGGTATATTGATTATCTAGCGGTAAACAATGTCACTATAAAGGATGTATTCCCCCTCCCTCTTGTTGATGATTGTCTTGACACTTTGGCTGGTAATATTTGGTTTTCTAAGTTGGACGCAAATTCAGCGTATTGGCAGGTCCCTATTAAGGTAGAGGACCAAAAGAAAACAGCTTTCATTACCAAATGGGGTCTGTACGAACATGTAAAAATGGGTTTTGGTTTATGCAATGCCCCCGCCACCTTCTCTAGAGTTATGAACCTGTTCTACGTGGTTTAAACTGGAAAACCGTCCTCGCATTCTTGGACGATATTTTGGTCGTGGGAAAATCATTTGAGGAACATATGGTAAACCTTAAGGAGTCCCTGGAACGTTTCAGGCTCTATGGGTTGAAGCTCAAACCCAAGAAATGCATTTTCTTTCAAAAAGAGGTTGAGTTCCTGGGAAGGAAGGTAAGTGGAGATTCACTTACAATGTCGGAAGCTGATACGGAGACCGTGTCAAAATGGCCGGTGCCTACATGCTTCAAGGAGGTAGAGCGTTTTATGGGTTTGGCAAACTACCATCGTACATTTGTCAAAAACTTTTCGAAGGTAGCAGAACCCCTGTATGCTGTAGTGGGTAAGCAGAAGTTTCATTGGGGAGATGTACAGCAAATAACATTTGAAACACTTAAAAGGGCACTGGTGCAGCCACCAGTGTTATCTTTACCTAGGGTAGAAGGTGATTTCATTTTAGATACAGATGCGTCAGATATGGCTGTAGGTGCAGAGTTAGTGCAGGTGCAGGATGGTGTGGAAAGAGTAGTAGCTTATGGTAGTTATGCTCTGACTAAGGAGCAACGCCGTTATTGCACAACTAGGAAAGAGCTGCTTGCTGTCGTAAGATTTACAAGGCAATTTCAGCACTATTTGCTCGGTAAGCCTTTTAAGGTCAGAACCGACCACTCGAGTCTAACTTGGTTACTTAATTTCAAAGAACCACAAGGTCAACTTGCTAGATGGATGGAGGAGTTGTCCCAGTACAACATGGTACTGGAGCATCGTGCGGGTAAGAAACATGTGAATGCGGACGCGCTTTCACGTAGACCTCATCCGGGCGTTTGCCCTTTATACCAGGTCGGGGTACGGGTGACTGACCTCCCTTGTGGTGGCTGTAAGTATTGTGTAAGAGCTGATAGCCAATGGGGTATTTTTTCACAGGATGTGGATTATGCGGTTTCTTTGGCAGCGCAGAGGGCTGGTATGGGAGAAGGTAGCGCCTTCAAGCATCAGGAGCCCGTGAGCGACTGTCAGGGAAGCTGCAGCCCTGAATGGTAGTGCGCCACCGGGGATGGCCCCGCAGTCACAGGGTGATAGTGCGCACACTGAGTCAGAGAGTACACAGTTACAGTTTAGTAAGTGCCAAGTTTTGGGTAACAGTGGCAAGGCGGGAGACGAGGAAGGGTTACTTAGGGTTGATAGTGACTTTACAGTATCAGCGGCGGCAATAGGGCCGAATGAGGATACAACTGCATATAGTTGCCTACCAACAGAAGGAGAAACAGGGGATGTGGGGGTTTACATTGAGATAATTAGGTCAAAAACTGAGTCCAATGTAAGAGTTTATGGTATACAGGTGCCCAATGGCATTCGTACTTGTTGGGGTTTCGAAAAAGAAGACTTGCAAAAGTCCCAGTCAGAGGACTCTGATCTTGCTATTTTGTTAAATTGGTTAAAGGACACAATTAGTCCTAGTGAGCGGGATCTATTTCTAACAAGTTCATGTGCTAAGACATATTGGCTCAATAAAGAGCAGTTTCTACTAATTGAAAATGTTCTTTATAGGTCTCGCAAGAAGAATGAGGATAAATACCTAGTGGTCCCACGATCATTACGGGAGGAAGTTATGATGCTGAACCATGACATACCATCTTCAGGCCACCAGGGAGTAGCTCGCACAAAAGCGCGCTTGAAAGAGAAGTTTTACTGGTATCGTATGGGCGATGACATCGCTAACTATATTGCTACATGTCCAGTGTGCAATCAGCACAAGAAAAACGACAGGTATGGTGTTACTCCTTTAAAGGAGTACCAGGCAGGAGCGCCGATGGAAAGGGTGCATTTAGACTTTCTGGGTCCTTTACCTATCACTGCTAGGGGTTATCAGCATGTGTTGATGATGGTCGACCAATTTACTAAATGGGTCGAATGTGTACCATTACCAAACCAAACAGCGGAGGTAACAGCCAAGGCGGCTGTTGACCAGTTTTTCTCAAGATTTGGGTATCCATTTCAGGTCTTTACGGACCAGGGTTCCAATTTTGAGTCGAAATTGTTCACAGCCATTTGTGAAGTACTAGAAATTCATAAAGCTAGAACAACCCCCTATCGCCCAGCGGCGAACGGGCAGGTTGAAAGATACAATCGCACACTGATGGATGCAGTACGATACTATATACGAGATTCACAAGATCAGTGGGATCTACATTTACCTCAAATCGCAGGGGCTCTTAGGAGTGCTGTGAATCGTAGTACGGGATTCACTGCAAATAAACTCATGTTAGGCCGTGAGGTAAATACCCCGGCATATCTCATGTTCCCGCAATCAACGGGTACTTTGGTTCCGGCAGATAATTATGTTGCTGCTTAAGTAAAAAATATTGAGGCAGCATATGAGGTGGCAAGGAAAAACTTAGACACGTCTCTCAAGCGCATGAAACGAGACTATGACGTGCGTGTGCTCCAGAGACCATACGCTGAAAGTGATGTGGTGTATCTCTTGGACACGGCTGTAATCAAGGGCAAGTGTCGAAAGCTTTCGCCGCCCTGGAAGGGGCCGGGAGTGGTTGTGGAGAAACTTTCTTCTTCTCTTTTCAGAATACAGCTACGCAGATCTCTGTTGGTGGTCAACTATGATCGTATCAAACCTTGCAGGGACAGACAGTTGTCTGAGTGGATCTTAGAGTTCCTGAAGAACCCACAAAAGGGGTCAGGTAACAGGGTGGTGGATAATACCCTTTATTGCATTTGTAGGCAGCCGTGGCAAGGTCGCTTCATGATTCAATGCGACGGCTGTGACAAATGGTTTCATGGGTCATGTGTAGGTGTAACGGCATCGGACGCCCTTACTATTGATAAGTACTGGTGCTATGTGTGTAGGCAGTAAAATCTCAATATACCATTCTCTATTTTCAGACATGGCTGACAAGGATGAGATTGTTATGCCGGCGAGAGATGTTCGGATGCTTGATAATCCGGACTTAGAGCGTGTAGCCTACGTGATAGAGAAGGAAAAAAAGGACTTGGATGAGGGCAAGCTCCTGCGGAGTCCTCTGCATCAGGACATGGAAGTGGGAATGGCACATCTGTCCGTGTCCCCGGGACGCTCGCCACAAAAGGCAGACGCGGAAGCTTCCACGTCAACTGGTGAGACAAACCCGCCAGCTCTGAGAACTTCTCCGAGGACGGGGGGGAAGGGTCGAGTTCCCATACTCCAAAGGTCACCTGTTAGGCGTGGCGGTAGAGGATCGGGACCCCGAACTCCTAGGTCTCCAGTTCGGAATGTGAGGTGTAGAGGACGGGGGCAGTCGAAGAGTACTGCGGAGAGAAGGCCTGTGCCTTCTTCTCGTTATGGAAAGAGACATTATGAGAGCCGTTCTCCTTCAAGGGACCAGCGTCCTGCGAAGAAAAGCCGGCAAGGACTTTGTGTGGTATCAAACTGTGATGTCCAGTTGTCTCGTGCCCATGCATTTCAGGATCATGTGCCGGGTATCTTCAATGAAAATCAGCACATGAATGAAGAGGTATCCGCAATTCAAGTGACTGCGCTGAATGTGATGGCCCGGATGTTGATTGGGTCCAGTGACTTAGAAAGGACCATGAGAATGGTGAATATGTCCATAGGACCGTGTCCATCATTTATGTTCAGTCAGCGTCAACGCCAGTGCGTTGATGGGGTGCGAAAGATCTTGGGGATATCTGCTCCGGATACTTGTGATGTGTTCCCGCTTACTTCTCCCGCGGCGTTGGTTCATTGGAGAGCGCAGCTAGTGCTGTGTGATCTCCTGGGTGGTGAGAGGACTGCGTCCCTTAGAGAGGAATTCAGGGGAGTGACGGAGTTGGAGAAACCCATTGGGTGGGACAGCCATTTACATTTAGACAGTATGGCTAGTAGGGCGCGTCTTCCCGTAATGGACATTTCTACCGTGCTAGAGTGTCAGCCCAGTGATAGTGACTTTGCTATTCAGCTGGAGGGGGCGTGGCCGTGTTCTGCGACCCGAAGTCTTACCCAAGTGCAGACTTAACTACTGCACTTATGGACAGGGGCATATGGACTGCAATAGGGATTCACCCTAAATCAACCTTTGATATTTCGGAGGAAGATTGGATTAACTTTGAAAGGTGTTTGGCTTTGCCAGGGGTACGTGCACAAGTGGAATGTGCAACATAGAGTTCTTGACAGGACATTATCTAAATTACGGGGGGACCAAGTTCTGGTGTTGCATGCAAGGGCGAGGGTACAGGAGGACAACCTGTGGCAGCTGTTGTATATGCTTAAGGGAAGGGTACAGCCAAGCCAACGTATCCATCTGCATTGTTTTACGGGTGATCGGGAAACCGTGGATTTATGGGTGACGGAGTTCCCCAATGTGTGCTTCGGGTACACAAGTTTGATTGCCAGTTGCTCAGAGGCAGCTAAGGAGGAACTACGGACCTTGGATCCGAGTCGGCTGCTGCTTGAGACCGACTCTCCATTTTTCAAAGCGAAAGGTGCTATGTTGGGGAGCCCACTACATCTGGGAACCATGGCCAATGCCGTGGCGCGGTACAGGACGGAGTCCTGGCAGGAGATTCTACAGTTAGCTTGCGCCAATGGCAAGCGGCTGTATGCGCCCATTACAGTAGGGCGTGGCGTTGCCTCTTCTCAAGCTGGGTGAGGGGAGGCGAGAGGATCATGATGGTACAGCAACTATCATGACGGCCCGGCAGTGAGTCGTGGAGCATTCTGGTATCACCGGCTACGGAATACAAGGTAACACTTCTTTTTTAAAATGGGGGGGGGGGGTGTAGTGGTTTTTCCTCAGCAGGAACTGTGGAGTGCTCCACCGGGGTGATAAGCGTGACGGTTCCCGAGCGGGAACTGTCGAGTGCACCGGTGCTAGGGTAAAACATCGGTGTTACTGAGTTGGACGGCGAGGCGAACAGACGTGCGCAACTGACTGTTAACTTTTGTATAATAAGATCTATTTAGGACTTCACGATATTAGGTGAGATACATTATGACAGACAAGTCAGTGGCACAAAATAGGTAGCGATAATGAAATGCAGACGATCTTAAACTTTTACGACCGTGCTCGTATGTTGGGGCAGCTGGTTGAAATGGATTGATTTACCAAACAATAATTGCAGTGCCATTCAATCGTAATACTTGCGAGGACTTGGACAGGTTATACACTTTGGAGATTTTTTGATACAAGGAAATTGGAACAACCAGCATTCCATAATATTGCTTTACATTTGGCTGTTTTAAGTCAGCATTGTTAATGGAATGCTGTGTTGCACTCTACTTAGGAAGATAAAATTGTGGGTGATATAGGTGAGTGATTTGATAATTACTTGTATTTTATCAAAGAATGACCTCCACAATAACAGTTAACAGTAAATCTGTGAGGAAAAGTGGGCCCAATGATGGGCTCGAACCTATGATCACTAAAACACTAACCGATGCCCCATGTTCGTATAGGATTACCCACAAACTTCACCCCTCTCCCTTTTATCTAAAGACTAATCAAGACACCCTTGCATTTAACATAAAAGTTAACCTTGGATGAACAGTGTGTCCGGTGTTGGACTTTAACCAAAAATCACTCAAAAGTTAGGATTGAATTCTTATTAACTTAACTAACCAAGCTGCTGCTTCCCCAAATACAATGCACACTACTAGTGTACCGGTATGTATTTGCATATCGGTCCAGAACTGTCTAGGAACTGAGTTTATTCTTCGATGTAAAACACTGACTTATAAAAAAGGAGAAATGTTATGATCTTGATCGTGGTTCGTCTAGAAACTCATGTTTATGGCCCCTTATGCATTAAGAAAGAGCATGAACATTCATCTAATGAACAACAAAATACCCCCATTTAAAAAAATGGTTGAAAAGCAATTAATTTATATTGGCCAAAAAGAGACTTTGAGATTTTAAAGACCGTCATTCACATTTTAAATGCAACAATGGTTGGTTTTCATTTAAGTGATACTCACTTATTTTGCCTATTTATTGAAAGTATGTTGTAAAATAAATCTGTAAACAAATCATTGAGCTACAGTTATGGGCCTTTACCCCCCATAATCACATGATTTAACACTTTTAGGAACCGCTTAAAAGGGAGTGATCCATAAAAATAATAAAACAAATAAAAACAAGAAAGACTGAAAAAATTCATAAATTAACAACTTTAGAGTTTGTGGAAAGTTCAGTTCATAATTCTGGGTGAAAATAAGGTTCAGTGATTTTAATAGAAATTTGTACTATTTACAGTTATCAAAAGGCTGTTGATCCTAGCTAAAAGGCTGTTGATCCTTCAATTGTGCAATTTTTAATAAAGGCTTGATTTATAATGGGAAATTTAAGGGCGGATTCAGTATTTGATACTGGGAGGCATAGTTTAGGGGCAAAACATTTAATTTGCAGCCCTCCATCAGAACTGAAATGTATTCAGTTAAAAGCATTGGCAGTGGTGTTTGAAATTTGCACAATTTCTTGATCGAAATGGTGCATTTTGGGGATATTATTTTATTACTCTTTTTCTACTATATTGAAACAAAACTGATCTTAGATATTTGGGGGGGGGGGTGTCCCCATCCCACTGGATATGCTTGTGAAATTCTCTATCAAATTGTGACAAATCAGAAAACTTAAAATATTAATGCTTTATGACAAACTTCTTATCATTCTAAATTTTTGTTGTACAGCAGACTGAAAAATCTTTGGGGGGTTTTCTGAATTATTTTAATTAAACCCCACTTGAAAATATCTATGTTTACCATATTTACAAGTATACAAGTCATTTTGTGAACAAAAAGCAATCAGCTGCTATAAATGCATTGAGTACAAAGAGTGAAATGGACAATGACTGTATTCTGTCACTCCCAAATAATGACATTTATCTTTTTTATTGAAAAGAGGTTTACACTTTAATTTCTGTTGCAATTAATTATTATTAAGTTTGTCAATTTCTTCATTGTCCTGATCATTGAAAACAATGAAAAATCTTTCCTGAAAATTTAAAAAATAAAACTGCTTGTTGAAATGCATTTTTTGTTGTAATGAATAAAATTTCATACATAAAATAGAGAATTAATTTGATAAAATTTGTGTATGATTTTTAATAATACTACATGTATTAAATACATGGTATTAAGATACTGTTTAACTTGTGCTCATAGAAATATAAGTTTACACTTTTCAAATAATTAATAATAGTAATGTTTCATGACCATTTTTATGAATGTTATCAGTGTGATTCAGAAGAACTAAAATAAAATCAAAGTTTAAGGACATTAAATCTGTATGCTGTATGTCAAATTTTGTGTTGGTGGAGATTCGTTCTTTATGTACATGTACATGTTATGACCTACTGTTGCTTTGTTTATGATTTTATTGGTGAAATATTCTGTATTCAGCATTTGATGTTTACTTTTATTTTACTGCTTTTTGTCCTTAAACTGTAATTATATAGGATTTAAAAAATACTGTAAGGTTAAACACTGAATCAAATTTCAAACATATTAGAGTATTGAAAACAATTACATGCAATATTTTTATATCAGTATCTTTTTCAACATTTAATATAAGTATAAAAACAAGTATCAGTTATATTGTTTATTGTGTATAATTTTGATTGGATATCATGAAGATGAATCAACTTAAATAAGTCAACATCATGAAATGCTCATGAATACATTTAATATAAGTATAAAAACAAATATCAGTTATATTGTTTATTGTGTATAATTTTGATTGGATATCATGAAGATGAATCAACTTAAATAAGTCAACATCATAAAATGCTCATGAATACATGGAATACTCATATGGAAAATCAGTATTGTGAATGTTTTTTCAAGACATTATCTAGATCTGCGCTAAAAGCATTAATCAATGAGATTTATCGTCATATCATAAAATTAAAACTGCACTCTCACAGATTGAACGTTTTGACAACTTCTTATTTTTTTCTTGAAATGAGCCAATTTTTGCGAAAAATGCACTGAAACTAGTTTTATGACTGCTGACCAAAAAAAAATGATCTCCGATTTTTATATTTAAGTTCAAAAATTGATGTTTTATGCAATTTTCTTAAACCGTTAGTAACCATTAAACATGAATTTTCGAATGGAAATATGAAGTTCTATGATCTGATCTTTTGTCAGCAATCTTTTATCGTATATTTGCTGATACCTACGCAAAAATTTGCTCTTTCCAAGACAAAGAATGAAAAGTTGTAAAAATGCTATATGTGTGAGAGTGCAGCTTTAACATGTCTTGACCACTTTGATGTTTAGACTCTAGAGTTGCAAGTTTGTCATTAATCTTTCCACATGACTTCATTCTTTGAAATCGTATCACACTTACCTTAATTTATCTAGTTAATTTGTATAACCCTGTCAGATTCCGTGAATGGCAGATTGTGACAAAGCATCCCATAGACTACAAATGCACTGGTTTGGATCTGCCAAATGCTAAATGATTTAACATTTTGTGCAGGTTTTATCTAGCTAACCTTGATGTAAAATGTGGTTGACATTTGAGAACTTAAGCTTAGCAAATAATCTATTCCATGGCTAATTTACATAAAAGGGATGTTACTCTTTAGTCAAGCCGACGATTAGAGACGGCCTTTCTTTAAATACAGACTTTGATAGTACTCCATCGATAAATACCTAGGTTTTTAAAGCCACTTTTGTTGTAACATAGCACGACATTCCTTTTGTCAGTCAAATGACTGCCACTAAATCAGCTTGGCATTGCCATCATTTTGCGTGTCACTTCTGTTAGGCCAAGTTTTTCATGAGAATTTAAGTGCCTAAATTTGTAATGGCTGGCAATTTTTTTCTTGGTCTTTCAACATCACTGTTGTGACGACGCTTTGTCACTTAGTTGTATGTAACCCGGCCGACTATAAGGAGGCGTTTTGTAGAGCCTTTCGGTGCGATAGAAAGACTGCGCATGCGCTCTCTTTGGATGCAGCCCGCGTAGACACAAGACGGAGAAAATAAGAGTGTTTTGGTGTGGTT